>NW_008355775.1:4138800-4214957 GCF_000622305.1 Nannospalax galili
AGAATATTAAAAAAAGACAACTTTACACTTAGCAAACTATAGTTGAGTGAACAAGATCAACCACAAAAGATACTAGAAAGAAATAAGCATAAAGTATTGAATAAATGAATGCATTGTATATTATTATATTTTGTTCTCTATTACTATATATAGCAATGTGTATAATTGATATATCTGGTTACAAAATGCATAGTGATAGATCCATATATCATAGATTATGTAATGTGTATATATGTATATACAAATATACCAGATCCATTTGCTTGATATTATTCTATTTCTAATATCTTTTGTGCATATAAATACTGTCAATACTGAAATGATAATAGATGGTATCTATAGATTGTAGAATTTGATATGATTTTATTTTTTTACTTATCCCTTTCTAATTCCTTCTGAATAGTCTGAGTTTTTATGTCTATATATTTTTGCAGATAATAACATTTTCAAAATAGTTTACTTTTAAAAAGGAAAATTAGGGGCTGGAGAGATGGCTCAGCGGTTAAGAACACTGACTGTTCTTGCAGAAGACCCGGGTTCAAATCCCAGCACCCACATGGCCGCTAACAACTGTCCATAACTCCAGTTCTAGGGGATCTGACAGCCTCTTCTGTCCTCCGCAGGCATTGCATGACACAATAAAATATTTTTTTAAAAAAAGGAAAATTAGTTATTTCAATATCCTTAGCAAATTAAGTTTTTTAAATGGCATTATACTTCTGAGGAGGGAATAAGATGGCTTCTGCTGTGTAGACATGTTTTCTAAAATATTTTATCTACAAATGTTGGATAAAGTAGAATTTCTTTTATAACGAAGAATGTATATTAAGGATGTAAAAGTATAAATTTGATAAAATTAATATTATGTATAAAGATCATGAGAAACACTCAGTTGTAGAAACTTCAAAAGGAAATGTTTAAAGCACATGTTTTATAAATATTTACAATATTGCTTTTCATTTTTGTTTTACTAATTGATAGGCACTTGGAGGTGTCCCAGGAAGTCAGCCATTACTGCCCAGTGGAATGGACCCAACACGACAACAAGGTAATTAAAGTAGAAGTGAAATTGATGTGCTGAACCAATGAGGAAATTTTTTATTTTAAGAAAAATATAATTTTTATAAAATGTTCCACAATTTCTCCAAATGTAATTTCACAGGCAACATGGCTAAATGATTTATATTTTCAGCTAACTTAATTATACCTGATCATGAAGACAGAGATGACATAAAAACCAAAATACCTCAATGTCCAAAATTTCACATTTTAATTAGTAACTCCTGAAATCTTTTATGACTTCTGATAAGTAGAACGTTAGTGACCATGTCATTCATTATCGCCTCCGACTTTTTCAGATAGAGGGTTAGTGCACATGAAAGATGATAGGGGGAGCAAGCACTAACTAACCAGTAACTTCATTAGTTCAATAGTCCCAGTAATGTGGTCCTTCCTTAGAGGTATTTAGATATCACAGCTAGCTAAAGCTCTATTCCAAGGCTGTGAAAGAAGTAATTCCCCACAGGGTAGAGAGAAAATCTGAACCAAGGCATCAATAAAGAATATGTAGTAAATGATGGCCAGAGGTGGAAAAAATGGCTACAAAAGCCAAAATAAGATGGTGGCAGTCACTCAGATACTTGTTACACAAGGCATTGTTGCACTCTGCAAGGAGGAAGCTAACCTACTCCAGTACTTATGGGTATTCCATTGCTAATATCTTAATACTTCTTTTAGGACATCCAAATATGGGTGGGCCAATGCAGAGAATGACTCCTCCAAGAGGAATGGTGCCCTTAGGACCACAGGTAACTGATCAACACAGAAAGTTCAATGCTGAGCTATTTGCCTTCATCTTAAAAGACTGTATTATTTGCTAGTTTTTGTTATATACCTTAAAGTATTGATAGGCATTGGGGCTATGATATTGAATATATAGGTCTCATTTGAAAATTCTGAAATCCAAAGCATACTGGTTTCTATGCTTTATGTTATAAACAACTATGTATTTTATATTATAGATAAATTGCAGCAAATAATAAAACTTGCCTCTGGTTAGTAATCTTGTTGATAACTTTTAGTCACTATGCTTCTTAGGCTGGTAGGAATGTGTTCCTTGCACAATCACAGAGAGTATCTTATTTCTCCCATTTGGATTTGTAGTATTTTTGCTATTTGTTTCTAAGTAGTGTGAAGGAAATATAATGTCGTGGTGTAAATTTATCTCAGAAACCAGAAATACCTACTGTAATCTTTTAAAATAAGTACACAAAATGGAGTTAAAGAAAATCAATTGTAAATATCATGCATTTAAGCAAAAGCAGGAGTCATAAGAATGGTACAGTGGGAAAACTTGGAGTTAAAAATCATTTGGAATGGGAAGAATCTCATGACCTAGTTACATCATAACACCTGTATACACTTAAAAAGATAAGCTGTGCTTCTTGAAAGATAATGGGAAAACAGTTCTCACAAAAGACATTTCACCATGCAGATGCCACCCAATAACACACTGCTTCTGTCTTTTTTTAGTTGTATTATAGAAACAACCTCCGGAGTGTGGCTTATGCACAGACAAAATATACATACCTTTTTCATAAACATTACTTCTAGATTTTTAATTTTAAGGCAGATGTCAGGCATCTATGGGAATAACTGAAGTCTGAAACAAATATACCTACTGTCATGATTCTTGAAAATGTGGTTTAATCAGAGTGTATACACAGAACATAGTAAACATATCATTATCATTTATTGCATGGATAAAGACATAAAAATTTGCCTCCACTCAAGGCATATTTGTCTCCTTCTGTAACCTGTTTTAGCTCTAAGAAGAGCAATAACACATGATTTTTAAATTGATATCAATATACCTTCAACAGACAATGAACATTATTTTTATCCTGATACTAATTTGAAATCATTTTTTTACTTGCTTCTGTACTGAGAGATAGTTAATTAACCTGTGTGCTTAAATTCTGCAAGTTCCATAGAATTAGCAAAATTTTTCACTTAACTTATATAAGCATTTCAGGTTTCTCTGGAAATTTGAAGGCTAAGTAAGCTACATACAAGGAAGATTCTAAATCAGAAACAGGGTATAGGAATGGTGAAATGGCAATATATGACTTTCATAGAGAGAGAGAGTAAACCGATTCCATATATTCAAATACAGCATAGGTTTCAGATTTAGCTCAGTATAGCACAAAGCTTCATAGAAATTAAACTGTCCAATCAAGAAAGACATTTTGTAAAGTTTCCAAGCAGAGTCTGAACAGCCATTTTGTCAGGAACATTGCATTGGAAGAGAGATTAGACCAGATGGAATTGTATAGTTGCCATCAGCTTTAAAATTCAGTGATTCTAAATTAGCTTTTCCCATTCTGCCTTTGTTGATACCACTTGGAAAGCCTATTTCCATTCTTTCTTTTCTTCCTGATTTCTTTATGCTTTAGAATATTATTCACAAGATGAAAATATTTTGTATCTGTAAAGTATATATTATAGTGACTAATTCCGTATCATTTCTTATGACAACTCAGTTTAATTAGCCTATCATTTATTGAAGACCTACTATGTGTCAGCCATCATACTTGACCATTGAGTTTACAAAGATGAATAAAACAGATACTGTGTCTTTAAGGCACTTACTGTTTAGCAGGTGATGCAACTGCATCTAGAAAAACTATTATATAATACAGAAGCCTAGAAAACATTATATGTATGTACTCCATATAATACCTCAAGGAGAAATCACATGAAGTAATTCTGTTAGTGTTTAGTATGCATGGGAAGCTAAGTGAACGACCACTCGTGTATGTTTTATTAATATCTGTAAGAAAGAATTAATAGCTACAGTTCTTGAGTAGTGCCATTCTTTTATGTCATTAAGCATTGTGATGGTTTATATTTCATTTTATCCTCAACAAAGTCTATAAGGAAAGTAATATTGTTACCACACAGGTAAGAAAAATAAAGTTTAGAGAGTCTTTGACCCATATAAAGAAACGAAGAGCAGCTATTGTGGTCCACACCTATAATCCCAACATGCTAAAGGCTGAAGCAAGAGGAATGTAAGTCCAAGGCCAACCTGGACTACATAGGGAAACTGTCTTACAAAAAGACAGGGTGATGGAAAGGAATAGGGCTATGGCAATAGAGACTCAAATCAATGTATTTCTATGTGCAGAACTCTAAGGAAAATTAATGTTTTCCTTGATAAAACAAAATATTAGATTTTCTAAGACTTAGAAGTGAGGAGAAAAGGTAGCTCCATTTTCCTTGTGAAACATTTCTGACTTATTTATAGTTTCCATTTCCATAACTAATGTTTCACTCCAGAACCCCTTGCTAATTACTACCTTTGCTGTCACTAAAGCCATTCACCACCCTTTTAAGCAATGCCTCAAGTGTGGTTAGAAATGGTTCACCTATCCCATAACTTAAACTCAGATGTGTAAAACATTTCCTTAAATTGAAAGCAAATAAACAGTAAGAATAGCAGGTAACTAGGTAATTTAATTTTATTTATCAAGTATGTTTTACTTTCTAGAGTTAATGGACCTGCTTATGTTGATTTATTTCCTTGTCATCTTAATAGCTACTCAAAAATGTCCCAGTAAGATGAATTAGCATGAGCATAAAATGTTTTTTTTTTAATTTGGAAAAATCCAAGAGGCTAGAAAATGTATCAGAGCAGAAGATGAGGTTGAAAATTGTAGGAAACAAAGGCAGGAGGTGTAGGCTGGGCCTGGGTCATGATTAATCTCATGGAGATATGTTAAGGAGTGTAGGCTTATTTGACAGGTAGTCTGGGTCATCATCACTTTTAAGTGACATGGTTAATACTGAATTTTAGAAAAATGACTTGAGGCAATATGGAGAATAGATTAAGAAAGAGAAAGACTAAAACAGAAACCAATTAAGATAGTATAGTAGCTCCAGCACATGACAAAGGTTAAAGATAGGAAGGAGAAGACTATTTTAAGAGCTACTTCACAGGTAGAACCAATAAACTTTGACAACTGACCAAATATGGGAATTGAAAGAAAAGGAAAAGAACATCAAGGAACCTCTTGAAATGCTAGCATGGACTACTGTGTAGTCAATGATGCCATAGAATTAAAGGAAGAATAGATATAAAGAATCAAGCCATGAGCAGAAAATGTTCACTTGTAAGTGTGCTGAGCATGAGGTAGCTGCCAGAAAATACCTGCCACTGTGAAGTTTGATCTATGAGCTATCTACAAACTTAGTGAGACATGACAAAATAGATTTGGAAGTCAATGTAAATTTTCTTTTCAATAAATTGTAGCAGATAAGGTACCCATAAATGTGTATCTATTGAAAAGAATACTGTAGCTAAAACTTGAAGAAAAGCAACATTTAAAGTGATTTTTTTAATGAGTCAGCAAAATCAAGAGTCAGCAAAGTAAATTGAAAAATACTCAGAAGAGTAGAAGGGAGACTATCAGAAAACCAAATGTCTAAGTCATTTGGTAGTATCAGGTGTATTATGGTAATTACAAAATTAGCATTTGGGCTCTTTTGTCAACTAAAATAATATGTATATTAAAGCATCAAACTGATTTTCATCTCTTTGAATGTATATAGTAGATATTGCCTGAAGTTTTTTGGGTCATATAATTCATGCATGCACATGTTCACTATACTGTGGGTCTCATATAGTATGTGTATTTGTATGTATTAGTGCATTCTCATGTTGGAAGTCTTATTTTATGAATAGGAGTTTATAATTAACTTTCTTGGGCTGAGTTTACCTGTTATATTTCTTTTTACTTCATGTCCTTATTCTACTTCTGATAGTTTCAATCTTTTGAATAAATCATAAAGAATTATGCTTTATTCTTAAAAGTTACTGATGTACAAATATTAGAAAAGTAATAAACATGTGCTAAATATTACAATTTCATTCATTCCTGATCATTTAACATTCTTTAATGACTGTCCATATTCATGTAGTTTTTAAATGGAATGAACCAAAGTAATTGTTAAATTAGAAGCAAAAATACAAGAGTGGACCCTACAGAGAATGAATTACACAGGCCTTATCCAGTCAGAAGTTACGTAGGGAAATCATTAACCTGCTTTCCTTTCTTTCCCCCCTCCTCTTTGGTTTTGTTTTTTTGTTTTGTGGTAGTCTGACCCTTGGTTATCATTACAGAACTATGGAGGTGCAATGAGACCCCCACTGAATGCTTTAGGTGGCCCTGGAATGCCTGGAATGAACATGTAAGCAAAATGTTTTATTACTGTTTAGTGGAGTGTTCTTTCTTTTCTGTCTTCTGAAATCACATTGATTTGTAAAACATTCTAAGCAACTCCATCTCTATGCAGGATGAAAATGAACTGAACATGAGCTGCAGCTTGTATTTCATTTTCATGACATAATCTCATGTTCTTCCTCCTTTCCAACCTTCAATATTTTTTCCATTTTAAGTGCCATAAATCACAATTTTTAGCCTGTTCTTTTTAATAATTACGTAGTCTTTATATAGTCTACATGAATCAATAAATCGATGCTAACACCAGAACCATGTTCTAACTCTCAAGAAGTAGCTAACTGAGAATTTTTTGCTCATGTTAATAGGTTTATTTTGATGCCTGATAATGGAGTTATGAATGCCCATAAACACATATGTTTACTTTTGCTGTTTTGGGACCACTGTCAACACACAAGTATTCTCTTTGATAGTGTATTCTAGATTAAAGAACTGCCATATAGGATGAATTCTCTTCTGAAAAAGTAAGATGTATCTGGGTGAGGATTAAGCTGAAGCTGTTTGTTTTATTGGCATGACCTTTCCAGTTCAAAGAGAGTAGTTTGTTTTGTTGTCAAATAGATTGCAATTTGTTAAGGAATTTTTATTTATTTTATACTATCCAGTTTCCCTCAAAGATCCATAGATATTATTAATGACTTTTATTAATTCACCAGAGGATCACTAGTGTGATGTGGTCTAAAGCAAGCTTATCAGAAATAAAGTATTCCATGTTGGTTTGTATCTCCTCAAATGTGCTTTCTATCAGTTGGTGTTTTTGCCTCCTTACATATTGAATGAAAGAACTCTGCCATCATTTGGTAGCACTGAAGATGTACTGTGAAATAAGTTCTTTTGATGTATGTAGGGTTTTTTAAGTTTTTAAGACCATTTTCGTAGGATGCAATTTTCACTAAAACTGAAAATAGGTTAATAAGTGGATACCAGCCAGACTCAAAACTAACAGAACAAAGTTAGAAAAGTAGGTCAAATTTTTCTAATACATCTTTTTAACTCTTAAAATAAAAATGGATAGACATGAAGCCTGACTCCTAAATTCCTCAAAGGCTTACCCTTTTATTAATGGTTGCTACAAAAGGATTGCATGATATTTTATGCTTATGTCAAAAGCTAAAGCTCTTAACCAGTAGGTTGAAGAAATATATTTTACCTGAGATTCTCACTTTAAAATTCAATATGTTTGAATACCATGATCAACCAAGCTATCATTAAATGACAACATATCTAATATCATTTGATATAGTACTTGTGTTATATTTGGCCACACAGCCAATTTCACATAAACCTGATTTTGTTGGTACACAGTAAAAAAAATATTTTTATGTGACTTGAAAGTCTCTTAAAATTTTTTAGTTTCTTCTCATATGTATGCTTACGCATTTACATGAGTACTGTTAATTCCCTAACTATAAAGACTAAAAATATGACTGAAATGCTTTTCTAAACCTTTTTTTTAAATATCTGTGAGTGTTTTGCCTGCATGTATGTATGTGCGCCATGTGCATGCAGTGCCCACAAAGACAAGAAATGGGCATTGGATTCCCTAGAACTGGAGTTACAGGCATTTGTTAGCCACCTTGTGTGTGTTGAGAACTGAACCTGTTTCCTTTACAAGAGCAACCAGTGCTCCTAACAGCTGAGCCATTTCTCTAGCCCCATTGATATTCCTAGTAATAATAATAATAATAATAATAATAATAATAATAATAATTGCTATTTGGATAATAATAATAATAATAATAATAATAATAATAATAATAATAATAATAATAATAATAATAATAATAATCTTTGGAGTCTTCTATCATTTTTCATTTGTATTAATTAGGATTCTCTTAGAGACAGTGAACATGTAGATACATATTTAAGCATAGCAAATACTTTCCTCTGACAGGAAAACTTTCCAGGAATAAAGTTCCAGTCAGAAAGGATAATTATTAGCCCCTAACAAATCAAAAGTAAACTTAAATATAAAAATAAAACACATTTTTATTTTCATTGAAATTAGTAAATTTAATTAGAATTCATAAGTTATTATCTTTAAAACAAATAATTATAACTGACACTTTTGGCTTTCTTCATGCCTTGCCAGGCGTGGTGGCACACGCCTTTAATCCCAGCACTCAGGAGGCAGAGGCAGGCAGATCTCTATGAATTTGACCCTAAAATGATGTAATATATTGGCAGGCACTGGCATAGATAACCTTTTTTTTCAAGATTTACTTTTTCTACTACCTTCAATTAAAATTATGAAAACAAGTATTTTATATCAATAAAAGGTTTATTGAGATATAATTCACATACCATATAATTCACCCTCTTAAAGGCTACACTGACTTTTGACAGATGACTATGCTGATAGCTTAATAATGCAATGAAAGCTTTCTGTCTCAATGATATTGGGAATAAGACTAATACAAGATTCAGTTCATCTCAGCAATAACTAAACCATCATTAGTACTAAAAGATAAGTTGATACATAATAAATAGTAACTTTTTTAAAAAAATCAAATTTAGATACCATTCATTTGTAGTTTAAAAGTGATACTTTTACATAAACATTTTACAAATAATTTCATATTGAATGACATATAGGTGGCTCTTTTACTGATGTCATAGATTATGTGTATTACTGTTCTATTCCCAAACTAGTATAATGCTTTAGGTATATGTATATGCTGTTATAGGTGATTACCATTTTGTTTATAAAATAAATAATAATAAAATTAACTAAACAAGACTTTCGTGGGATAATTTTTTCATTCAAGAAAAATCTATTAAGATGAATACAAGTAATTTCAGTACTTCAACTAAAATTGTGCATGGTAACTGAATTATAAACATTAATATTCTATAATATGTTATTTATTGTGAAGCAATTGAGGTACAAATTAAAATTTAATTTATCACATCATTTTGTAGGGGTCCAGGTGGTGGTAGACCTTGGCCAAACCCAACAAATGCCAATTCAGTGAGTATATATATTTTGTACTTTGTAATATTCAGTAACAAAAAAAAACCCAAACACTATTGCTTCAGGAAGGTTTGCAATGTGTTTTATTAAGTTTTTTAAAATAGTTACTCAAAAAAAGTAGTTTTATTTATTTCTTTTTGGAAAAATGTGCCTATTTTTTTTTACCTCAAGGGTTAACCTAAACATGTGTTCTATGTCAGTTAACAGATTTTCAAAAGTAAAGATAGAAATAGTGTGGTTTAAGTATAATACAATAGCCTACATAGCAATCTATATTTATCATAAAGTAGTTTGATCTTCTATAATAGCTATAAGAATCATTAAGTTGCCAGATATGAAGAATTCAAATAGGAAAACCAATTACTATGATTATATATTTATTATGCTTCGGTTTGCTTGCTTGTCACCTAGAAAGCAGGCGCACATTTACCTGCCATCTGCTAACTAAATTCCATCCTTGTAGATTTCTGTACCTGACATTCTGGAGTTTTTCTTATATGTTTGTGCCAGTGGTTTAATGCACAGGTTTTTTTTTTCTCCTAATGATGACACAAATATATGCACCAGTTGAAAATCAAGCTAGCAATTTTTAAATTTATATTATTTTAGTTTTATGATCCTGGAGATGCTTTCTTTCATCTTTGAAATGATAAGTACTTCAGAATACTTATGCGAGTGAAGCCTGCTATCTGCATTTGTATTTGTGTATCACACAGATGCTTGTGACAAGGGACTTAGTGAGGGCTAAAAAGCCATGGGCTCCACATATGAACTATGACCATCAACAGAAGGGATGCCTTTTGCTGACTATGCAATGGTACTTTAGTTTACTAGTATTCCCTGAATGCTCAGTAAATATGACAATTATTGAATGCCTAAGGTTAATTTAAAACTTAAAGTTAAAAAATAAGATGTGTGTATATAAGAAAAATCATCATAAATACATTGCTACTCCAAATCAAAAGTCAATTTTTTCTCAAGTAAATAATTCATATTTATAGATTCCCCTGGAACTGGAGTACAGACAGTTGTTAGTGACCATGTGGGTGCTGGGATTCAAACCCAGATCTTCTGCAAGAACAGTCAGTGCTCTTAACCACTGAGCCATCTCTGCAGCCCAAAAATTTCACTTTGAAAATTGTTTTGATTTATTTATTTTTATGTGTATGAGTGTTGTGCCTACAGGTTTGTAAGTACACCCCTGTCATGCAGTGTCTGCAGAAGACAGAAGAGGGTGTTGCATCCCTTGGAACTAGAGTTAGAGATGGTTGTGAGCTTCCATGTGGGTACTGGGATTCAAATCTGGGTCTTCGGCAAGAACAGCCAGTGTTCGTAACTACTGAGCCATCCCTCTCCAGCCTCAGGATTTCACTTTAAAATGGAATCTAGCTTGCAACTCAAAATTCATTTCTTTTATGCTATTAAAATGCTCATTGGGATACCGGACAAAAATACTTTTTTGTTTGTTTTGGTTTGGTTTGGTTGTTGTAGTTTTGGTTTGTTTTTGTTTGTGGATTTTATTGTTTAGTTTTTGTTTTGGTAATGATGAAATCTCTGATAACTTTCCAGAGTCTGGAAAGAATTATTTTTACCTACCATGTTTGGTGAAACTCGATGAAAAGCCAAAGCCCATACCTTATTTTAACCTAAAAGGAAGAAAACCCTGTCCCTTCCTCAGTCTGTACAGGCATCCATCCATCTACTGTTTGTTGCAGGCAGCCAGAGAACAATTCATGCTACTACATCCATCAGCACTTCCTTTGATGTACTCATCCTTAGAGTGTAGCCAAAAAGCCACATAGGAAAGTGGACAGCATTTGGGAAGCTGATACAGAAGAAGGTGTGTTGTGCTTGTGGAGTGTGTTTTCCAAGTAAAGCATATTAACTAGGGGTAGACTTGAGAAGCAAGCTCTACATTCTGATGAATTCAGCTTTCGAGAGCCATCTCTTCAGGACTGATCTGAACACTGTGGGCACAAGATGTCTTGTATCAGATCAGCAGTTCTGCATTATGTTAGACCCCAAGAAATGCTAGGAACTAAAGTGAGAAATGTTCACATTGAACAGCTCTCAGTGATCAGTAAAGAATGAGCATTTGGTCAGCACAAACGCAGGCAAGCAAAAACTGAAAGTGAGCCTCCTGTTAATATATGCCACATACAGAAACATCTACCCTCACTCAAAGAATATGTATCAGGAAAAGAAATGAGAGGAAATGTGTGGTTTTCTTTCCAGAGCGAGAAAGAGGGCATCATCCTATGCATACAGAAGAAAAGTATTCCTCTACCTCTTCATTTTTATCTTTTTAATTAATCCTATTGGACATTTTATGTGAAATATAGGGTACAGCTAGAGAGGGGGGAATTAAGGATAAAGAAAAGGAGAAAGTTGTGGATGGTTACAAGGTATTGAATTCCAGCATCCGGGAAGGTGCTAATAATGTAACTGAGCTAGAAACAGAGGTAAGGAAGCAGGTTTAGAAAGACGGTAGACAGTCTGGTTTTGTTCGAAGTGTTAAATTTGGTATGATTTTAGAACATCTTCCTTGGTTCTTCCACCATGCTCAATGTATGTCTTTATTACTGCACTGAACATATTATATTATATTAAATTTGTCTTACTCTTCCATAGTTAGCTACTTTTTCTGCTTTCTTCAGTGACTGCTGTAATTCTCGATTATTTTTATTGTGTCCCTTGCTTTAGCTTTGGCCTCTTTTCTACTATCTAAAATTATCTCATATTTACAGAAGAAAAAAGTAAAGTCCATTAGACTCAAATTTCTTCAGATTCTGCCCCTCATGTCTAATATCATCAGGTATCATCTCTCCTGTCCTCTTACCTCACAAATAGTAATGCTCTTTCTTCACATAGCAAGTCCTTTATCTGTTCTCATTAATCTGGTCCATGTTGCTTTTCCGTAACCTGCTTATTTGCTCCCCGAAAGGCTCCAATTCATCCCATTCACTTGACCAGAACTTTAATGCTATGATAAAGAGCAATGTTCCAAGGTGAACTTAAACCCCTTGTCCACTGCTTCTAAAGAGTTGGGGAGGGATTGAATGATAGGAAACCTTTCGCTATTTTCCAGGTCTCCAACCACACCCATGTCTTCATTCCTGTACTCCCTCCCTGCCATTCCACTAGGTGAGGGACCCCTAAGCCATCTCTATCACTGCATGGTAGTGCAGGGCCTAAATTGCAGGTGATTATTGAAAACCTGTTGAAATGACTTCCCAGCACCTCCATTTCTGTAGAAGTCCTGTTCTCAAGGTTCCTGTGGACCTACTTAACAACCAAACATGACACTTCCTTTTGTCTTCATGATATCTGATGAGTGAAATATTTAGCTGCTTAGCTTTAAGTGTTCATTTCTTTTCTTTCTTGAAGGCATAGTAAAGAACTTAATGATTTTAATGTGTGGCTGGAAGACAAAATATCTACTCAGGATGACATAATCACCATGAGGGCCTGCTGACAAGAGTCAAACAAGTCAAAAATTCAGGAATTTTCTGAGATGTGTGTTGATAAATTACTAGTAAACTATCTCTTAAAAATTCACCTGTTTCTCTCCTCCTGTTTGGGCTCTTGTTTAATTGAGTTGACATGGATCCTGTGCTCGATGCCACCATTGCCACAAGTGCACATGTGCAAGCTTCCAGTGACCTGAAAGCCTCTGCTTCCCTGTGTTCATCAACCAACCCTAGCTTTTACACTCCTTCTGCCCCCTCTTCCACAATGATCCCTGAGCCATGGATGGATAAGACTCCAGTGGACATATTTATACTGACCCTGAATGACTAGGACTTAACATGTATGGAAGAATACATGAGGTTCAGTGGGGGTTGGGAGAGGCATGGATAGGGGTGGTCTAAATTTAATTAAGAACTGGTGTATGAATTTACAAAAGCTTGAATTTATTTATATATATATATATATTCATCTGCTAGATGCTTTATTTGTATAGGCTACTAATTTGAAATTTTCTGATTTTCTGGTTTTAGCTGCACAGTATATATCTTTCTTTCTGATTATAGAATAGCTCATTAGTATCAAGCAGTGTATACAACTGACCTAAAAACAATTTAACTCAAACTTATACCTTTGAATTTCTCTTGACTAAAATCTTTATTTTTCTTGTTAACTCAGATAATATTATAGTTGCTTGGTTTGGCTTTTTTTAAAGCAATTAAACAGATATAAATTTCTTTAGATTTAACTATCCTTTGTGCTACATTTTAAACTTGATAAAAGACAAGAATCAGATTCATTTAGTTCAGTCTAAGTCTGCCACATGAATCAAAATAATTGTTTTGTCCTGTTCATGTTCCAGATACCATACTCCTCAGCATCTCCTGGGAATTATGTCGTAAGTAAATTTGGGTTTGTTTGCTCATAAGAACTGATGTTACATTTTGTTTGAGCACTGAAATAGTTGTCCAGATGTTAAGAAGAGCCCCTGTGTATTGGCCAAGAAGTGAACATCTTGAGTTGTTTCATCTGCCAACCTCAGTACATATGTTGATATTCATTAGCGAAACAGTTATCAATCTGGCTAGAAGTGCCCTGAGTATTCTGTTTTATTTTAGCATATGTTTCTGGAAACCAAAACAATACTCTCTATCCACTCATGAAGAGAGCCATCCCCAGTTATACAATGATATGCTTGAATTCACAGTTCTCCACAAGAATAATGCTTTCACCAGCTCCCCAGCCCCTGTCCTCACACTTAAAGGCTAAGAAGACATTAAACTTTCTCCCAGCCACAAAATGGATCAGTCAGCAGAATAAAGACTAGTAATTTGGAAGAAGCTTTTAGGGTTTTTTGTTGTTGTTGTTGTTGTTATTCTTAGACAATGAAAATACTGATTTCCTTGTCACTGTCTAATGTGTTAACATTTCTAATAATTTATGTAGACCTAAAGTCAAATTAGTAGGTTTTAAGCAAATCTTTGAAATCACAAATAATCTTTTAGCCATCACCACTTCATGATCCTTGCTACATCTCAATAAAGACTATATAAAAGACAGTGTTTCACAATATTTAGTTGAAAATGCTTAACAGAAAAGCACGGATAAAATGAATAGTACACTCTTCCTGAAGTAATTTTCAGAGGCTATGGCCAACTATGGTGCAATAAAGAAGAGCACACAGGAAGAGAATCAATGAGCATTTTACCCCAAGAAATACTGCTGTATTAACATAGCAAAAAGCACATGCTGCTTAGGACCTGTGAATTTAGTACCTTGTGTTCCTATAAGCTATACTAGCTAAGAAAGTAAAATTTTTCACATTTTGTATGAAATCAAAAGTGAAAATAAGAAAAATAGAGTAATTTTTTTTCTTCAAGTCACTTAAGCTTGTTACAAAATGTTATGAAATTATGTGCTTTCATTTAAAAAGAAATTTTATCTGTCTACTCAGGGCAGATGCGTTTATTATTGGAAATAGCTGGTAGACTGTATGACACACTCAGAATGAAGTAAAAATATTAGCCACTTGAGAATCAATTTGGTCACTGCAAGTAGAGCGCCTGAAAAATTCTAAAACTCATTCCTTAGCATCCATTTTGGATGTCTGAATTGACTGAGAGTTTACCTAATTGTGCTTCCGTTTGGTTGTGGAGCAGCAGCCCCGTAGTCCCCAGCACTAGTCAGCACCACCTCTCACCTCCAGTTGTGGTAGCTAGCACATCATCTTCTAGAAGTGTTGCAGTTGAGGCTGACAGAAGAAGGGAATAGCATTAGTGGGTTTTAATATAATCTCTACATGTGTATCTTTTAGCTTCTGAAGATATTTGCTACATGAATGTCTTTTCAGTTTATCCTGAAAACCAGCACAAAATCTAAGAAAATTATATAAGCAATCACAGTACACATGAATTATTTCTATTTTATGGATTTGTAAAAGTCTTATTAAGTGGTTTCTCCTTAACCTCATTATACCTGATGTGATTAAGTCATGAATATTAAATCACTGTTACATGCTCATTGTTTTTGGAAACTTGTCAAAACAATCTCAACATAGTTAAGCTAAATTATGTTTTGCATAATATTGAAATGATTGTGCATTCAAAGAAAATGAATTATGAAGAAAATATATTTGCTGTTATTTTCAAATTGATTATTATAGAGATAAATATAACCTTTTTATGTTTTTCCTTACACTGTTTAATGAAATGCTTTATTTTTACTGAAATTTTGTGTAATTATTTAGGGTCCTCCAGGAGGTGGAGGGCCACCAGGAACACCCATCATGCCTAGTCCAGCAGGTATTGTCATCAAACTAGCTATATGGGCATTTGACTATTTAGTATAAAACTGCAAAATACAGAAATTGTTTTGAAGTAAAGTTAGTAGTATTAATTATCTCAGTATGGTAACTTCCTAGTGTGGCAACTAGGAAGAGAGCTTTTAATAACTTCTGCCCAGTTACTTAAGCATTTAGAAAATGGAAAAAAAATTTAGTCAGTATGAAAAATTTGTTGATTTGTATGAATTGTCCAGTAATTTAACTTACATAAAGAACCTTTAAAATTGGAAAAGAGCCATATAAATGTTCCTTTAAACTGAAAAGGATCCATATCCCACAACTTGGAAAATCTACGTGAGTAAAACATTAAAGGCACAGACCCATTAGGTTTAAAATAACAAACCAGCCCCCCCACACACACACATCTATCATCTTACTACACTGCATACAGTGTTTACCCTACATGTCTATAGGAATTTAATAGTTAATAAATTTACTAAATAGTGTTAAGAGTTTTAATCTTCTAAACTAAGATATACTTCAATATGTCCATAGTCATTAAATATGATTATTTCAACTTGCTGTAGCCTTTTTTCTTGAGACTCTAGTACAGACTATTAAGTGTGTTTGGGGATTAGTTTTTGGAATTTAAATCATCAAAGATACCATAGTAAATTCTCTGCTAACTTATATCAAGGGCCATTACATAATTCAAAACATATAACAGTATAATCCTAGTACTAGAAATGACTGGAGGTACAATCCCAGATTTCTATCCAAGAATGCTCATTTATTATTGTAAGTAGAAAACAAATTAATCATTATTACTAACCCAATTCTAGTGAAATTATTAATTTTAAGGTATATGATGGAATATAGTTAAAATTTAAGGCACTATAAACGATATTGTTAAAGCTGGGCATGGTGGCACATGTATTTAATCCTAGCACTCACTCGACAGGCAGAGGCAAGTGGATCTCTGTGAAATTGAAGCCAGCCTGGTCTATATAGTGAGTTTCAGGCCAGCTACAAGGGAGACTCTCCCTAAAAAAAAAAGAAAGAAAAAAAAGGATTTTTTAATGATGTGAAAAATAAATGCTCATGATTCAGTACAATATTATCATAGTTTTACTTATTGATTTACTTTATTTTAATTATGTGTACTTATGTGTATCTCTTTGTGGGTATATGTAAGTGAATGAAGATGCCCACAAAGACCAGAGGATAGTCTTGGATCCTCTGGAGCTGGAATAACCAGCCATTGTGAGCTGTATATGTGGTGCTGGGAACCAAACTTTGGTCCTCTGCAAGAGCAGTATGTACTCTTAACCACTAAGCTATCTTCTCTCTAGCTCCACAGTGTGTGTGTGTGTGTGTGTGTGTGTGTGTGTGTGTACGCATGCACATGCTATAGAGGGGGGATTTTAAAAGTATAAAAAAATGATTGCTTCTAGGTAATAAAATGAATGGGAAATTTCTATAATTAGAAATAATTTTTAGCTTGCCTCACTGTTAAATCAAGTCATTATCTTAATAATACCAGTAAATAATATTTTTATTTGAACTTTTCACTTAAAAAACAAATTTGTTTATAAAATATTACTTTAGTTTCAGTATTTGCACTATATCCAAAAATATTCCATCATCTCCATCTTCAAAATATCAACACTTAAAATGAAGTTGAATTCATTGGAGATAGAGTTATATGCACAGATCATGAACCCTGCATTTCCCTTCCTGTGTTGTAAAGTCTGTGTTTAATTGTGAAGGTAGTATATGGAACAACACTAATCTGGAAGGCGGTAGTACTCTTGTTCCCTCTCAAAAGTATTTTTACTTGCCTTTTTGCTTAATTTTAGTAGCTTCATCCTGTGTCATAGTCCCTCCTCTAATGATAAGCCAGTATCCACACTCCCAGAAGAACCACTGTATTGTAAAGCTTTCTCTGAATAAAAAGCAATCAGATATTTTTTTCTAGAAAACTGTCCTTATTCCTCTCCATGTTTTTTTCCCTTTTTCAGATGAAATTATATTCTTAGTTGGTCTTAAAAATGATGAGTTCATCTCTTACATATTTAAAATATGTTGCCCATTTTTCATCAAAAGTAAAGCTAAAACAGTTGAAAACCCATTTAAAGTTTTTGTATATTTAAAAAGCAATCCAATAATTTCTGACATATAATTGCATGTGAGAGAATTTATTCCACACATTAACTTGGAGACATTTGTTGTCTGAGACACACGGGATAAGTAAGACATAGCCCCTTTCCTCCTGTCAGTGAGTTCTTCATAGCCAGCTATAAGCAGAAGAGAAGACAGCCAACTGAATGTTAACTGGGATGCCAGGCAGACGTCATTAGACGGAGCACAAATGCACTTGGAAACCTCAAGAAAAATCTTCATGGAAGAAATAACCTTTGAAATAGGCCTTGAATAGTGACTAGAATTTTAGTTAAGTTGGAACTGGGGAGAAGATGCATGGAAGAAGAAGGATAAAAAGCATGGCGATGGGAAAGATTGATGATAGATGGGAAGAAAATAAGTAACTTAAATTGATAGAAGTATAGTTTAAAGACATGAAAAAGTTACAGCCACAAAATAAAAAGATATCAGCCCGAGGGGACGCATTGCAATTTATTCAATAACATGATATATTCATTTAGAAGTTAACTAGTACTGTGATTCATACAGTGCTGTTGGGAAACAATGAATAAATAATATCACACTTACTCTGTAAATGGTATTCACTAAAATCATAAACTAATATCCAAAGAGTAATCACACAAAAAAGCAAAAGTAATTATCTATTTTTCTCTATGGTCACTGCCACAAGAAAGCAGATTATTTTTACCTGCTGTCTCAAATCAGCACAAACCACATTTTTTCAAATACTTGTTTAGTTTCAAAATAAAGGTCTATTGTAACACATTTAATAAAACTGTATAATTGTAATAAAATAGGAAACTACATTTCATAATTGATATTTCTTCAAAGTAAAATACTTGGCTTTCACTCTAGGTTTACTTTGTAAAAAATATATTTGGAGATGAGATGTAAATTTTTAAATATTACAAAATCTTTCATATATTTATAGACATATGCAGTGAAGTTATTTTGTTATAATCAAGAATGAATAAATGAAAAAAAATAACAAAAATTTACTGAAAGCTGTGTGTGGTGGTTCATGTCTATAATTCAGCACTTGGGAGACTGAGACAGCAGGATTGCTCTAGGTTCAAGTTTAGCCTGGGCGACAAAGTGAGTTCCAGGCCAGCCAGAGCCATAAGTCAAGACCCTGTCTCAAAAGAAAAGTGTTTGGTAGAGGAATTTGGCTTTGCCTTCAAGCAAGACAATTCTTTTCTACTCCTATTATAATCTCTCTTTTAAAATTAAGTCAGTATAGGGCTAGAGAAATGGCTCAGCACTTAAGAGCATTGGCTGTTGTTGCAGAGGACTCAGGTTCGAGACCTAGTACCCACACGGCAGCTAACACCTGTGCAAAACTCCAGTTCCAGGGGATCCGATGCCCTCTTCTGACGTCCATGGGCATTGCATGACACTAGTGCATTTACGTACATATAGGCAGTGCACTTATACACATAAAATAAAAAGTACTAAAATATTTTTAATTAAATCAGTATATCACACTAGTTTTATCCTTAAAATACATTTTAATTTCTACATAGAAAATCTAAGAAAATAATGTAAACTGAAAAACTATCGAATCTGAATTTTAAGAAATTTTTGATATATATATATATACATGTCATTACAGAATTAAAAATAATTCATGTTTCATTATAGAAAAACCTTTATTGTAATTTTTAGATAATTTTTTAAAATAAGGCTCTATTGTCCTGAATTACTGAAATAATTATACTTCTTATGCCTCTAATTTATGATTTCAGAATGGTGCATTTTGAGTCAGAAAATGACTATCAGGTTTTCACTTGCAAACATTAGTAAGGGCTAGCTCAGGTGTTAGAGATATCAGTGCCTGTATATTTCTAGATCATCTCTGAATATTATTTTGTGATGTTTTGGGTACAAAGATTAAGACAATAATAAGCAATGTTTCGTTTCAGATTCAACCAACTCTGGAGACAACATGTACACTTTAATGAATGCAGTACCTCCTGGGCCTAACAGACCTAATGTAAGTATAATTTTTTAACGTATTTGAGAACTTCAACATTTTTGAAAATAGCAAAATTTGAATTACATTCTATTACCTGAATAATGTTTGAACTTTATACTTCATTCTTCAAGAGCTTATTGGATACAAAAAGATTCTTTGTATGCTCTAGGTGAAAAATACATGACATATAACATAAATAGAAGATTTCATATCAATATAACTCAAATGTAAAGCTGAATTTAATTATAAATTATTTTTCATTTTTTCCAAGTTCTTAGTGATTAGAACAACTTGAAAATGACAGGTTATACATAATCATTTATATGGATTTAATTGTTAGTATCACTAAATTTTCTTCAGTGTGATTCTTTTAATACTGATAAACTAGAAAACAAGTTAGGAAGTTCAGTATGCTTGTTTTTCTTTAAATTCTAAAATCTGGACTTTACGTATGGAAGTGAGGTGTTCTTAGTAAGTGAATGGCATGGTTTTTCCACAAAAGCCCATATGAAAACACTCATCTATAAATAAGGCCTGCATTTTAATAAAAATACAACAGATTATAGTTATGTGTAATTATATATAGTAAATATAGATTATAACATAGTTGTAATCTGAATAATTTAAATTATATAGAGAGATATAAATATGTATAACGTGGGGCTGGAGAGACGGCTTACCGGTTAAGAAGACTGGTTGTTCTTGCAGAAGACCCAGGTTCGAATCCCAGCACCCACATGGCAGCTAACAGCTGTCCATAACTCCAGTCCCAGGGGATCCGACAGCCTCTTCTGACCTCTGTGGGCATTGCATGACACTGGTGCACTTACCTACATGCAGACAATACACACATACACATAAAATAAAAATAATAAATATGTGTATAATGTTATGTTTCTATCTATATAGGGTAACTAAAGTAAAAAAAGTTATATGTTAAACTGATCAAGCATATATGCCTATAGTCTTAGTGTCTTTTAAAACATTAAGTATCTTTTAAAACCATAGAAGCAAGATAAAAGGATCAAACCAAGCAGATTCATAGGCTGTTGACCTTAGAGCTCCAAATTTTCAGCCCAACTCTAATCTATAGTTTTGTTAAAAGCTGAGTAGAAGTAATAATTTCAGTCAGTCCTTCTGTTTACCAATGAGGCATATGTATTCCAAATTATTTTCTAAAAATCAATTCATATTCTTATATTTTACTTTATTTCATTTATTATTGTATGTGTGTATGTGTGTGGATACATGTGTGCTATGGCATTCATGTGGAAGTTGGAATACATTGTGGAAGATGCTCTCTTCTCCTAGTATGTGTGGGACCTGAATCTGGAACTCAGGTTGTCAGGCTTGGCAGCAAGTATCTTTACCTGCTTAGCCATGTTGCTGGCCCATCCATGTACTTGTAGACACTTAACTATAGGCTGCAAACCTGTCATTTTTCTGAGAAAATGTTTAAGCATGTGGCCTGTATCCTCACAGTGGGGGAAGGCCACCATATTTCCACAGAAGTGGTGGCATTCAGGATTACCTGACTAGAGTCCCCCCATAAGCCTGCCTGCCTTCCTTCTTTTTTTCACACTTTTCCTTTTCCTTTCCCTTTCCCTTCCTTTCTTGCTTAATCTGTTCTGATCCTCAAATTCTTTTATGATTTGTAACCATCACCACTATACATTCCATGCCATGTATCATGGAAGATGCAATCTGACCATGGAAACTTTTAAGAGAAAATGTTTTCAGTGGGTGTCTTAAATCTAAACGTAGATGATTATAGGTAATTTGTCTTCAGGTTGACTCAAGCGTTCTAGAGAGGTAAAGAGAAGATAAGAGTGCCAAGGCCATGGACTTTAACCAGCTCTACCCTAGCACATCTATTCACAATTGTGTTCTACTATATTTCTAACATAAGATTTTACTTGAAAAGAAAAACGTCTCATGCTTTAAAAAAATTTTAATAGAACTGCTCTGTAGAATGCCTGTCACTAAGCTCTTGTGGTTCAGATTACTAAGAAGAATTAGCCACATTAAGCTATCCTTAATTTTATACTGAATTTATTATGAAATTATTGATTACATCCATTTGAACAAAGATATATTACCTACTAAGAAAGAGCTGATATTGGCATAATGATGTTGAGTTATTCTTCTTAATGAGCCAATAGCTTTAGCAGATTCTTAAGAAATACCTTGGATTTATAATAGAAAATTTGTCTGTATTGTGGAAGAAAGTGCTGATCTTCTCATTTGTAGGACAATGTACCTGCTTTCTAGGTGGGCATTTCTGAAGAAGGGGAAAAATGGACAGGGATGGGAATTGGCTTGATCACCCATAGAGATGAGATGAGAGAGGTGGGCAGACAATTGGAGAATCCACAGACTACAAAAAAAATCTATTAAAAAGTCTCTACATTTGAAAACAAATCAGAGCACAGTCTTGTAATGTTAAGAAATAATACTGCAACATTGAAATAAATTTTTCAGTATGATAACAGTCATTTTCTTCCTTTTAAAAATAGTTTCCAATGGGCCCTGGGTCTG
This sequence comes from Nannospalax galili, assembly GCF_000622305.1. Taxonomy (NCBI): domain Eukaryota; kingdom Metazoa; phylum Chordata; class Mammalia; order Rodentia; family Spalacidae; genus Nannospalax; species Nannospalax galili. Next base: position 4,161,003 of record NW_008355775.1, read on the forward strand.
ATGGTCCCATGGGTGGATTAGGAGGAATGGAGTCCCATCACATGAATGGCTCTTTAGGTAAGGGTCTTAAATTTCACGTATAGAATTAATTCAAATTAAAACAGTGGTTCTACACAGTGGGTATCATGGTCTGCAAAGCTCTTCCATATCCAACCACTCATTTGAGATACTTCAGCTTTTTTTAACCTCAGAATAAGACTATGGATCCACAGCATATTGGTTATAAGAACTGGAGAGCATTTGAAATCAGGAGTGTGAGAATTATTTTATCCCAGTTCATATTCACAGGTGTTTATGTTAACCTACCAAAGTGTAAGTGTCTCATGATCAAAGGAGGCTTTGTTCCGCTGAGCATGTGCCATGCTGCCTCACCTGGAAGACTGTGGTATGTTCTGGTGCCTTGGTCTCCAGTCTGTGAACATGATCTCAGAGAAACCAGTTTTCTGCAAGAATTTCTTAATTTCACTTTGCATTTTAATATTTGCATTCTTTTAAAAATAAGATTACATGATTTACATTAAATTCAGGTTAAAGCTGATTTCAAGTATGTGACTAATATTTGAAAACACTTCATGGGCTGGAGAGTTGGCTCAACGGTTAAGAGCACTGGTTCTTGCAGAAGACCCGGGTTCAACTCCCAGCACCCACATGGTGGCTAACAATCATCCATAACTCCAGTTCCAGGGGATTCAACCCCCTCTTCTGACCTCTTTGGGCACTGCATGACACAGGTGCACTTACACACATGCAGGCATAACACTCATACACATTAAATAAAGAAAAATAATAATAAAAAAGAAAATACTTCATATATTCTACCTTCTTAGCAAATGAAGCCAAGTATCTCTAAGATGAATAAAACATTCACAATGGTGAGAATAGAGAGAAATAAAACAAAACTGACTAGGTCACATAGCACACTATCTTCACAGGCAGGAGGATATAAAGCAAAAAGAAAAAGATGCACTTGTGTGATCATAAGATAATTTAAAAGTTTATGGTGGGGGCAAAGGGTTGCAAAAGAATCTTGTCCTTAAATTGGAAAAACTATGCTTATGAACAATTCAGATTATATAGAATTTCATTCACTCTAGTTCAGGAAATATGTCCTTATGATTCTCTGAAACACTGGTCTAACTTCAGTGACTTGGAAATTTTTTGTCATGTATTGATACGCTTTTTTGCTTGTAAGGACCCATACTTATTTTGCCTAGATTTCAAAGTGTTGGTTAATTTTTTTTATTGTTGACATGAAGTGTCTAATTATGGTAGCTGCTAGCCATGTGTAACTATTTAAATAGAATTTAAGATTCAAATATTCAAACACACTTCCACATCTTAGGTTGACAGCAGCAGGCACACATAGCTAACATCCACTGTAATGGGCATTACAGAAAAACATATCCTTCACCACATAGTATTCAGTTGGAGAGCACTAGTATGGAATTTTATTTTTCAGGATTATTGTAAAACAATTTAACTTTTAGCCTTTTAATTTGGAGAATTAGTCAAAAAGAAGAGTGTTTGGTCATAGTTGGAGACTTTCTGTTACATTATTCACTAGACTTGAACTTTCAGAAGTTTCACAATGATTAACAATTAGCTCATTACCTCCTATAGTGAACATTACTGTATACAGTCACATATACAGTGTAGCAGGTACGCATTCAGTATATAGCCAATGTGTTATGCATCTTTATTAACAAATGAATAATCTTTACCCTTAACTTTATTTGAAATGGTTAGTTAATGTTATGTTAATAAAATCTTATAATAAATATTTTGTACTAAGAAGATAAATTATTGAATAAAATGGTTCAAAATAAAACTATTGTGGCAAAGTTATGATTATTAGCTGTATTTTAGTGTATAATTATATTGTCTTATCTCTCAAGTATCAAAATAAAAACATAATTTATCTTGAAGATCAGTTTAGTTTCTATTGTGGCTATTCATTGCTATCAATTTTTTAATATTAGTAAGAATACCTTACTTTTGGTATTGTATGAAAAGATGGTTCAGTATATTGTCAACTATCATTACAATTGTCCATTTTTAAATATTTTATTTATTTTTATGTATATGAGTGTATTGCCTACATGCATGTGGGTACACCAGTGTCATGCAGTGCCTGTGGAAGACAGAAGAGGGTGTCAGATCCCCTGGAACTGGAGTTACTGACAGTTGTTAGCTGCCATATTGGTGCTAGGAATTGAACCCAGGTCTTCTGCAAGAGCAGCCAGTGCTCTTAACCTCTGAGCCATCTCTACAGCCCCACAAATGTCCATTTTAAATTGTATCAAATTTAACATTTTAATTTTGAGTAAGATATAAATGATCTCTCTAATAACTTACCACAGTGAACTTTTTTAATTCTGTGATTTGAAAACCAGATGATTAAGAGGTAAGAGTGGAGTTCTTCACTTTGCCATCACATGTTACTTATTCACCTGACAGTGCCTTTCCATTCATAAATGCGATGTTACCTAATAGTCTTTCTTTTCATATTATGCTTCAGGCTCAGGAGATATGGACAGTATTTCCAAGGTGAGTAATGTGCATTCTCGGTGTTTTTTTACTCTATTTTATTCCACATGGAATTGTAATGTTAATTGGATTAGTTTCATGAATGTTCTTCCTCAATAAAAGTTTGAAAACAGAAATCTAGGTATGATCATTTGGCAGTTAAAATATTAATGTATATAATCTGTGGGAAAAGAAAAGATGAATCTTTTAAGAATTTTCCTAGCAAGAGCCTTACAGGCTCCTGGAACCTTGCTTATATAACCTACAGCAATGGTGTCATCATGCACAAGATCTATGCAAACTCAAGCAGACAAAAAACCAGCATAGAACTGGGGAAATGGGCAGCAGGCCCCAATCCTAGTCAAAGAACTATTGGCACCTGATTACTGCAGGGTGAGGGAGAGAGCTGATGTTCTTTAAAGGAGTGATTATAGTTAGGCTAACTAGACCACAGTGGATGAACTTGCACCATGGGATGTCTGGACATACCAACTTGACTTGATAAGCCATAACATAAATGACAGAATGCACGAAATTCGGTGGGGGGGGCTATAAAGATGATTAAGATATTGTATATGAAATACACACAAATCCAATAAAAATATCCAAAAACAATAATGTTGCTATCATGCTGATTCACATACTGCAAATAACTCAAACTTAGGTGATAACCAACTTAATCATGTTACGATGTCACACTGGCAGTTTAGATGGCATTGTGAAAAGATAAAGGTATCTGAAACAATGTTACAGTAGATAAATTTTAAAAATTGGTTATATATGTTATGAAGTCATTTCATTTATACATTCAGTTGGTCTTTCAGGCCTTCATTAGGCAATGTTGATATATGTAGTCATTATTCTAGTCCTCAAAGTAGAGTAAGAAAGTAATTTAAAGGAAATTATATTAACACAAATAGAAAAGTATGTCTGCATTTTTCCATCTTCAGTAGTTTGAGAATCTAAAATTAACCCTTGGTAATATAATATGTCTTATATGTTTTTAAGAATAACATCTAGATACTTCTTAGAGCATGATAAATTTAAACAGCTCTCTAAGAGTCAAACATATTTAGAATGTGTCATAAGAATTAATTATTAGCTAGCACTAGAATGACTCTTAGAAATCTGCTTTATATCAGTAAATAGAGAAATCCATTAAAGGACAACTCTGCTTCTAATTCTACTTTAAATTCCTATTTGTGCATAATAATATAAAATTCCTGGTGCCATGTAAAATAAAGTAAGTTTTCTTGAGCTATAAAACATTTTAAGTTAGGACTTCAGGCTTAAACAAAAGACTTTAAATTTTGGTTCTAACATTGTACCTATGTTGCCTGTTTGGCAAGCCTTTCAAGTTCTACAAGCACTTTGGATAAATGTGTTTAGAAACAATCAGAAATATTTATTCATAATGAGCACTACCTACCTCTATGAGAAATGGTATTCACAAGGTCTGTTTATTAGAGCCTTCTTCTTCTAGAGGTGCCTTACCCAGTGAGATGACCATGACTGTGTTGACCATCTTGAATCATTTCTAACACTTGAGTTTGCTGAATGATCCTTAAAGTCAACAGCAAAACTTTAATGTCTTATTTGAGGAGTATATTCTTATATTTAGAGATAGTTATTAACAAATTGAAAGTGGGGTCATCTAAATTGCTGTAATGTCACCTTCCTAAAATTTTTACACTAGAGAGATAGAAACAAAGGTCTGTAGAGATAAGTACTTTGTGACTATAAAGGCACTTTTTAAATAGAGTTTTTATGAAGCATTTTTTAAATAGAGCCACAATGTTTAATAGAATACCAATATCTATAATGCCCACTGCTAGTAGCATTCTCTAGCCCAAAGCCTAATCATCAGTTGACCATCCATTGTGTGCTAAATGTTGGTTTGTGCACTACAGGGAGATAGATTTAAAAAAAAAATAAGATAAAAGACTTTAAATACAAGCATCATCTCTGTCCTCAAGTGGTTTCTACTTACACAGGAATTCCTTTATTTAACAAAGGACAGTGTGCCAAGGCATCATGCTGACCTTTGAAACACCAAAGATAAGCAAAACATGATCACTGTCCCTAAGAAACTCCCTATCTTATAAATCAGGAAAATCTTTTATAAGACAAGGTTATGTACACTCAAATTAATATTAGAATTCTCCCACAAGTAACAAATGTCACTTAACAAGAGTGCTGGAAATGTCTGTGTCAAATGCATTTCTAAGTTTATTTCTGCACTGCCCCCCCTCAGGCTCATTGGCTCCAAGCTCCAGCCCAGCCGCCCCAGGTGGTGGTCTCACTAGCACCTTTTTTGCAGCTACAGCAGCATGGATCCACACTGCACACACCAGTCCTTTTTCTCCCAACTCCTCTCCCCTCACAGCCTTGTTTTTCCGGTCTTTTGTGCCAAGGGACACACAGTCAACAACTCCACTTTCCCATCTTCTTTTTCTAACACATGTCAAACTATCTTAAGAAGCTTTCTCCTCCCCTTTCGTTCTTTCTTTCTTTCTTTTCTGGTCTCATTCATTTCCAGTACATTCTTTTCCTAGTCATTATTGCTTATGACTCAAGAAATCTTGACTATCACTGATTAGCAATTTTGTTCAAAATCCCTCATAGGTCTCTAGCTGCATCTTCCTAGTCCTCCAGTTAAATCTGCATTTTCATCTGATGCCAGGATTGCATAGTTTTTTAAATTCCATTTTTATGTGTAAGATAAGTGTACTATGTTGAGAAACAGAAAGACTTGTTCTACTTCTTACCAGTGGTAGGAATGTTGCTGAAGATCCCCTAGACTTCATTTCCTTAAAAATAATAGAGCTTCTAGCTCATTCTCTGGCTTTCATAAAGCTGTTCAGTCTCAAGTGTGGCCGTAGCTAAGCTCTCTGATGTGCTGTCTAGGAACTTCCTTCTCTTTTGTTACTGCAGTGTAAGCAAGGATAGGAACATGCACCATCAAGGGCATTTTGACAACACAGTTTGTGCCGCAGTTAAAAACTGCAAATGAAGAAATACTGGCAACTGATTGCTGCTAGGTGAAAAATAGCTGATCTTCCTAAAACAAAGAACTCTAGAGAGGCTGACTAGACCTCAATGGACTTGCACTGGGGACTGTCTGAAGACACTGACTTAACACAGAGGCCCTTAAAACGGATGACACAGAATATGGGCTCCATTGAGGGGGTTATGGGAGGGTGCCAGTGGGGACAGGGGTATAAAGATAATTAAGATTGATTGAGATGTTCTGTATGAAATATACAAAAATTCAACTTAAAAAATGTTCTAAAAAGTAAAATAAAAAAATAAACTACAAATGAAAATTTCAAAATCATTTTCTCATTTGAAGATTACCTAGTAAAAAAGCCATTTACCTAGTCCTCAAGATGGATAATTCACCTTTAGTTTAGAAATGTTTGAAAATGAAATGTGAATTTCCTTTAGCCCCTGTGCAACTGAAAAATCATTCATTTAATCAGTAGATGAAAAATAATTTCCCTTAGAATTGTTTTAGGCATTAGGGGTGAAAAGAAGTAGGTGTTTTGTTTCTTAGAAGAAAATACCCAGAAATTCTGCAATTCACATTAAGCTACTTCACACATCTGTTTGAAAGTTTGGAGGAAAAAACCCCTATTTCATCTGGTCATGTCTTGCTGAATAAATAAATGGTCAGGGGCTTTCTGCTTTCCTGAACCTTGGTTCCAGGTACCTCTGCATGGGTACCACTGAGCTAGACCTTGGGCAGCCCTCTCCAGATGATGGTAGGGATTAATTTGTTCTTTTGTGGAGTTAGCAGCATCAGAACAACATGATTGGTAGGCTGTGAAAAACCAGTTCAAAGTCCACTTCCAAGAGGTTTAGAGTAATGTCCATATTTTATTTTATTTATAGCAGAGCTAAAGTTTCTACAGTGCTTTTTATTTCAAAAAAAATTTAAACTTGAATTTTAAAAACTTTGGGTCAGGTTTTGAGGATAGAAGAAACAGTAACTACTTAAGAGAGGATTTGAAAAAGTTCTTAAAAGATGAAAACTAGAGACTTGGTCAGTGAGATGGTTCAGCAGGTAAAGGGGCTTACTGTACAGGCCTAGAGACCTCAGTTTGATCCCCAGAACTCATGTAAAGGTGGAAGGAGAGAACTGACTTCATGAATTTATCCTCTGACCTCCACATGTATGCCAGGGCACACATGCTCACATACATAGATCATGCATGTATACAGTAATAATAATTTTTAAAGATTTAATAGAAATTAGAGGCTCTAACAGAGTAAGCATGGTAATCCAGAGGAAGTTGTATGTGGCATATTATTTACTCATATAATGTGCATGTCTTTTGAACTTTGAGATGGTCAAGGGAATGTAATAAAGTCCCTTGAAGATGGGATCAATAAAAATCAAATGTTTTCAAGCTAAATCTTAGAGCAGAAATACACAGTAAAGTACACTTCAACTAAAGTAAGAAACATTGCCAACATGACAGGGACAGCTAACAGTGGTCTTTACCTGAATTCTGTCATGCTCCCTCTTCCCTAATTATGTGCTCATGTAGGTCACTGTCTCAGCTCTCAGGTGCTCTTTTGCCTGAATCTCTTTCCTGTCACTCTGTTAGTTTGAACAACTCAGTTCTCTTACTACTCCACTTCAAGGAACTTGTGTTGTTTTCACATTTTGCAGAGAATACTTCATGTAAAAAAAAGGCTATGTATTTTGTCCTTATCTTTTCAGAATTTCCAAACAGTAACTGGAAAGGAAAAAGTTTCAAAGACCTGATATTATCTGATTTTATGTTGTATCCATATAATCTTCCCCACCCCCCATTAAAAAAGTATAAGCCTGCCAGGCGTTGTGGCACACACCTGTAATCCCAGCACTCAGGAGGCAGAAGCAGGCAGATCTCTGTGAGTTCAAGGCCAGCCTGGTCTACATAGTGAGTTCCAGGACAGCTGGGGCTACAGAGAGACCCTGTCTCAAAAAGACCAAAAAACAAACAAACAAACAAACAAACAAACAAAAAGTATAAGCCTAAGCCTCCATGCTGTGAGCAGATTGTATGAGTGCATGGAAAAAAGAAACAGTAACCCTTGGAAGTATAAGTATTTATCAAACTGCAATGTTATTTTAAATGAAAAATATAACAAAATCTATACTGGGGGTCTTGGGGTGTAACTCATTTGCAGAGCATTTACCTACTATACACAGGCCTTGGATTCAATCCCCAGCACTGAAAAATAATAAACTAGTTAATTAATTGATTGATTAATTAAAAATAAAACTAGCACATTGAGTCAGGAATTAAACTTGAAGTTATCTAAACTTTCAGAATGAAAGAATGATATATGAGAAAATACAGCAGAGATTTGAAGCACCCAACTGTTAAGAAACAATCCTGACATAAAGTTTAATTTCCTTTTCTAAACCAAGTCAGCATTATTATTCATGTTTTCAAAAAAATTCATTATTTAATAACTTTAATAATTAATGAATCTAAAGTAAGGTGCTAAGTTAAATTTTACTTAAAATTTTTAAAGGAAATGAAGATACCAGGTTAATTTGACAAGTAGAATTGCCTTTATTTTTGGTAACTAAACATTTTTCAGAGAAAAAAACTTGTCAGAAATGATAGAATTCTTTTTATGCTGTGAAAGTATGGTTCATCACCCTTGGAGTTCATTGGCATATAGAGTTCCTATAGACTTCAGAGCATCCTTGCGACAGATCCTCACTGCGGGGGGGCTCAGCAAGAGGAGGTACATGCTGTATTCACATCAGCTCCTTTGCCTACCTCAGCTTCACAGTTTAGACATATTCTTAAAAAGCACATAGTCTTCTATAAATCACTCATTCATAAAAATTTTGATGTTTATAAGTACTTGTTTTAGTTTAACTCTTCTAAGTACTTTTCTCTAACATAAATAAAACTTATTCAAAACTAAGATATAAACTATGTTGCTTGGGACAAAAACATCTAAAAACCTTTCTTCTACTTGAAATAAAAAGTATTTGGTCCTGATTTTTTTTAACTCAATAAAATTGTACTTTGAAATAATTCCCCTCAGTCACAGTTGCAGTGCTGTATAAAAGGGATGGGCGTGGTAGCACACACCTTTAATCACAGCACTTGGGAGGCAGAGGTAGGTGGATCTTTGTGAGTTTGAGGCCAGCCTGGTCTACATAGTGAGTTCCAGGACAGCTGGGGCTACAGGGAGATCCTGTCTCAAAAAGATATTCTAAACATTTATCCTTATATTCACAGAAAAGTGTATCTTATATCCCTTATCAAAGAAACTTCCTTTTGCAGCAACAGAGACTACTATAGAGATCCACAACTGGTAAAAAAAAAAATTATATACACCATTCTGTATTTCCTAGTGATGTGGAGTTTCAGACCTCCTTGTATGGTTCACAGTGCACAGTGATGATAAGACTAACAAATTTAAACAGACTTTGAAAAATGCACTGCTAACTCCATGTTTGACTGTTAATAGTGGCTATTTTATCTCAGAACAAACTTCCATAAAAAAAATCTACTTTTAAACTAATGATAGGATGTTTCTAAGTCAGTCTACTTTCTAGCCTCCTTTACTTCTGACAACATACAATGAATTCTCTGTTCCTAAGGCATCACTCTTTTTCTTCACTGCCTTCCTTTCTTCCTTAAGAATCATAGTTGCCTGTATATGCCAACTTTATTTTTATTGAAAAGTTTAAGATAAGCAAAGTTACTCATTCATATTACACTAGTTCTTAGTCCAGTTGGCAGGGAAGTCGCTCATAAGCTTCTTCCTTTTTGGCATCCAGAAAGAGTCCAGGGCCTATACTAGAACTGTGGACTCAATCTTTGAAAAATTGTTAAACATTGAGTAGTTCCAAAACCCTATTTGCAGTACAGGAAGTTCCTGTTATTTCCTAAGTGACAGCATCATTTTCCTCCTAAGCCAATAACTTACTCAAGCTATCTCATTGAATGATTTATTTTTAAAAAATGTAACATGGTTTTGGTTTTTATTGTTGCTCAGTACTTAGCTTAAGCCTTTTGTATGCAACTATTTTGATTTGTGAATATAAAGGAGTGAATCTAAAAATACAAAAAAAGAATCATATAAAATAATCAAATAGCATTATCTATAAAGTCACGTAGAAGTAAAAGGAAATGTCTGTTAAAGCAATGACCTTTCAAAGTTTGATTGAGAGTTAGACTCCATCCTGCCTTATCCATGGGTAGGCTCTCTTCATCAGCCCCCTGCTGGGAACGGTTTTTAAACTCTTTAGAGGTGTAGAAACTCTATAAACTAAGGGTGGGAAATTGAATAAACATTGATTCTGAGACTAAGAAAATAGCTGTCATGGATGATTTTGGTTTTTTGCTTGTTCTTAAGCTTTGGCTTGTGAGAGCATTGGTACTTGTCAAGGCACAGAGTTTGAGGTGTAGCATGTGGAGAAAGTTCTGACTTAGGACTTTGTCTGCAGAGATGCTGCTATACCTTCAATTTTTGAAGCACTACAGTACAAGAGGGAAAATAAATTCTTCAACAATGACTTGTTTTCTAAATCTTGTTACAGAATTCTCCCAATAATATGAGCCTGAGTAATCAACCAGGCACTCCAAGAGATGATGGTGAAATGGGGGGAAATTTCTTAAACCCGTTTCAGAGTGAAAGTGTAAGTATCTCCTTGACCGTTATATGCAGGTGATATTTCTTGAGCTCCTCTAGAATGAATGCTCAGAGCTATTATCATTGATCTTCATATTGTGTTCACTAGGCTGATTTGTTTTCTTGTTTGTTTGTTTGTTTTGCTTGCTTGCTTGCTTGAGACAGGTTTCCCCGTAGTCCCACCTGGCCTGGAACCTCGCTATTAGACTAAACTGGCCTGGATCTCACAGAGATCTACCTGCCTCTGCCTCCCAAAGGTGTTCACCACTATGCCTTGCCTAGGGTGATATTTTAAAAGTTAGAAGAGCCTTTATGTGGAGTTTTATGAAAAGGGCTTTTAAGAAACTCTCTTTTGATTTATGTACAATTACAAAAACCATAATACAAATTTTCTCATCCACTGTAATAGATCAATCTGGAAGCAGTGCCTGTTTGATACTTTTTAACCTGTTAGTAAAACATCTCAGGTTACTGCAAAACCAGGTCTGTTCTCAATGTTGTCATAGTAAGACTGTGACAATAAGCTGGGTGTGTTGTCACTTCACCACTAGAGCTCACTACAGTGAGAGCCACATTTGTGGTCTGTCAGCCTGGACTAGATACCCATGTCATTTTTTAAAGTGTGATTACAAGGTTAAGCAGAAGTACTAACATCTTCATTGAAGTGAATAGGCCAAAAAGTAAAGCAATGCAGTTCATTCATTCATTCATTAACAAACTATTTCTAAGCACTATATGTGCCAAGGCAATATATACTAGGCACTGGGAAGACCAAAAGAGACACAATGATACCTTTTCTCAAAGGCTATTACAAAATGCAATTTTACTCTGTTATTTTACACTAGAAATACTTAAGGAATTTTTTAAACTAGAGTTTCCCAGAGTCCTCCCAAGACCAGGTGACTCAGTTTCTGGGAGACAGACTGAGCAGTCTTGAATGAAAAAAGCTCTGTGAATGCTACCAGTGGTCATTCTCTGCTGGAGCCACTGGGTTGTAATTAATATTTTATTGTATTCCAGAAACATTTTGCTGCTGCCAAATTTTTTACAACCCTACTTCCAATTACATGACCCCCAAATGAGGTCACAACCTACAGTTTGAGAAGCTGTGGGTTACAGGAGGCAGGAGCCAATGTGGGGGGGTTGGGGATCAAGGAAGGTGGATCCCTTTCTAGACACTGGTTACAGTTACATGAGTTCTGGTGTGCAGTTACACAGTAGAGGGACTATAGATAATGACGGTGTACAATATATTTCAAAAAGGCTAGGAAGAAAGATTTTAATATTTTCATTACAGAAAAATGACAGATTTGAGGCAATACATAAGTTTGCTTCCATCGTGCATCATCAAAATATCACATGGTACTCCATAAATATATGTAATTGTGTCAATTTTTTAAAATGAAATAACTTTAACTGAAGTATGGACTAATGTAAGAGGAAATTATTAATTTAGGACTGAAAGCAAACCTTTTGAAAAAAGTTCCACATGACTTTAACTAAGGGTTTTTACAAGAAGACCATTCCCTCCTTTTATAAGGATGTGTATTTAGAAGGAGAGTGGCTAAACAGGAGTCTCCCCATCCCTGACTCTCCTGGACCAGCCTGACTGGCCTGAACCCAAAAGAAGGGTCAGTGTAAGACTGCTAGCAGAGTGGAAAACAAGACTTCCTAATTTTTCTTTTTCACCCCCTCCTGTCCCCAGCAGAAAAACCACAAAAGGAAAATAAGTGGATGATGGTGGGAGACACAACATCTCCACTCTGGTTTTTGGTTATGCAAGACTGGGAACCGTGTGGTGGTTGGGGAAGGTTGATCGCTAGGTACTAAGTTACAGTTAGGAGAAATGAGCTCTGGTATGCACAGTGTTACACTGGTTACTCCATCCATCTGTCTGTCCGGTGAGGAGAGTTCACTTGTGAATAGTCAACATCACTTACGGCTTTATTTTATTACCATGCATTTTTTTTATTCATTAAGAATTTTATACATGCATATAACATGTTTTTATCAAATCCACCCTCAGTTTCCACCTCTCCCCACCCACCCCCCTTTTCCTTACCAAATTAATGCACTCTGCCTTAAAACGTACTCAGTCCACTTAGTGCTGGCTGAAACCTACTCAGTCCACTTAGTGCTGCCTGGATGTGCTTGTTACCACACAGTTTTGCTCAGATACTTTATCTCTGAATCTTTAATATAATTGATGAAATGCCAAACTATTTAGAGAATTCAAAAGATACAATAAACCAATGTGCAAAGTCTAGTTTTTTAATGCACATAAATCTAAAAAGCACTTATTTGTGAACAGTCTATTTTTCAAGGATTTGTCACTGTTAACCTAGACCTTAAACCAGAGAAGTGTGCCTTGTATGTCAGTAGCTATCTTGGCCCATCCCCTCATGCTACTTCTCTTAATTATATCAAAACAAACATGCCCAAATTCACAAAACTAGCAGTAAAAACATGCTTGACAGAACTAAATGTGACTCAAACAAGGCTCTTTCTTTCAAGAGACAAAGATGCCCCCTAGTGTTCAAATGCTGTAAAATGTTTGGGTTTGATGGCACAGATTTTTTTTTTTTTTTTTAATTAAAAAACAGGGCGGGGGAGATGGCTAAGCAGTTAAGATCACCAGCTGCACTTGCAGAGGACCTGGATTCAATTCCCAGCACCCACATGGTGGCTAACAAACATCTGTAACTGAATTAATGAAATGATTCAAAAGTGAAGGAAATAAGTGGTTTAACTTACTGGAAAAAAACTGGAAAAATATTTCAGCATGACATTGATCTATAATCAGATGAGTAAGTAAAATATTAGAGGATGGTGTTCAATAGGAATGACAAGGAAGTTGGCTGGCAACTTCTGCCACTTTTCCTCCTCTTTGCCTATTTCTGCTTTTGTAAGGAAATCGTATGAATCCCAGATTTTTATGTGGTTCATGAACATTATTTCACTTTAGTTTCAGAGAAGCAGAACTAACTCGTTTCTCATTAAGAAAACAAAATGTTCTATAGAAACAGAGGACAGAAATGTGAGTATTCTTGAAGCAGAAATTTTATCAAGAGTATTCAAAATTGTAATGATTATCTCTGATGTATTCTATGGAATATTAATTAGGTTATAAGAAGGAAAATATCACAAGTTCATACTAAGGTGTGCTATCTCAAAATATACTTTACATAAAAAATAAAATAATTAGGGATATGTTCAAAATAGTATGCTTGAATTTTACTTTTTTGTTTTGATTTATTTTGGGTTTTGCTAAGTCAAGCAGTAATGTTGTTAGCTGCTATGTAAGAGTTAGTGTATCCTCTGAAGAGAACCAGACAACAGAATAGTTTTGAAACAGTGCAACCTGATACCACAGCGTTTTGGTACTGGCTTTGCAATATATCATGGCATATCGATGCAGCAGCATGGTAGGAACACTGACGTGTGGTCTCAATGCAGTACACCATGAATATTTGATGTCTAAATATGATACTCCACTCAACACCTACTCTTCCTTCCCTATGGACAAATGTAAGCTCGAATGATACTTAAGAAGAAAGGATTCAAGAACGGTTATATATGGACTACTCAAATGCACACTAAGTGGGGGGGGTGGTCTCTGGAGTTAACGATTACCCAGAAATTTTCTCAAGCATTCCCTTTGAAGTTCAGCTGAAAATACTTTTGTATCTTGCTATTTTATATTGACACAGCAGTCAGAAAACTCTTTGTTTTGAAATAATGCTGATGATCTTACTATACAATTTAAATATTTGATTAAAGTTAAACACATATAAAATTTTACTTTCTAACTTTCAACAGCTATATTTCAAGAGCTCAGCAGCCACATGTGGCTACAGCCTGTTCTACTGACAGAACAGAATAGAAAGTTTCCATCAGCACAGAATTCTGTTGGACAGCACTGACTACATCACCAATTTTTATGGCAAATATCAGTACTATAGAAAGCATAGACTACATTTTTCTGTGACTATTTTGCCATACTCTATGACTCTTTTCTATTTCTAAAATCTAATATCCTCTTATTTTCTTATTGCTTATTCTTGTCTCTGAAAGTAAAATATCAAAATTTAATTCTGTTTAGTCAAAGACTCTGTGTAATGCATTGAAACATGCTGGAGTTACGGGTAATGTGAGACTCTGTGTTTTACGTTGGGATAAAATAGGGTTTTCCTGTTTCAGTGCAGGGTTGAGTGAGCTCCATCTCAGCAGCCCTCATCTATGATTGCTTGGGGAGGGGTGTTTCGGCTTCATCTTGCTTTTATTAGTTCCCTTCCCACTTTTTTATCACCCAGTGCTCACTGTTATCCAGCACAGGAGTCAGTTCAACTATGTAACTTAGCTTTCCTGTACTGAAACAGAACTTTAGGCTGTTCAATGACAAATTCTCCTTGATGTGGCTGTTATTTAAAGAACTAAAAATTTTCCACTGTGGTACAGTGACCCTTTTTACAAGCTTTGTCCTCTTCCTCTGCATTTCTTCAGAAACAGTGCATTTTTTTGTTTGAGCCCTAATGACGTGTGGAACATTCAGAGGTCTACCAGCTGAGTCAGTGTTACCTAGGATACTCTTCCTTCTCACATTGACTCATCTGAACCTCAGCTCACATCTTATACCTTTTCCCTCATCCTACAGTCCACGCCAGCTTGCCTGCAATGCCCTTCACTCTGTCCCCCTTCTAAAAAGTCGTGTTCCGTTACTCACACAGCCACTGTTCCTCTTTGGGTTTCTGCAGGATAGAACTGGGCCCTTAGACTCTACCTGCCTCTTGTCCTAAAGCACAGTCATTAGTAGACCATTAAAAGAAATCCCCTTCTACACTGGTTTTTGCATATTTTCCGTCAAACATTTAAAATATCCCAGGGTCCACATTTTGATTCCAGTTTAGAAACCATTTTCATCTGGAGACAGTTGCCATGGATGGGTGCTTCTCACTGCTCAATTGATCTAAAATTGTGCCGTCCAAAATGGTGGCTCCCAGCTGTATGTGGATATTTAATTTTAGAGATGTATCTTTGCTCTAGAAACTGTTATTATGTTAAAGCTGTAATGAAATGCTTCTAAAAAATAGTGTATATATATATAATTTTAAAAAATTAAAATCAAGTAACATTAAAATTTTAGTTCTTCAGTGATCCTAGCTGCATTCCACGTGCTCACTGGCCTCATGTGGACAAATCTGTCCCTGGAGGAAGCTCTGCTCTGGAGCTGCTTTGTTCCCAACAGCATGCGAATAGATAGGCATAATTCATTCTTTTGTAAGTCATTTTTGAGAACATTGTTCCAAATTTCCAAAAGCCTCACTCTGTGTCAGTTGTCAGACTCATCATACTGGTAAGTAAGCATGTAACGTCCATGTCCCTGTTCTCACACAAAAATAACTGTGGATCAATGCTAGAGTCCTAGAGTGGGGGCAAGAGCTGTAAGTGCTAAAGCACTCCTAAGTGCTTTATGCTTTAATGCGAACTCAGCACAGCTGGGAATTAGTTTTGTTTTGCTTCTTACACCATTCACATACTGAGCATTTTCTATGTATCTAATAAAGTACATACTTTTAAGAATTTTGTATTTAATCCTCCCCAAGCTCCTATACTATCATTAAACCTGTTATATAGGTGAGAAAATAGAAGTGAAGATGTTAGGGAAGTCCCTCCTTCTTCACTCAAATATATGTGGCAAAGACTAGTCCTCAGACTTCTTCGCTCTGATCCATCCTTGGACTAAAGTTCCTCTGATTGTTACAATTGCCTGCAAAACCTAAGTCTGGCTGGAAGGGGAGTCTGAGGGACTGGGTAATTATCAGTTTCCTAAGTCTAGGAAGAGAATCTGATCAGCTCTTTGCAGAGGAAATAATTTAAAATTTCTCAACTAAGTGAAGCCTATTACAAGCTTCCTCTTTTTATAGTTTCTTATTTTCCTGAGGTTAAAAGTGTGTGCAGAAATGATCATAACAAACTGAAATTCACCATTTCTCTTTTTGTGCCAAGAAGAACCTTGGTGACCTGTGAAAGGACTGCTGTTAAAATGTGGATTCTTCTTTCCTTCTAGTACTCCCCTAGCATGACCATGAGTGTGTGATCCATTACCAAGTCTCCTCATGAAAACCACCGTGAGTCAGCCCTTCATAGAACTACCACGGAAGAAAATTACTCATCAGTGTACAGTTAAACAAAGGAGTCTCAGTCACACCAAACCAACCTTTTTAGTCCCTGCTCTCTCCTCAGTTGTGAAGAAAGCGGGTCCAAATGTGATTCAAACTCTACAAAGTGGCACATTAGACTTGCCCTAAACTGAACTGCAAATATTATCTGTGTATGTATATGTGTGGGAAAGAGAATGTATCGTATATGTAGATGCTATATGGACATATACGTATACATGCATTGACCCACAGGACATTGTAAAATATTATCACATGACATCTTAAGTAGAAATAAGTAGGGACTTTTATTCCATCCTTTTTTTCACGTTTACATTTTAATTATTAAAAGTTGCTCCTGCCCCTCCCTGAACTATTTTGTGCTGTGTATATCACTGCTTTATATAAGTTATTTTTTAAGGTGAACTCAGATGTTATGGTTTTGTAAATGTCTGCAATCATGGATAGGAATAAAATCGCTTATTTGAGAGCTTTCATTAAATTGTGTCTGATGCAAGTTATCCTGTGAATCCCGAAGTGTACTAAGTGGAAAAGGTGTGTCCTTGTCAACTCAAACATGTCCTTGGCTTCCTTCAGTGCAAAGTATCTTTGTACTTTTTATTTAAAGAAAACACTTCAACAAAAGCATAACTGGGGCTTCACACCATATATTTCTGCAATAATTGCTTTAAGTGGAGTTCTTTCTTGATTTGTTTATTGTAGGTTGTATAGAAAGCATTAGTTAACTCAAATTACCTAGACCATAGCAATAAACTGATGCAGGTTGTCATATTTTTAGCAGCACATTTTCTCTTTAACATGATAAAACTCAAAAGTGATAAGAAAATCACTTTGAATTTGTGGCTTGTCACCCAGGTTTACCCAAGGTAAATTTTTAATAACGTACCAGTGTGAAATAGTCTTATTTTATTCAGATTTCCTGTGAACATTTCCACAAAGACTTGTAAGCAGACACATTAAATGATTAAGACTTTCAGTACAAGACAGAAAAGAGTTATTAGGACCCCCAAGGGCTTCTGGAATATTGCTGTTTTTCCTCACCCAGTGGCTTGTTTGCCAGAGTGGACTGAACCGGTTCCTGGCCTTTCTGATATCCCTCCTCCCTGGCAGCAGTCTTTACTCCATTGCACTGACCTTGGATCAGAAGGCTAGTATTTTGAGTCCGGTCATCTGTAGTAACTGATTCATCTGTCCATTGACTCCAGCAAGCTCAGTCTATATTGTATGTCTGACAGTTCAAAAGGCAGTAAGGAAATATTTTTTTATTATTTCCCTTATAAAAAACACCTTACTGTTTAACACTTCCCAGACCTTTTGAGTTAGTTTTAATCATCCAAACACGAAAATCATAAAAGTACGAAGAGTTTTAATTGTAGACTCTAAAGGTAGCTGTGATCCTTCTGTTACAATTGTGAGACAAATAACCACTAGTCAAAAGCAACCACAGATCTAAACCCTAGAGACTGAAAAGGCACTGTTTAATCCCATGTGAGAGGACTCTTCTCTTTCCTTTAGGATGCTAGCCTCTAAGTGAATTTTTTTAGTATATCTGCTAGCTCTTGGTTCAGAACAATTTATTTCTCTTCAATCATAATGATTATTCTTTCTGGAAATAAAGGTTTCTTTTCACTGTACATGACAGGAATACTGGGAAGAACTGCAGGGGAGAAAGAAGCTGAATTAGATTTATGCTGCAGATCTAGACAATAATAAAGTGAGTCACTAAAATAAAGTTCATAGCCCACTGCTAGAAGCCTAGGGCTGTACCAGAGAACTGCCATGTGCTCTCAAGCTACTGAGACCTATCCCTCAGAGTTCAACCCCAAAGGTCTTTACCTCAAGCCAAGGTAACTTGAAGGTGGCACTGTGTACCTTCACCTGAATTATCAAGAATAATTGTAACTTTCACTTTTTATGGTCATTGTACAAAAATTAACTCTTTTCATTAAGCTTAATCTTATAATGCAGAAAGTTTTAAATATTTTGTTGACTCTTTTCTCCATCATTACCTATCTTGAGTTTCTTTCATTCACCTTCTGAGAAGGCGCTGTTTATTATCACAAAGAAATCATGATCCTCATTTTATTTGCCCTTATTTTGGGGTAGTTCTAGAATATAAATGGCATTATGGGCCACTTCTAACCTGTTTAGTTAAAAAAAATAAGTACAGTGGTTTTTTTTTTCTTATTTTCAAGATGCAGCAATCAATTTACATAAATTTTCTTTCTTGGAGCCCAGATTAAAAATACCTAGTTCCAATTTTAAAATTCCTGAAGTACTTAAAAATTATTTTTTAAGATAAAGCAGTGTCCAAGAATGTCAAAATATGAGAATGCTTAATTTTTAGATCCAAATAATCTTCTCGTGTACCTAAAGGAAAATAGTATCTGAACATTAATTTTTGTTTATATATTAGTTATTTAACCTTACTGTTTTTCTGATAAGAACACTTAACCCCTTTCTCCTGCATTCATCAGTATCTGTGCATTCGTGCTGTCTGGATGCATAGGCTGCCTGTCCTTAGGGTTATTTTTACACATTTCACCTCATACTAATGATGTCAGCAATGCTTGCCAACATTGAACATGAAATGCACGTGTGAATGTGAGAATTAGTAGTAGGTAAAAAACATTAATTCTTGTTACTCTGCTTTGTATTGTGCCTAACTCACTGAAGTTGAAAATATATATCATTCTGAGTTGTGTATGATTCTTAGCCAGCTGTCTTTCTTACAGCAACGTTGCCCATCTGAACAAAGGCTGAGGGGTGCACTGGTCTGGCAGTAGTACCACAAATGTGATGGGCGAATCAACAGTCCTTGAAAAATCCTGTTACAGTTTGCGCTCAGTTGCTGGTGAACAAGAATTTTACAGTTAAAAATCCGAAGTTAACATTTCCCTATTACCAAAAGACTAACAAATCAATTCTGTGTCCCCCCCCTCCCATTGTGGAAAGTGTGAAAGCATCCCATTCTCTTCAGGAATAAAATAGAGAAAATTTCTCCCATTTCTATTGTTATGCTTCTCTAAGATATCTGAGCTCCACTGCACTTCAGAGAGTCATTCAATTAAATTCTCTTCAGTTTTAAAGGCAGCAGGTGAAAATCAGTAAGTTCAGTTTGAGGTATGAGTAAGGCCCACAGCCCATCTATACCTTTTTTTCATATCACTCCGGGAGTGCAGATCAGCACTTGGAACTGTTCTTCAGCAGGCAGAGTTTTGCAGTTCGCAATGCTCTGAAGCTTATTGGCTTCTTCCCTGGCCTTCTCCAAGCCTGCCTCCCATCCCTGCATCCTCCAGAAGATAAAATGCAGGCTGAACATCTTTCCCTTCTCAGCCCTTACAGTTTTCTCCTCCACATGGTATATAGTACTAATGGTAGTTTCCCAGGGGAAATAATTTCAGTTTAATTTCTTGATCATTACTATTCATTGTAAACAGTACCACAAATCATAGCTACTTGACATTGAAATGCTCCCTTGATGCTGTTTCTTTTTTCATGATTTGTGTGCTGTTGTTTTCTTTCCTTGAAAACTACTAGTTGAAACAGGAAGTCCATTAATACAGACCTGAAGTGGGAGAAGATCACTGTGGGGAGACAGTTGTCACATATTTTGCCAAAAGTAGATGAGTTTTATTTGTATTTTTCCTTCCTAGTGGACTAAATTTTGTTTGTCGTGAGAAGCACAGGCCTGTGTTTGCTTAAAGCAATGGTACCTAATTTTAAGCATTTCTAACAGTCTCCCTCAATCTGGGAAACATGCCTTGAGAAATACTGGAATAGTCAAAGAGTTGTGAACCACTATTAATACCACTTTGATTTTGCATACTAAATGTGTGTGTACCTGTGCATATGTGTTAGGGATGATAACAAAAAATTCCCCTCAAAGCAAATGAACCAACAAACAACACAAATACCACTCCTACTATGATGCATGCTATTTTATAGCAGTAGTAATAACTATTAAGCATAATTCTTTCACTGATTTTCATTTCAATGGTAAAATCACAGATAAAAGTCATTTGGGATGGAGAGAGTAATACAACATGAGCAAGAGGGGTCTCCTGGACCCAGACTAGTGTGTCAACATTGTACTTTGCCAGGAACCACGCAGTAATTATACTGATGCACACATTTGTTTGTAAGAAGTTGGATTGACATTATTAATTTATTTCACCAAAAGCATTAACTTTACCCATGAACTGTAATTCATTTGGAAAGGATGACCTACAGGTGGAAAACACACCTGAGACCTCTAATTACTTCCCTAAACTGTATTATAAAGAGAAATATTCAGCTGAATAAGTCTCCCAAGGAGAATTTCCTCTGTTAAGTTTCCTTTGTTAACTTAGCATAATTAGTTTTCTTGAATGGAAGAATAATTTCTGTAAGAACTTTAAATGTGAATATTTTTGCTGTCTACATCTTTTAAACTGAAATACAGTACTATGTATAATGTTGCAAAATTTAAACTGGGACTAGGTGTTTTCATGCATACAGCTGTCGTGTATCTTCTCTGTAGACGTTTTGGATATTATCAGGATAAATGATTCATTTTGATTATCCCCATCATTGGATTGTTATGGCCTGCTTCTAAATACTTTGCATTTCATTTCAAAAACAAGATAGGATGTTAAAATGACAAAGGTAAGTATTAATCTTTCCAGAAAAAAAAAGATATGAATAAGTTGTTCCCAATTAGTGTTATAACCCACTTGGGGATACGTGAGCTCAGTGCATGAGTGTGAGACTTGGATCCCTCACAGCATTCTCTAACTCCATGCAAAATGTTGTAGACTAAATTTATATCACATCTTGGTAAAATTGCTCATTTAAATATAATAATCCATCTATTTGCTAGAAAACAACAATTCAGATAATCTGACCAGTTTACATAATTTGAGAAAAAAAATCTAAATTTTGCGATACCTTGGAGATTTTCTTAATATAATGTACTGATGGAAATTTGTGTATGGATTTGTATCAGATCAGTTTTCAAAATGTTCTACTTTCCTTGCATTAAGGCAATTAAAAACTTAAGAACTATATGTTAGGATGAATAAATTAAAGAACATGTTATTGTTTCAAACATGAAAATGGGGAAGTCTTTATAAATAGAATTCTTGATTCATGTTAGCCATAAGGTTATGGAATTGTTTATCTTAACTGTGATTTTAAGAATTTAAGATGTTTTCTTACTATGTGTGTTAAATTGTTACCTACAATATCTTCCTGGGAAAATAGAATTATTTGTAAGGTTTTTATAAATGCACAATTTATGTATAAATATTATTGAAATCTGGGGTTACTCTTAGCAATCTACTATTCTTAATTCAGCAGTGGCCACCAGATAGCGGACACATTTGTAAACTTAGCATCTGTGTGTATATGTGTGTGTGCACATGCACATTGTTACATTTATTCTCAAGTGAATTTATCACTTAATGTTTTTGTAAAGTACTTGAGCTGTTTGTGTAATGGGAAAAGTTGCCATAAAGATGTATATAAATGCCCCTTAATTTGGCACGTCTTCACATTTAATTTATAAAAATACATCTTTTCATGTACAGTTTCTACCCTTTCATTTCTATCCTTTACTTCAACACTTACTGGAAAAGTAAAGGAATTTGTTTGTATGATTTGTTTATATGAAGATAGCGCAAATGTTTCCTGAATGAAAAGTCAAAATATAATGTGGATATTGATGCATAGAATTGAGTTAGGCATTATTCCTTCAATAAGGAAATTGAGGAATATGTAGAGGCAGATGATTTATATACACTTAAGAGAAGGTTATGATATGTAGCAGATTCCACATGGCCAGACAATTAAACGTTCCCCCAAAAGAATAAAATTAGCAAATAGACATCTGTTAATGAATGGGATTTTAGTATTTTATTCCAATGTAAAAACTGAAGCATTTGTTCAGATAATTCATACAGTACTCTGCCTCTCCATTTCATTTTTTCTGATGAACTGTACAGATAGTTGCTTCAGTTCACCATGAAGTAGATTTTGCATATTATTGTATGCGTGAATAAGAATGTAGAGAAAGAAGATCCCTAATTGTACTAAGAATTCATCCTTAGCAGTGAAAATACATAACTCATTTTCACCCCCAGTAAAGTTTTAAATGCTGGTTCCACAGTATTTATTATGGCTTTGATCCAAATGAAATATTTCAGCTCAATGGTGCAGCTCATTTGTACATAATAATTAGAGATGAAAGAATTATAAATCTCACTGACCAGACAGTTTAAGCCAAAGCTTGCCTCAAGTAGCTTGTCGGGTGATTCTTAGCAAAGTGTCTGGATTTATGGGGCCTGAGTGGTAGGTGGAAGACAAGTGATGTGTCCTTGACTTTAAAACTGTAGAAGTCATAGAGCCAAGAACTTTGTAGGAGTTTGTTATTTAAGCTATTTCTAATAGGCTACAAGTGGTTGTTGCTGGTGGAAGCATTGTGTAGGTACAGGATGATAATTGTACAGATAAGTATCAGCCAGCAGAACCTACTTAAGTTCCCCCTCAGATCCTCATGATGAATGAGATAACATACAGTGAAATAATCCAAAATGAAGGGACCAAGGGAGGCAAGCATGTGCACACCCAGCACCCAGAGAGATCTAAGTCAGCAAACATTTTTTCCCATAGTTCAGTATCCTTAACAAGCAGAGAGAGACCCTTTACATCAAAAGAGGATAAAAATTAAATTCTAGAGATTTTGTTTCCAGGAGTTTGATCAGAATATGGTATAGCTTTTTTGAAAACGCTATGGCCAAAAAGTATTATACATAAATTGCATTGTTTGCAAAGTTTTCTGCCATGTAAGTATTGAGCCCTGCTTGACTATAGGTATGTGTCTAGTAAATGGCAACCTCACATTTTCCTCCCCAAACCCTATCTTTGAATCCACAATTTTTGCTGGTAATGTGGATGGAATGCTTAATCTTTAAGATGACTTGAAAAAGTTTGCTCTTAAGCATGTTTTCAGTAAAAGTAGCCCTAAATATTATGTAACTGTCCTCCATCACATAAAAGAAATCAGCCTAAATACTGGTTCAAAGAAAAAAAAAGCTTATGAAAAATCAAATGTAGCTGTTAGCTACATTGCACTGCGGATCTCACTGCTTTGATGGTCATTCACTTATGAATGAAGGGATATGAAGGTGCGCACACTTAACAGTCTCAAAGCTGGCTTCACAGAATGTGTCAAGCATTGGGAGTGGTATTGGTTTTAAGAACTTTAAGAACTCGGGGCTGGAGAGATGGCTCAGAAGTTAAGAATGCTGGCTGTTCTTGCAGAAAACCCGGGTTTGAATCCCAGCACCCACATGGCAGCTAACAACTATCCGTGACTCCAGTTCCAGGGGATCTGACAGCCTCTTCTGACCTCTGCAGGCATTGCACAACACAGGTGCACTTATCTACATGCAGACAATATACACATACACATAAAATAAAAATATTTAAAAAACAAAAACAGTTCCAGGATCTGACAGCCTCTTCTGACCTCTGCAGGCATTGCACAACACAGGTGCACTTATCTACATGCAGACAATATACACATACACATAAAATAAAAATATTTAAAAAACAAAAAAAAGAACTTTAAGAACTCAACATGCTATTACAACAAGCCATCACTAGGCAAGTTTTAAGTATTTACTTTGTTTTTATTTGGAGCTACTTACATAAGCACAATTTTTCATTCAATAAAAAGTTTTCAGAGCTGAACTCAAATCCATAGAAAAAAAGATAACCAAACTAATTTTGTAAACTATAAGCCATATATGAAAGTGTTCAATTCAAATGGAAGCATTAACAACTGCAAGGGATCCAGCTCTAAAAATGTCTCCAAATTATGTGAAAATTCAAACTTAAATGTTCTGTGTAACAATTACTGATAAAACA
Source organism: Nannospalax galili (assembly GCF_000622305.1). Classification (NCBI taxonomy): domain Eukaryota; kingdom Metazoa; phylum Chordata; class Mammalia; order Rodentia; family Spalacidae; genus Nannospalax; species Nannospalax galili. The sequence continues at coordinate 4,185,275 of NW_008355775.1, forward strand.
TTTGTTGAACCAAATAAATAACCAAATCAAAACCCATGTTTCTCACAAAGGGTAGATTGGCAAATTCGTTGCCAGGATTTCTAAGATAATCTCCACAAAATTCAGACTACAACTGAGTTCTCAATATTGAGTCAACAAATTTAAAATTCAATAAATTTTTGCAAAAAAAATATTTTAAATAGGCAGCATAGTAATTTCACAGGCTTGTATTGCAATGTATAATCTTGCTGAAAGATGTTAAGGATTTCATGGTCCAGTGAAGTTCAGTGTAAAACATGAAGTGTTCAAGGTCCAGGCTTCCATGTAACTCGTGACCATGAATATCCCAGAATGAGCCTCTTAAATCTTTCCACAGGACAAGTGACTGGGTAAAGCAGCCATCTGAAAAGCTACCTCTGATTACTTTACCTCCCAGATTACTTTGAACCTTGTTTAGGAAGGTGTTTGCCACTACATTTTCACATTTTAGAGAGATTTGCATAACGTGTCTTTGTAAGAGAGTTACTGAACTGTGCTTTGCAAAAATGAGTAACATTTTCCCCCTTCACACAACTGGTAATATTTTTCTGTTTTTCTCTGAGAGTGGGCACTTGAGAAAACATGAAATACAGATTGCAAAAGAGTATGTTCTGGAAATATTTCATGTTCATTTGAACTTCCCCTAAAACACACAAACTATCTTCTGGTTTACTTGGCAGTATTATTTCTTATCAAGTTCACCATGGCCTGAACTCTCAACACTGGGCCTTGGAGTCTGATATTCTTTTCACCTCACTTGAGAATATGGACATCACTGGAAAGAAGTGAGATTATCCAATTGACAAGTTTTAGAGCAGACAAGTGATTAAATCGGAAATCTTTTCCATCTGAGTTGCAAAAATAGATGTCCTTACTCCTAATGAGTAGAAAATTGGCATTTGCAAGATGACCAATTAGTCATGAAAGTGCCACATAAACTTCCAGCTTAGAAGCTGAATGCACAGTCAAGGTCTGGCCTGCCTTAGGGGGCTTCTTCCTGCTGAAGATAAAATTTTGTACTATACATCCCCTTATGGTAGGTGTCCTGATTATGTTGGCCAAAAACTCCATGATTTCAACTACTTTCAAATTCAAATGGCAGCATCTAAAACATTCAAATCTATATCTGGAAGAAAAGCCTTACAAGAAACAAACTTGGGAAGATAGACACTCAAAGGAAATTTCAAAACTAACTTTGCTTTGCAAGGGGAAACTATAAATGCACAGCAATTAATATAGTTCAAGATCAAAACCTGTTCCACAGATTGAATTTATATTTCTACATTTGTTTAAAAGATCATTGACTTATATATTCAGAATGTGCTTATAGTGCAAGACGTTCATTAGTTACTGGTTATAGATGTTTATGCTCAGTGATTATGTTAAAAGAGAATATCAAACTTTATTTCTGATTTAATTATAAGAAAATCAAATGTGAAAGACCTACTTTCTGGGGGGGGGGTTGTATGGAGAATTGTTTGGAATGAAAAGCACAGACTATGCAATTTAGAATGCAAATAATTATGAAGTTAGTCTCCCATTTGAATATCTTTATTCCCCTGAAATGTTTAGCTGAGCCCTGCCAGTGTCTTGTGTGAAGCTCCCTTTGACCTCTGCACTCTAGGAGAATGAGCCAGAAGAGGGAGGAGTGAGCTGCAAAGGGCCAGGAACAGCCATATATTTACAGGGTTGGCTCTGTTGATTTCCTGGCCCAATCTGCGTAATACTTCATTTCCTGCAGGAGGCAAAAGTTTCACAGCCTGCCACACAAGGTCGCTTCCTTCTCAAGCCACATTAACAACCAAAGAGGCTGAATATTGGGAGGATGGGATGGAAACTACAAAAAGGGAACCAAAACAGCCATTTTCTTTTCACAATGAGAACATTACAGAGAAAATAACTCTTTCTGGTCAGAGAAGAAATTAGTTAAACAATCATGTGTTATTTTGATTAGCTGAACTCTAATGAAGTAAGAAATTGATCTTTTGTGAGCTCAAATTTCCTCCCCCCTCTATTCTCCTCCTCTCTCTTCCTCTCTCCTTGCCAATGTGTACCTACTTAGGCCCTATCCCACTGGTCTCTGGGGTCCTATTAAGGAGCAGGGCTAGTAAACATCTGAAACTAGAAGGCAGCAGGTGCCTTCTCTGATCAGCCCCTACATATGCATGGCTCCCTCCAACAAAGGCAGCCCCACGTGCTGCGGAGGTACCAAGCTCTTCTCTGTGGCTTTCCTACAGAGATCCATGAAACTTTCAGCTATTGTAAATTTTTACTTCCAACTTCTCATCTATTTTTTTAAATAGTTTATATATATATATATTTGTCCTTTTGAGATAGGGTCTCCCTGTAGCCCCAGCTGTCCTGGAACTCACTATGTAGACCAGGCTGGCCTTGAACCCACAGAGATCCTCCTGCCTCTGCCTCCTGAGTGCTGGGATTAAAGGCATGCACCACCACGCCCGGCCAACTTCTCATCTTTTATCAATATATTCTTAAGAATTCTATAGTCTAGGTGCTGGAGCAATACCTCAGCAGTTAAGAACACTGGCTGTTCTTAACAGAAGACCCAGATTCGAATCCCAGCACCCACATGGCAGCTAACAACTGTCTGTAACTCCAATTCCAGGGAATCCAACAGCCTCTTCTGTCCTCCATGGGCACTGCATGACACAGGTGCACTTAGATACATGCAGGCAATACACACATGCACATAAAATAAAAATAATAAAATATAAAAAAGAATTCTATAGTATCAATAGTTTTTTAAAGCAAATTTTTCTATCTTTACTATTTTTCTTTTTGTTTTAACAGTTTTTAAGTGTAGACAGTGTTGAATAACAGAAAATGGAAGCTATGAGCTGATATTATGTTTATCGAACATGAAAACTGGTTTCTGCTGATACATGTTAGGCAGGTAATAGCAGGAAGGCATAGGACCCTCAGAGTCTGTGGTTGCTCAATTGTGTCAATTGTGTGTGTGAAGGCGTGTGTATGTGTTTTGTTTGGTTGGTTGCTTTGTTTTTGTTACATAGCAGAACACAGACATATATATATATATACATTTACATATTAGCTTAATTGCATGTTATAAATGTGTAGTAATGCTGGCTGTTGAGTTGTTTGAAATATTTAGTGTGTTGAAATGACAGAAGAATTGAGTAAAATTTGACTTCATTGTTTTATTGTCTTCCTCTTCAACCAGCAGTTCCTAAGTAAGTGTATCCACAGTAGGTGTATCCAAGACTTCTGAAAACCTCTAAGCATAAGTAATACAGAATTCTGCTTTAGCTTGCACACCCACTTTGTCTCTTACTTATTTCTGTGAACAGAATCCATCCAAACATGCCAATGCAGTGTTCTATCCAAGGACTAATATATTCACTTCTTTCTATGCCTAATAGTTGGGTGAGGGGTAAGGGGTGGAAGGGAAAGTCACAACCAATCGCAACTGATTAATTGTACGGCTCTCAAAAAATTAAAATACTAAGCAGGGACCTAAGGAAAAATAATTAAATCATTGTCTAACATATTTCTGAAATGTGTGTATTCCATCATTGTTTACAATGATTAAGAGCTTGCATCACAGTTAAAACTGCCCCTTCATAAGGAGGTATGTAAAATAAGATAAACTAAAATACTGCTGACTAAAACACTGTGAGTCTACTGTATCCTACATGATTCCTATGTGTGCCCAAAAGCTGAAGAGAAAGCCTGGGACAGCAGGAAGCGAGGGAAGGTGCATGCACACTATGCTTCCAACTGCAACAGAGGACTGTGCTCTGGGCAGCACAGGCACATGCATGCACATGGTCCACCCCCTCATCTCATCATCCCCACCCTGTGCCCCCAGATTTCACCTGGAAAGTGTCTAAGAACTGGTGGGTCACCAGGCGTCTCTGCACTGCTATATTCCTGGCAGATGATCAGCATCAACATTAACAGCAGCAGCATTCTTTTTTTAAAAAACTGATGGTTTGTGGGGTATTTTTTCGATTCTGAAATTTTTCGTTGTTTGGTTGGTTTTGGTTATTCTGGGAATGGAACCCAGGACCTTGGACCCAGGACCATGCTAGGTAAGCACTCCACTAATCAGCTAACATCCCCAACCCACAGCAGTAATATTTTTAAATTTTTTAAACTCTGTTTAACCATTATACCATTCCATGTATTTATTAATCTGTGTGCAAAAATGTGGATCAAAACACGAAAATCTGACTCACTTCAAACAGAAAGATGGAGATATATTCCTAATAAGGAACATGTGTAACATCTGTCAAATAAATGAATAAATACCCTTAGATGTTAGCTGTCAAAATTTAATTTTTAAATTTAATTATTCTTAAACTGTATTATTCTTTAAAATCTTAGTAAGTAGGGACTGGAGACATGGCTCCGTAGGTAAAGTGCTTATGCACACATGTCAGGAGAGGAATTAGAATCTGCAGCACCCTCAAATACATGTCAGGGAGGCCTCATACATGTACTCCTGACATGAACTTCTGGCTTCCACACACAAGTACATGCATGTGCTCATGTATGCATGCGAATGCATGCACGCACACACACATAGGCACACAAAAACAGTAAGTAAAAAGACCTTTTTGTGCCTCATTAGAAGAGTCAGAGAAAGATAAACCACTGCATCAGTTCTAATCTTGCTGTCACCGTGGGGCCCGAGGCAACTTACCTGAGTTCTCGCTGAGCCTCACTTTGTTCCACTCTAAAATAAGAATGTTGATACTGAAAAATCTCTAAAGCACAAAAACTTCTCCAGGAAGTAGCAGTGATCAAGTACCTCAATGTTACCATGTTTGCTAATGGTCCCAATGTGCCATGTGTCTGGTGCTGTTGATGTCAGGGTAAGAGCTTCTAAGTAACTACAGATGTGAACAAAGAATGAGACTTTTTGGGCAGACAAGAGCACGTAAATGAGCCCAATTTTTCTGAAAAATTGTCACTTCACTTTACTTCCCTCCCCTGTGTCAATAATTAGTTCTCATTAAAAATGCCAGAGGAACAGTCTAAAACGGGTAGTGTTCTCAGACAACTTCAGGTTCCTAAAGAAAGATGTAACTTAGATGTGATGACAGGCAAGCTGTGATTACATACATCTTCTGCCCAATACACTGAATTCAGTCAATAATATTTAACAAGAGAAATTGTGATTTTAAAAAAAATTAGTCTGCAGGTCTAACTTCTATTAGATGGTATAATGTGATTGCATTCTAAGCTTTACTATGTATAGCAAAAATGAAATAAACTCAAAATCATTTGTCTAAACTAAAACTCTGACCTGGAGAATCACAAATAGTATTTTAAGAATAGTTGTATTAAAATATAAAATATTTTTCAAGATCATATTGCTCTTATGGTGATATTCTCTTCTTTTCATTTGTTTACAAGAACTCTCAGTGCCCACTTGGAGGAAGAAAGCCTCTGTATTAATCCCACTACTGTAGTGGTAAGATTTTATGGCTTTTAGAATATGACTAAGAAAAAGGAAAAAATATGTCACAGGAAAAAAATTTGATGAGAAGGTCTTGATTCAAATAGCCAAAGCCTAATAAAGCATTTGGAGGTTAAACACCAGACTTCAGGGAACTTGACTTACTTGAAGTTAGTTGGTGCATCTCGAGGGATGAATGAATGAATGAATGATTGAAACAATGGCTGGTTAGAGCTACAGAGCAGTGGCCTTGCAGGCTCTTATATGCAGCCTTGTGTCAGCAATTTGGGGCTGGATGTGGATCAACCTCGTGTAGTTAGACTTCCATCACTAGACGTTCCCACAGATCTGTCCTTGAGGGTGGACCTGTGAACTGGCAATGGCATTTTGGTGCAAGGGCCCCTATCATAGCCCCCATGCATCTCCATATGCACCACAGGAGCACACACATAAATCCATTAAACGGGCCATGGCATACTCCAGCTCTTGGAATCTGGCACTTTGGCACTGACATGGTGCAACCCTTAGCCCTAAATATCCACTCTGACGGGACACTGCCTAGGCGCCCAGGAAATGCTTCTCCATTGCTCGCCCAGTGCTTCAACCAGCAGAAGACTGTCTATTAAAAGTGTCAGGCTAGTCTGTGTCAAAGGAAAAAAGGATGTAAGGAGTGGGAGATGGGGAATGGGAATGAGGCAGAGAGGGTCTCAGGTCAGTGAAGGGAGAAGTGCTAAGTATAAAGGAGCAGGGCATAGTACACAGGAGATTCAAGCCAAGTATTTCCCAGTAGAGGTGCTGAGTCTTTTCTTTTTTCCCCCTCCCTTTCCCTTCTCCTCCTCTTGCTTCCTTTCTTTCTTTTCTGCCTGTTCTACCTTCAGCTCGAGGAGGTCCTTGGAGACTGGCAGTATTTGCAACAGTAGCACATAGTGGATACTCAGCTTCCTATAATACGAAACAGTTATTCATCCAAACCTCACACGCCCATCAACAAAACCCATGTGTAAAGCTAATTACATTCAGTCATATTTTTATACTTTGCCAACTTTCTACTTTGTCACCATGAATGTGTATTTTTTAAGATGAGGGGATAGAATATATTTTATTTAACAATTTGTTCACTTCATTTATAATTTTAAATATTTAGACATATGGTATGTGGGCCCTCATTTGGATTCTTGCTATGGAGCCACAATTTCTAAAACAGGCCTAAAATGAAGAGACTGTGTTCTGTCCAGGATCCCTGGTCTGGTTACTTTTACTAACATTTCCAAACTTGGTACCTTGCAGTAACTTTTAAGTTATGATTTATTTATTTATTTATTTATTTATTTATTTATTTGCCTGAGCTTGTGTATTTGCAGAGGCTAAAACCTGGAACTCACTATGTAGACCAGGCTGGCCTTGAACTCACAGAGATCTGCCTGCCTCTGCCTTCCGAGTGCTGGGATTGAAGGCATGCATCAGAAATGAAGGAATGTCTGGGCTGGGCCATTCTCACTTGGGGCCTCTCCTGCATTTTCGGGCAGATGTCAACTGGCCATGGTCATTCTCAAGACTCAGCTGAGCTAATCCAGGGAGACCAGCACAGACCGTTGCAGTGGAGGCTGGACTGTCAGCAGGTGGCTCAGCTGACACTGCCAAGCACAGACCTCCCACATATCACTTAGAAACAGGCCAAAACTTATACCCTTCTATGATCAAGCCTTGGACGTAACTTAGCTTCAGTTTCTATATGCTCAGATTTAAAGGGAGTATCCAGACCCCATCCTTCAATCAAATTGTCAAGGAACACTTGAGAGTTACTAACACTGTCACAATTTCATCAGATTGCACACTGTCTCTGCAACAGCCCCCACAGAGGCTTTCCCAGGATCACAAGCACCACAGCACACACAAATCTGGTCAGGGTCCCACCAGAAATGTGGGAAGCAGCAAACTATTCAAGTGTCCTCACACAATTCTTGTCTCTCCAATACTGAATGTGAAGTAGAGTAGATCTGAGAAATGGTTCTAATTCCAAGAGGAAGGACTGGAGGTAAGTAACCCTGACAGAGAATCTGCTCTAAATATCCAACTTGGAGGCTTGGACTGTGAATCAGAAAGACTGAGAGATAAGTGAAGGTGTGATAGAGACTACTCTGGGGAAAGCTGAGTGTGAGCTGTTGTCTAGCCACATTCTCCTGAAGAACTCAAACTTTTAAAAATTGTTTTTTTGTTGTTGTTGTTTTTGAGACAGAGTCTCCCTGTAGCCCCACCTGGCCTGGAACTAACTATGTAGACCAGGCTGGCCTTGATCTCACAAATATCTGCCTGCCTCTGCCACCTGAATGCTGGGATTAAAAGTGTGTGCCACTGTGCCCAGCTTTTTTACATTTGTAATCAATTTTTTAGTGGTAGTACAAAATCATGGTTTTCATTATGAAATTTTCATACATACGTGTCATTGCACTGTGCTCATTTTCATCCCTCTGTCCTTCTTCCCTCCTACTGGTCCCCATCCTCCCTCCAAAGAGTCCCCCATCTGCTCCTGCTTTTGTGTCATATATATGTATATCCTCAACTGAGGGAACATGATATTTTGACTTTGTGTCCCCTGTTACCTCTTTTGTTTTTGTTTCCCTCTCCTCCCTCCCGGCTAGACCTCTTCCCAGCATAGTCCCTCTTCTGCTTTTATATTGCAGTCATTCACACACATAGATAGATGGCTAGACAGAGAGACAGACAGATCAATAGATTGACAGAGTGATACAGTAATAGATGATCTATAGATGTATATATAGATTCTGTATATGAAACAAAACATATTTGTCTTTCTGAGTGTGGCTTAATTCACTTAGCGTGATAATCTCCAATTGTGTGCATTTTCATGCAAATAACATAATTTTATTCCTCTTTATGAATGAATGAATAAAACTCCATTGTGTGTAGATACTACATTTTCCTTACCTATTCATGTATTGATTGCATGTCTTGGCTATTGTAGTAATATGCAGTAACTATGGATGTGCAAGCGTCTCCACTAACTTAACTTCCTATAACTCATGACTGTTTAAAAGGGATCTTTTCCCTCACAATTTCACCAGCTTTTCTTGTTTATTTTCTTGATTATGACCATTCTGAATGATGTGAGATGGAGTCTCAATGTAATTTTAATTTGCACTTCATGGGTAACTAAGAATAATAAACTTTTTTGTATATTTATTGGACATTTGTAATTCTACTTTTGAGTTATCTGTTCAGTTCATTTGCCTATTTGTTGCATGATTTAAGTGTTGGGTGGTCAACATTTTGTGTTCTTTATAGATTCTATTTGTTAATCCTCCCATAAGTTGTATAGTTGACAAAGGTTTTTCTCCCGTTCTATAGGCTTTCTCCTCACTCTGCTAATTATTTCCTTTGCTGTACAGAAGGGTTTCAGTTTCGTGCAAAACCATTTCAGTTCTTGTTATTATTTCCTGAGCTAGTGCTCATAAATCCTTCTTATGCCAGTATCTTAACGTGTTTTCACTGTGTTTTTCTTTAACAGTTTCAAAGTTCCAGGTCTAACATTAAGGTCTTTCATGCCCTTTGAATTGATTGGAGATATATGTTTAGTTTCATTCTTATGCAAGTGGATATCCACTTTTCCCAGAGTATAGTAAAATAGGATAAGGTGGGGGTGGGGAGAACATGGGGCAAGAGAAAAATTAATAAAAGTTTACTCCCCCCAAAAAAACACTCGAAAAACAAAAATGAAATATTGGAGACGCTTCTTTCTGAGTCCTCTTACAATGGAGCCCACCAGCAAAAGGGTTGGGCAGTTGAAGTTGGAGAGTCTTCTCTTTGGTCCTGTTAAACTGCTGCTTATCACAACGTGGATGAGGGTACTCAACTGTGCTGCAATCTTTTCCAGAGTCTTCCTTCTTTGTGTACAAAAACCCACTTCTGACCACCTTTAGCTTTTCAATCTCTTGGCCAGGCAGTTCTCATCCACGCCAGAGACTCCTTGCCTTGAGGTTGCTAATGTGTTAAATCAGAAGATGTCTCCATGTGTGCTGGGTATGGCAAGTGGAGCAGTGAGATCTGTTCTGGAAATGTTATTTTCTAAATTCTTTCCACTCCTGCTTAGTATTGAACACTCTGCTGAAGAAGAAGGTTGTAGAAAGTGTCCACTAGATTTGAACTTTAATTTAGCTATCTCAGCCCTATATGCAGAAAACCACACAATGCTGGGCAGGTAGCTGAGTTGGTAAAATGCATGCCTTGCAAACATGAGGACCTGAGTCCAATTCCCAGAACTCACATAAAAAATCTGGGCATTGTGGCTCATGCTTGAAATCCCAGTGCTGGGAAGTAGAGACAAGTGGATCCCTGGAAGGGGCTGGCCAGTCAGCCTAGCTGCAATGGCAAGACCCAGGTCCTCGTAAAGAGCCAGTCTCCAGCAATAAGGTGGGTAGCATCTGAGGAATGACACCCAAGACACTCCAGCCTCTACATGCATGCTTGCCCGTGTGCAGGCACACCATACACATGAGCACCTGCACAGGAAGGGAGGGAGGCAGGGAGGAGGAGGGAGAGATGGAGGGAGGGAGAAACAAAGAAAGGAAAAGAAAGCCACACAGCAGAGGTGAACCCTAGAATTCATGGCCTGTGGGTATCTAACTTGGGGCCACCAGTCTCCACAGTTATTCCAATTGTCACCCCCAGTTAATCACATGGCAGGGATGCAGTCATAGAGCTAGGGCATCAGGCTCAGGGTTATCAGTCTCTGACGTTATCCTGCTCTTTGCCAAGAGGGCAGGGCCAACAACTACTAAGAATCCTTCACCACCAAGCCTCCTGCTGCCTGAGCATCTCAGCAAGTCTGTATCCAGCCCTCCCCTGAGCAGTGACTGCCTTGTGCAAACATCCCCAACCACAGGATATGGCAGATTAATTCCAGGTTCTTGACCCTGTGGTTCTTTGTTGTTGGCCCTTCAGGTTAACTTGGTCTTAAACAATAGGCTCCCTCTCAAGTTGCTGGCCTGCATGGGATGTGGCAAGAGAGACCTTATCTCCATTGTTAACCCACACTGGAAGACTCCTGTCTCACCATAACTCCCAAATGGATTTGAGGTTTGTGCGGACTGTGGCCCTGTCCTGTGGTAAGGCTGCCAGTCTCTACACCAAAGCTGCCTGGCTTACCTTTTAGATGAGGCTTCTGCTTCCTTTCCCCCAGCAAGCACTATGTGACCAGCTCTTCTGCTGAGTCGCCTTTCTGTCTGGCTGTACTTTCCAGCTGCCCTATTACCCGCTGAATTTGCGACTCCTAATGGTCTTTCACTTTTTTTCTCTTTGGAATACAGTGTATTCTTTGTTTCCCAGAGTCTTCTCATTCACTGTGTCACACAGTGGCAGCCCCCAGTCACCTTTCCAGAACCCAAACTCTTGACCACTAAATTGATTTGATCCCTCCAGGATGTTTTTACCCAAATCCATACTAGTCACAGGTCATGAGCAAGGTATCATAAGTTATATTCCCTGGGGGACAGTCTCTGAACAAGAGTTTGTATGCTGGAAGCTTATTAAGATGCTCTTTTCCAAACATCCATTATCTATGCTGCTTCAACCACTGCCATGAACCTAGCAGCTTCTCAGCTTAACCTGTCATTTTAAAATTCTGAAGTCAAAAGTCAAAACTATGTAGATAGGCTTCACTTCCTCTGAATTGCACGAGAATGTTTTCTTGCCTTTCTTACTCCCTAGGAGCCGCCCTCATTCATGGCTTCTTCATTCCTCCACTTTGAAACCAAGCACCTGGCCTCTTCTCTCTAACCTCCTGCCTCGCTCTGGGAGGAACCCTTGTGACTATACTTGCCCACCATTATAATCTCTTTATCTCAAGATCTTTAACTTGATCATATCTACAATGATGCTTTGGACCTGTAAGGTAGGGAGTATGGAGGCATTTGGAGGGAACATAAATCTACTCACCACAGGAAGGAATGAAATTGATGTGTGTGTTGATACACTAATAACAGAGACCTCAGGCTCTCACAGACATCTGACCCTGGGAGGTGCTCCAGAGGTTTTGCAGACTGAGATGAGAGGCCAGGCCTTCATAAGCCCTCAAATTAACCAATCAATGAATACAAACACCCCAAGGAGGGTATCTAAAGTGAACCTGGAAGTGCTCTAAGAGTAATTCCTGGGAGGCAATCAGCAGTACCCCTAAAGTGGGATGCCTTTTTGGAGGAATGATTGCTCAGATACCACAAAACCCACTAAAATTCAGCCCTTGCAGTGCTCAGATCCACACACTTGGATCAGCAGGCCATATGTCCTCCAACTGCTGATTCAGAGTCGTAGCTGGTTTCTTTTTTTGGAGAACCTTACACAAGGAAGTTTCACAGAACTAGCAGCCCAGACTGGGCAACTTGTGTCTAGACTGTGAGACACTAATCATCTTCCTCCATGACCCTTCCAGCCTGCCATGGGCTGCACCTCTACTGGCTTCTTGTGGGGTGTCCCAGATCTTTCTCCCTAATAGCTCTGTGCCACTACTCATCACGCTTTTCCCAGACCATGGCAGCTGTACTGAGGTATCCACAAAGCTAGACAGAGAAGAAGCACAGATGCCCCGGAATCTCTGTGAGCTAAGTGGATCCCATTTCTTTCCCCAGAAGCCCCATTCCTCTGACAGCTTAGGCTAGACACCCCTGTCAGGGTGTGGACATCTTTCCTCCTGCCGGTCTCTTGGCACAAGGAGCTAGCATGACAGGGATAATTTTGGCCCTCTGCGGTGAGGCACTGAACATCAACCCCAGGAGCAAGTCCACTCCCGGACCCCTGTTTTATCCATTAGGGACACAGCCTATGGGCTGCTAGCTCCAAACTCCCTTTCCTTTGCCCTCTAGCGGTCATTCACAGCAGAGCAGCTGGAATCAGCCTTTTAAAAAGGCAATTTCTGCGCTCAGGCAGAATAAAAGTCTCCCCAGTGGCTGCCAAGTCTCCGTACAACCTCTCTGTCCCATCCTTACCTTATTAACTCTGTCTCGGCGCCTACCCCTACTGCAGAAGGATTCAGCCACACAGTTCGTGGGTGGCCATGGGCTCCAGCACATTTCATTCTGATCAAGGTGTGGCCTGAGAGTCCCAGGAGGAGCAGCAGGAAGAACCCACAGGGCCCTTCCTGCCTTGACCCATCACTGCTCATAGTCCATTGAACAGAGCACTTCCATCGTGAAGGATAGGGCTAGCAGTGCTGCCACATGGCCAGAGGAGAAAGACAAGACCATCAGCAGATAGTTCTAAGGAGCGCTATGCTTGGCCCCATCAGGCCTCTGCTTCAGTTTCTCTCACTTCATTCACCCGTCTCACATTGTCCATTTCCTCCTTGCCCTTTGTAAGTCAGCAACAGTCCCTTCCACTCATCTCTGGCTGGCTGTTCTAGTTTGCCTTCAATTGCTGTGAAAAAACACTTGGGGGGAAAATGGCTTGTTTGGCTTACATCTCCCTGGCTACACTTGATCACTGAGGGAACCCAAGGTAAGTACTCAGGCAGGAATCTGGAGCTGGAGCACAGGCCATGGAGGAACGCTGCTTACTGGCTTGCTCCTCTCGTCCATGCTCAGCCTGCTTTCTTATACAATACAGAACAACCTGCCCAGGGGTGGCAGTGCCCACAGTGGGCTGGGCCTTCCCACATCACTCAATAATCAAGAAGATTTCCCACAGATATGGCCACAGGCCAGTCCAATAGAGGCAATTCCCCACTTGAGGTTCCCTCAACCCACGTCTGTCAAGTTGACTACTAAAGCTATCCAGCACGCTGACTTTGTTTTCCTCCACAGTATCTCAAGCATGCACACTCTTTGCATAATTATCTGGTTCAAGTGTTGCATCACTCTGTAGAACGCAAGCTCTGTGAGAAGAGGGTTTGTCTGTTTGGGTCACTCCAGGGCACAGACTAGGCAAGAGTCCAGCCCCAATATGCATAAGGGAGCTGGAGAATATTCAGGGCCCATCTGAATTCTGACCATGTTCACATTCGGATTTTAAAATATTAATTTATGATTGTCATTTGCTTCCAATGTTCTAACCTAGTTTAACTGATGAGACAAAATAAAAGTGAAGTAGTAATCCATTTTTATGCTTTTGTTATTTGAGACTTTATGTGTGATTTTGTCTTGAAGAGGACATGTGGGGGAGTCACGATTCTGACAGACAAGAGACATCATTTTTCTAAGATTTATTAAAATGTTTGTCATTATTAGTTCCAATGCATAAACCAACATTTTTTAACCTACAACATATTATGTAATTACAGCTATTTTAAATTAAATATGAAGTTAAAATGCATTAAGTGAAACACAGAGAAGAAAGTGGTTCTTAAGACATTAAAGTTACATCAATCACAGTCAAGGCTCAGCAGACGACTTGCCATGCTAAATGATGGGCAGGGAGTCTGACAGATTGCTCTGGTTGGCATTGGTACTTTCTCACATTTCTTCTCTTCCATTTTCTCTGCATGACTAAAGAGAGGAAAAAGTCCTGAATGAAAGAACCAAGATGTTAATACCTGCACTACAGAACTTGTTTACTTTCCTCTGGAATAACTTATAGTAATTACAGTATTAATCTAATATTGTTTTTTCTAAATATTATTGCAAATAATAAGTGTTGTTAGTACTTAGGAATGAGCGTGACAAAAGAGTAAGTCATGAATTCAGATTTGGTTGAGTAAGGGGGTGAATTTCTGAATCTTAGTTTTCTTATATAAAAATTATAATAAACATAACGGTCCACCTTATGGAGAATCTCTTAAGGGTTAGTAAATACTTCTAAAGTTCTTTAGGACAATCTAATCTGGAACTATGAAGACTTCAGCTATATATTTAAAACTCTAATTAAAAAACGGACTGACTGGCTCTTAATTAATGCAGTGTTGTTCCCCATAGCTTTCAACAAGGGTTTAAGAAAGTCACTTGCTTGTGGCTGATACACTGAGTCTATGGCTTTCTCATCTTTAGTTCAAATAACCACATGGCTACAAAACTGATTTCAAAATTGCTGTTAGATTATTTTCCATATAACGTCATCTTTATTTTGTTAGAATACTATAAATGATGTTTTCAAACATCAAAATGTGTACCACTTCCCAACAAAAAACTGACTTCAAAGTATGATATTATGGACTGGATTAATCATCTGGCTTGAGTTATAAATGAAGAACACAAATGTTACTCAAGCTTAAAAATGAATGGCCATGCATAACTGTATGGGAAACAAAAAGAAAATAAAGTGACTATTTTCAATTTCATAAGAGCATTCTGGAGATATAGCAGTCAAAAATATCTTGGTTACACATACCAAGTAATCCAATTCAAAAGAACTTGGGGTGGGTGAGAAAGACTTACTTGTCCATGGTATTAGAAAGTCTCAAGTCAAAAATACAGTTTTGCACTATAAGGAACCAGAGCCCATTGAAGAAATAAATCTGGAATACCTGCTGTCCTAGAAAACAAGAAAGTGCCACAAGAAAGGTAGATACATGTCAAACGGACTCATAAGACATTTTGAAGGGGCTCCCTCTAGCCAATCCAGACAATTAGAACATCAGCATATATAATAATTAAAACAGTATATGACAGGGCATGGTGGCACATACCTTCAGTCCTGGTACTCAGGAGGCAGAGGCAGTGAGGTCTCTGTGAATTCAAGGCCAGTCTGGTCTGCATAGCAAGTTCCAGGCTAGCCAGAGCTGCACAATGAGGCCTTGTCTAAAAACAACAACAAAAACAGATTATGGTTTACTGAATAAAATAAGAAACTATAAGTTCATATCATTGCAAGTAAGTTAATGAATGAATTTAGATTTCTAATGAGGAATGAGATGGTTATATAGTTTTAAGGTGCCTTGACACAAATGCTTACTAATTACAAATGGAAAATTTATAGAAGGAAACCTGCAAGACATCACCTTCAGTGCCCAAAGTGAACACCATCACTAATGGTATAGATGGAAAACACCTGATTAAGATGTGGTATGAAAAATGCATCCCAACCTCTTAATGACCTTGCTAAAGATGCAGAACCTCAGTGTAGCTACAGGAGACATGAGCCACCCAATCAAGTTATTTCACCAAACAACTTCATGGTCAAAAACTCAAGAGAAAACTTTATTGTTCTTGACTGAGAGTAACTAAAGAGATGTAACAACTGAATGTAACACAAGGCCACACTGGAAGAAGTGCTGAAGCATAAATGGACTTGGAGGATTAGATGGTAATGAGGAATTAACCCTTCATTCTGATGATGTATCACAGCTCATTAAGAGATGTCCTGTTTATAGAAAATTCACTGAAGTTTTTAGGGTAATGAGTCATGAGACTGGCAATGTGCTTTCAAATGGTTCAAAGAAAAAGCTTTGTATAGTACTTCTAAATTTTCAGTAGGTTTGTGACTGTTTAAATACACACACACACACACACACATACACACATATACACATATACACACATACACACAAACATATACAAAACACACAAAGTCTGGTAGATTTAAAAAAAAAAAAGAGGAGTTACACACAGCCATCGGCCAGTCCAAGCATGTTTTTATCCCATCTCCCCCTCAATAGAGTAATTCACATTTTTAGCATATTCTCATGTGGTCTTTCAACTGTGACCTCTATAAAGGCAGGTTCCATATCACAGCACTTATGCAATGCCTGAGCAGGCACTGGATAAGCATACACTGCTTGAATGAATGACAGAATGAGTGAATGCAGCTGGGAATGGAAGAGCAGCATGGCCCATGGAGTTAGGCAGAACTGGGCACCCCCTGCCATATTTCCTGTTCTGTATACCCTGACCCCCTTCATGGACATCACTGCCCAGATGAGGCAAGAGCCCGTCATTCAATTTTGGCAAGTCACCATGGTTTCTTCATCTGTAAAATGGGACTTTAATAGTTCCACTTCCTAGAGATATGTGGCATGTTGAGTGTTATTTATCTGGACTGGAGCTCTCTAAAGAGATACTATGATATTAGCTACAGGGTGGCTTTGAGAATAAAAGGATACTCTGTAAGTAAACATGATAAGTCATGCTAGTCAAGATTTCATTTGATAATTTTTATGATCTTAAATACCTCATGAAGTAGGAAAAGTATCCATTTAATATATTTTTTAAAACCTAATGTATGGGAGGCAGTAAGGGAAGGTGCAAATAGGGAGGGGATATAAATATCATCAAATTATACTGTATGAAAATTGTAAAAATTAAATTAAAAAATTTTAAAGTCTAATGTGGCATGAATCAAATGAATCATGGATTCAAGGTCAGCGCTAGAGACAGGCAGGTCCAACCCCAACCCAAACACAAACTCTTCAGAGCAAAGACTGACTCTCCTGTATCCCTATGTCCTGAACTGACCTTAAAAGGTCTCTGTTAAACTAAAAACACCATAGGAAAGGCTGCCAAGTCAGCTTTATCCTTTTGATGAAATACATCTTTCAACAGACATACCAAGCATTAATGTAAAGCAGAGTCTTGTGGAAGGTTTGTAAACTCCAGGCAGCTGTTCCCACACTTAGAGCTTCTGATCTGGGGAGTCTAGAGAGCACAGAACCTTGAGAACCAGCTTAGAAAGCAAGGAAACATGGTGGGCAGAAGATAGAGTGATTTGATGAAACCAGAGACAGGGGAGGGCACGTGTCAGGTGAGGCTCACCAAGCCTAGGGTGGGTCTGCTGAGTGGGAGAGAAACAGCAGCTCAGACCTGAGCACAACTCTGCCTGCAGCAGATCACCTTCTGAGACAAAGCGCAGCAATCCTCTAAAACCAGAGGTGACCATGACTACACCACAGGAACTATATTACTCAAGTAGCCTAATAACGATTTACTTTATTTTATTGTGTGTGTGTGTATGTGTGTTACTACTTTTAATAATGAAAAGAGAAAATATATGTAGACCCACCACCCCACCCAATTTGGGAGCCATTCAGGTAAACAAGTATTCAGGCCAAAAAATGCATTAAAAATAAAAAATTCTCAAATCTAGCAAGAATATATTTCAAGTTTTTAATATGTATTTATTTGTATATGAGAAAATACATAAATGAAACCAAGTGGGAGTGCTTTACTTCCAACATGGTCTGCCTAGCCATCACTGAATGACCACACCCTTCTCACTACAGGACCTTCCTCTCCAGCCAACCAGCCTTACTTCAACACTAGAGGCTTACACAAAGCCAACCCTCTAGATCCCAGGTCACAGATCTTACCCACTGCTCATTACTGCTTTAGAGCTTTGTGCAGCCTTAATATATGTTGGAATTGAGCTGAGGAATTCCAGGTACCCAAATACAGTTATACATATAAAGTTCTGTTTTATTGTACAGGGTCACAATATATAGCAAGTGATTCTAGAACCAACAAGTTAAGAGGAAGATTGCCTAAAAACATGAACATTGTCTCCAATCACAAAATGAGATAAGACACCATACAAAGGCTGTTTGCTCTGTGGTGCAGTCCTGAGGACTCATGGCACTGGGAGTGTGTCAAATACAGAATTCATAACATATTTCTTGTAGCATCAGATAAGAAACATATGACACAATGTTGTGTCTCTCCCTCCCCTGGTGGGTCGTTGGCCACTGGTCCACGAGGACAAAGGGAGCAGAAGTGATGAATGGGGTCAGGACGGCCAGTGAGCACTGAAGGAAGAAAGCCCTGCCTGGGAGGCAGATTCAGTGATACAGCTCCAGATTCAGTGAAACAGCTCCAGATTCAGTGAAACAGCTTGAGACTCAGTGAAACAGCTCCGTTTATTCAGTGGGGGTTAGGGAAAATATAGTGTGGAGGCAGCAGCCAAAGCTTCAGCTGATAGGTGCTCATAGTATGCTTTACTTACATGTGGTAGTAGGATCCTATCATCCGACTATGGGGCAATGCCTAATTATCATATAGAAAAAACCTGGGGGTAGTTTTTACTCCAGGTAACTATGCCAAAGGTCATGTTCCAAATAAGGTCAGGCATCCGTGCTTGGCAGCACTTTCCAGCTAAGTCAGGCAGAGAGCAGGAGGCCCCCGCTGAGAAAGGGAGTCCTTCATATAGTGCCTATCCCCTTAGAGCTATCCAGACATGGAGGACTACAACCCACCAGGGTCCCCCAACATCTCCCCCTGTTTTGTTTTACAATGGAGAAGTGTCATCACAAGCTTTAAGAGCCAACTCATCTATCTCGGGAGAATCCAAAGTTTGATGATTGACCATGACCTGCTTGGTAGTAATTTTTGCAATGGTAGTAATTTGTCAGAGAAGAAAATGTATGAAACAGGGAGCAAGCATCAAAATGACACACAGCATGATCAGGGGGCTAACAAAGGGTAGGAGCCATGAAAACAAGGGGTTACTAAACCAACCTAATTGTTCGGTGGGTTGAAATCTTGAAAATAGATCGTTACAAAGTTTTTTGAGAGTATTAACATTGGCCTCAACAACAATTGATTCATTTACAAAAAAAAAAAAACAGCATTCCTCTCCCAATACTACACACATCCCTCCATGTTCAGCAGTTATTAAGTCCAGTGCTCTTCTGCTTTGGAGCACAACCCCAGCAAGAGAGTTCATTTGTCATTGGAGAGACTCAAAGCTGTCAGTCATGGATGCCATTGCCTGGTCAAGTTTGTCTCGAAAGTCTCCTGCCAGGTAATGGGTTTGTACAATAGCACCAGTCGCAGCACCTCCAGCACCCAGGGAGAGGGCGAGTCCAAACCCGCTAGCAAAGGGATGAAGATTTCTCTCCACTGGTGGGTGTGAAGGAGGAGGGCAGCCTCTTCTTCCCCGAATAGGTACCCCTGGGGGGTAGTCATTACAGGTATGCAGAAGGTGGACAAAGAGGAGTTAACACAGGGCTGGGCTGTTTCTTTGTACCACAGAAAAAGAGGAAGGGTGATGCTGACCTGGAGAGAGTAATGTTAGTGAGGCATTTGTAATGAGTTGGCTTATTTCTACTGGAAACAAATTGGATAGTTGGAAAGCTGGTCAAATAAGGGAATATCCAACAGGTGAGAGTTGGTGAAATTTTTTGTTGTCTAGGGGTAAAGAAGGGTGGTATTAACCAGTACTGCGGATGCATAAAAGAAACCGTTAGAGGCATTAGGGTGGGTGGCGAAGGGAAGAAAGTTAGCAACATATTGAATGTATTGGCTCCAGGATATAGTTGATCTTATCTGGTCCTCTGTTTTTTCTGTAGAATGATATTATGATGAGTTAGCACAGTCTTAGCTGTAGGTACAAGCTGTCAAGAGAAAGGAAAGTCAGCTGTAGGGTAGCTAGAGAATGCACTTGGGTAGAACTTTCCCATTACTCTGATACGCCAGCAATCATCCCATGGATCTGCAACATATATTAGGGACTAGTCATGGTTCCCATAGAGATACTTATTATCCTTTAGGTAGATGGG
Organism: Nannospalax galili; assembly: GCF_000622305.1. NCBI lineage: Eukaryota > Metazoa > Chordata > Mammalia > Rodentia > Spalacidae > Nannospalax > Nannospalax galili. Next base: position 4,205,167 of record NW_008355775.1, read on the forward strand.
TCTTTCCTGTCCTGTTATGCCCTGATATCCCCCAGTTAATCCTAGTTCCAACCTACAGAGATTGAAATAGTGGCAGCCCCCATAGGTATCAACTTCCTTGAGGCATGATGGATCTGTCTGTTGGAAAGGGAAGCAAACATATTCATTAGTTTTGTATCTGCTAGCATTTGGGTATATTATGATTTCTGTGGGTTTTTGACAGCCCACTAGGCGGCAGTCTGTGGTTCTGATTATTTGATTTTTTTCCTTGAAATGTTTCCCTGACATAAAATCTCCAGAACATAGTATTGGGGGGGGTGGCCAAAGCTGCCAGGAGGGGGTACCAAGCCAATGGATGTTGTCTTATTTGTAGGTTAAGGGGGAAAGCTTCTACCGGCAGGGTTTTTGGGTCCTGAGGCCATTGTGACTGAGGATCCTGGGGGCAATAACTCCCATTATCCCTGAGATAATAGAGCTGTTCAATGGCTGTGGGGCATGGCGCCACAGATGGTGGTGCCGGTGGTGAAGGGGGAGGGGGATTTATCTGGGAATCTTTGGAAGTTTTTGAAGTCTGAGTTTTAACATCCAGGTTTGTTAAATCAGTCCATGAGGATTCATAGGGGGAAAGAGGGGGATAAAGGTTATTTTTGTTGATGGGTGGTTTTTTTCTGACTTGGTCAATTTTTATTTCTTGGGCTGTTGAATCTGTTACCAGGCAATCTTCAGGATTTTTTTCTTTATTTTTTAAGGCTGTCGAATCTGCTGTTGGGCAATCTTTAGGGTCTTTTTCATTGTTTGAACCCTCCCCTGGTGCTAGTAAATTCTCCTCAGCCTTAGGTGGGTTTTCTAAGCATTGTCGGATGGTAGCTATTATGGGGAGGAAGGAAAGGGGCAAATGGTCCCTTTCCTGGATTTCCTTTTTATGAGCAAAGATAGGCAACATTGGTCCAGACCTCTGTGTTGGAAATGTCTGCCGACAGGATCCAGGGTGTGAATTGAAATACTTCATTCCAAAATTCTGAGACTTCCTTTTGGGAAATCTTAAGTCCTCTTGATTTAAGTAGGGCTGTAAGGGAGTGAATTTGGAGGTTTTTTTGGTGTGATGCTGAATTACACATTATAGAAAAGAAGTGTTGTCAGTGGCGTTCAATGTTCCCGAGGCAGCCTGCCATGGGGGATTGAGACACTTTGACAAATACAAGCCTAGCCACAGATTTAAGAGACTGGCAACCATCCTTGTGACTTTTAACTGGTTGCTGCATTACCAGATTTCTATGATAGTTGTAAAGGTTATTGCCTACACCCAGTCGGGCTGTTGGGGTCCAAAAATGGGCAGGGGGCCTTTGGCCAATATCGGGGAGTTGCCCCGACCAAGAGACTTCAGTTGCTTGCAAACCGTATCCAGACCCTCATGAAAGCAGTAACCGAGAGTAAAGCAAAGAGAGAGAGATTCCCCCCTTCGTTTTGTTTTTTTTTTTTCTTCACATGGCAGGTCAATTTAAGTTCTCACCAGGAAGCCTGTGGGGGCGCGGAGTACTACAGGAGAAAGCCCTCCATGTGGGGTGGTCCTCTGATGAGCCCCTTCCCCAAGAAAAATTTACAGAAAAAATGGCATTTAAAATCTTTTTTCCGTTGTCTATGGCGCAAGTGCCTTAAATTCTTTAAGTGCTCCACTGCCACCCACAGCTTTAAATTCTTTGTTTTTGTTTATGTTATGGGGCACTTGCAGCTGGAGTGCCTTTTTGTCCAGAGGCAAGTTAATTTAAATTCTCACCTAACTGGTTTAGCTTAAGCTTGAGTGCCCTGGGGGCGAGATAACCAAACAGATTAAGGAAGTTTGTTATCTTAGAAGTTGAATTCAAAGCTTGTATGAAAATCCCTTAGAACTTTGGGGATTTTGTTTTTCTAGGGGTGTTGTTCAAGATAGAAAAGGAAAGAGGGTGAAACACTGATTCCTAGGGGAACATGCCCGGGATCAAACCTCAGGTGATTCCACATAGTCCACAGCGCAAGCCTGCTCAAAAATTTAAGAGATCCAGCAACCAGCTCTAAGAGCAATTAACTGGTCATTGCATTACCAGGTTTTTGCATTAGAAAGATGTATAGATAGGGGGTCTTGTCTACACTCGTGCGGGCAGTTGGGGTCCATTAAGAGGGCTAAGACCCTTTGGCTAACATCAGGAGGTAGCCCTCATCAGACAGCCTCAATTGCTCCTTCGACTTTAACAGTTCCACACGAAGACTCAGACCGAAAATAAAAGGAGAAAAAAGAGGAGAGACTGCAGATCCTCAAGGGTGGGATGGCTTAAGGCAAAGCTGCTGCTACCCTCTTGGAGAGAGGGGATACTCACAAACTCTGTGCATTCCAGGAGCCTCATATTCTGGCTCCCTACCCATCTCTGGTAATATATTTGCAGTTTAGTCTTCATGAGTTAACTATTTTAAAATTAAATCCATTAAAAAAAAAAAAAACTTTATGGGGTTCCAGCAACTTCATTGGAGAATTCTAGACAGCTAGACAGCTAAAGAACACCAAATCTACACAATCACTTACAGCTTGAAGAATATGTAGGGGAATGGAACACTTCCTGAACCTGTGACCAAAAACAGACAGTGGTAGGCCTAGAAAAAGAATAGAAAAAATGGACATGGTAACATATGCCTGCAATCACAGCACTTGAGAAGCTGAGGCAGGAGGATTGCTGCATGTTTGAGGTAAGCTTGTGGTATACAACAATTTCCAGACCAGCCAGGGATACATGGAAAGACCCTAGCTCAAACAAAACCACAAAAGAATGAGGAGGAGGAGGAGGAAAGAAGAAAAAAAGGATGACAAACCATTTCTCAACAATGTAGATGCAAAATTCTTTAATAAAACACTATAAAATAAAAAAACAGCAGTATATGAAAAGAATTATATGTCATGACACATTTGGAAAACAATCAATGTTCTTTAATACAGTGATTGATGGTGTGGTCAAGAGATTCTCCTGAGCAGTTGCCAGGGGCCCAAGATGAAATTGGACCTTAATCTAGGGAAATTAAAACCTGGACTCTGTACACATGAGTTTTGCTCTAAGAAAATAAATCCTATGCGCCACACAAAGTAAGTAACTGAATATGTAGAGACAAACAGAAGAAAAGTTATTTACAGACAAAGGAACTAAATGGGACAGTCTAACCAAGGTATCCACAGCCCACAAATGGTCCCTTGAGTGGCACCCAGGAGTCAAGAAGAGCAGAAAAGCCTCTAATCAAGATGTTGGCAGCCCAAGCATAAGGAAATCCATTCTTCAATTTTTACTTAGGATCTGCATGCTGAAACTTTGAAACCTATCTTTATCAACTTGTACTTGAATTAGAAAGCATTGATCTCGCACCTTTCATAACCTCTACCAAAAGTGAAGATAATCCAATTGGTAAAAAAGCTAATCTGGGTATGGAATGCTCAGAATGATCAATTCCTCAGCCTGGGATTTGCTGGCTGTGGTGTCAGGGCTCTGCTGCCTCTGCTGGGACACAGTGCATGTTTTAGCCATTTTGGTTCTTGTCCACATGGCTTCAGCATTCACCATTGCAGGACCCAGTGCCAGCTTTGCTCTCTGCCTGATCTGTTGAGATGAAGCTTCTGGGGGCAGGCCTGTCTCAAGGGAGCATGCAGGTGGAGGAGGGACACCCTAGCTTCTGGGGGTCTGGGAAGGACAATTGCACTGTTCACAAACTTGAATGTGCCTGTAAATCACCTGACAGTCTTAAAATTCTCATTCTGACTGGGGCGGTCTGGGCTGGGGCTGGAAGCTCTGCATTTCTAAGAAACTTCACTGGAGGACTGGGGACCCCGCTTAGCTGCTCCTCCCAGTGGTTCCTTCAGTTTCCATGAGAGTAAGCTGCCTGCTCTCAAATTCTTATCCAAGGTCCTGCCTCTGGGAGAAGCATTTCTTTCCCATCTCTTCTTGAATTCTGCAGTCCTTTTTTAAGGTTTCACAAAGCCTGAATACCACCTTGCAACAGGAGCTGAGGAAGACACTTCATTTTTTTCATTTCCAGAGTGAGGGATTTAGATTCTTACCTCTCAGTCTGAAGGTTTCTCGATATTAGTTTGATTATGGAACCTTTGGTGCTCTTCTTTGTAAGTTTTCCTGCTCTGTGCATAACCTTTAAGTTGGGCTGGCTCTACATGCTGTTCATCCTCAAAAGATATCTCTGGACACGAATGGAAACAGGAGCAGTGTCTTCAAACACAATAGCAAGGACCTTACATTACAGAAAATTTGTGATAGAAAATGTTCACACATGTAGATGACATTTTAACTGTGAAAGGAAGAAAAGGACCATTCAGAGAAGTTTAAGACAGGAGTTTCAGGCAGAGTCTATTAAAATGAAAATCAGTGTGAAACCAATAGAAGATGAAACTAATCAACAGACACCCAAACTAGAAATAATAAAGATAAGAAAACACACCTTTGAGTTTGCATACTGTTTTTTAAAAAATGATTTATTTTATTTTTATGTGCATGGGTGTTTTGACTGCGTGTATATGAGTGCACCCATGCATGCAATGCCTTCAAAGACCAGAAGAGGGAATCAGATCCTCTGGAACTGGGGTTTCAGGTGGTTATTAACTGCCATGTAGATACTGTCAACTAAACTTGAGTCCTCTGCAAGATCAGTGCTCTTAATCACTGAGCCATCTCTCCATCCCATGTGTCTTTTTTTAAAATTAATATATACAAATATACACATATAAAAACAAATTTACACATATAGATACATGTTGTCTTACTTCAGATCATTACTTTGATCCTACATTCTTATATCTACCTTTAAACATTTGTGAAATTTCTAAAGTTTATAAGAATCCATATATAAGAATACACATAATTCAATATTATTATTTTACCATGTTTTATTCAAAATAGCACACTTCAGCCTAAATATGCTTCACTTCTAATAATTTAATAAGTTTTCCAAAGCACTGATAAGTAAAACTTACTCTGTTCTTGTTGTGTAACAAGCCCACACATCCCAGTGATATACAGCTATAAGCATTTATGTCTCATTCTTAAGTCTGAATGTCTGCTGGGTGGCTTGTTACAGGCTGCAAGTCTGCAGGTTGTGGAAACCATTAGTAACATGACGGCAATATGTGAACTGAGTCAGATGCTGATAGGTCACTAGTTGGATATAGACTCTTCCCTACGGCAGGAGGTAGATGTTCCTGAGAACAGAATTACCCGGTGCTTCCATGGGTGAGGCTTGGTGTACAAGTACCTCCACACCTTCCATTCCAAACAAGTCATACAGCCAAGCCCAACATCGATAGAAACCTGCCACAGAGTTATAAGTAGAGGGAGTAAACACATGCTGAACGATCACCTATCCACGAATTCCTAAATTGTGATGAATTGCCATTATGGAAGACATTTTTAAAGCTCTTCAGGCACTTTCCAAGGAGGACTACCAAGCCTGAGGTGAGCGAAGGGGCACTGCAGTTGGCATAAGCACATAGCTGAGAAAGCGGCTACCTTGGATGCAACAGCTTTAATTTGTTTTTTTCCTCCTAAGAAGAAGGCCCTGGGTTCGACCTCCCAGTACTACATAGCAGGGCATAGTGACATATGCCTGGTAATTTCAGCACTGGGACTATAAGTCAGGTGAGTTCAAGGCCAGCCTGGGCTACATGAGGTTCTATGCCTCCCTGCTCCCAAAGTCATTTTTATAAAGTTAAAACTTCATACTTCTCTAACTAAATGCACTCCATATTAATTTATGCTCACATAGGCTGGAGCTGATCAGATTCATGGGTTCCTAAAAGCTCTCAATATTTTTTTTTCTTGTTTAAAATATGCCATTTAATTTATATTATATTATAAAGGAGAAGCAAAGTCTCCAGGCTCTCCTTCCTGATGTTCCCATGCTAAGCTTGGTGGCCAGAGGCGCAGGCTGAAGGACCATCATTCCCGGAGTCAGTGATTCCAGGACCCCTGGAGCCCTGGCTTCCAACCAGGTGGACCTGCCTCCTCAGCACACAACAGGCAAGCCACGTCACCTCTCCAGGCCTCCATGGCTTTGCCAAAAATGCTCTCTCTAGGGCAGCCAGACATGAATCTGGGAGTTCCTGGAGGGTTTCTGATATCGCTGTTCCATAATGAGAACTGCTTTGTAAAGTCAGAGGCTGCAGCTCTGCAAACCGCAGTTACCACCACGACTTGTGGGCATGTTCATATCCAATGTCCTAGATTTTGTCTCGGTGTCTTTGGGGATTTGTGTGGACCATTGGTAACAACGTGGCAGTTCCTGATCTTAAATTCTTTAGATAAAACTCAGCTGGGAGTGGTGGCGCACGCCTTTAATCCCAGCACTCGAGAGGCAGGCAGATCTCTGTGAGTTCAAGGCCAGCCTGGTCTACATAGTGAGTTCCAAGACAGCTGGGGCTACACGGAGACCCTGTCCCAAAAAGACCAAAAAAAAAAACGTTACCTTCTACTTGTTGGGTGGCTCTGATGCACCTACACTCGCAGCCCTCCATTCACCCTTTGTTTTTTGTTTGTTTGGCAATTTCGAAACAAAATGATCTTTGGAGCCTCTGGAATGTCCTAAGATTTTGAACTAGGGCCTGATCGGTGAGTATCTGCAATGCCCAGCAGGCAGGGGAAAAAAGTCAAAGTGCCAACAACCAAATCACCCGACCAACAAAACACAGAAGTCGAGCTCTGAAGTGTTTCCACAGCAAAGGTTCTGCACTCTGGAGAGGACACGGTCCCTTCTCAGGGCTCCCGTGTTTGTCGAAGTCTTCAGCTAATGATGGCTGTACTTCTTTGTTCTGGAAAATATTTGTAGACCTACTGCCTCCCTACACCTTAAGGCAGCTTCACTTTCTTGGATGCCGAACAGCACTCCTGTTCTGCACCAGGAGAGGCCCCCAGTTCCTCTGCGCGCTCCTTCACCCTCCTTGCTGCAGTCCCGGGGTGACACGCGGGGACCCTGACCTCTCACCTCCGGAGCACCTGGCTGCAGGCGGCTGGGGCAGGCAGCGCCCTTTGGAGCGGGGGCGGGCCTCGGGAGAAAGCGGATAACCAAGAGCCCCCGCCGGCTCTGCTGCGACTTCTCTGCCGGGACATGGAGCAGCCGGCGGCTTCCAAGGTGCTCATGAGCCAGGCTGTCCAGCCTGCTCATGCCGATTCCCGCGGCGAGCTGAGCGCGGGGCAGCTGCTCAAGTGGATGGACACCACGGCATGCCTAGCGGGTAGGCGGCGGCAGTTGGCCGAGGGCACTGGGCAGGAACGGGCGGCTCGGATGCTGGTGGCGATCGGCTGGTAATGCCCACCGAGATCCCGAATGGCTGGGATGTCAGAGAGCTGGGGATGCTCTAGGCTGGAGTGCGGAGATGTGGGATGCGCAGGTGCAGAAGATGGAGATAGCTTGCGAAAGGAAACGAAGGGCTGCATTCCCAGAGTCCGAGGGTCCTGTGGAGACAGGGAGCGAGGACCCAGGTAGTTCAACAGCCATCCTCAGATGTTTACTTCTTAAGGTCCCCTTCATCCCATGAAATAAGCGAGGACCCCAAAGATTATATGTCTGTATCCACCGTATTCAAAATTCTAAAATTTAATTCATTGCCAAGAAAGAACGTAGGCTGAAAATACAGCTCAGTGATAAAGTGCACGCATAGCGCGTGGAGCTCTAGGTTCAATTCCCAGGACCTCACACACAAAACAATATCAACATAATTTTTCTTAGAAAACAACTAGATTTTCAGGATAACAAAAGCATTCTTAAAGGACTGGTTATCACTCATGCGTTCATGCGTCATTTTAATGTTTGGTTGATGGAAGTTGTGCCTGTCCCAGACCTCAGTTCACTTTATTGCTGTCAACTGTTATGTAGAGAAGGGAGGATGAGACTTGACTACATTTTTGAGAGGATAAGGGTGAAAATACTAAGAACAAGGGCTAGGGATACAGCCCAGTGGTAGAGGGCTAGTGATGCCCTTGTGTTCCATCCCCAGTACTTGGGGCAAAGGGCACAAAAACAACTAACCTGGAACTGAATGATGCCATCATGCCTTCCCCAAAGTTTGTATTTTGGAAGCACTAATCCACTGCGTGGGTGTATTGAGTAAGCAAGTAATTAAGGTTAAAGTGATGATAAGGGCACATCCTGACCCCATAGGATGTCTTAGAAACTTCGAAGCACTTGAAGCTACAGCCAGAGGCACCATCTGCAAGTCAGGAAGAGAGCCCTTGCCAGAATCTACACTGGCAGGCATGGATTTCACAGCCCACAGAACAGTGAGAAATTAATTACTATTGTTCAAGCTGCCTAGTCCCTGGCATTTTGCTATGGCCACCTCAGCAAAGAAAACCTCTCAACACTGCTGTGAAAATAGTTCCATTTCAGAATCTTTTCCAGATCACTGAGCATCATCTGACTTTGACTTACAGATATCTAGGGATGGTGGCTCTGCATTTGGCGAAAACAGCAGATTGTAATGTAAATGGTTTCCACAAGAAAGGTTGGATGGAGCAGTAATGAGTGTGCTGACTTCGCTCATCTCCAGACTAATGAATACAGGCAGCCTCATCCTGCCTCCCTTCTGAAGAAACTCTTTTGTTTCCTATTGGTATCTTGCATCTCTGGGGCTCTGTTATCTGTACACAATGAACTTTAAATACATGAATCATATCAACAACTCACATTCACCTCCCCCAGCTTAGAACCTCTCAAGTCTTCCCATCATCCTTGAAGTGAAACTCAAACCCCTAGCATTCTTCACTTGGAGTTGAAAATGCACATTTTCTGCAGAGCCAGTCTGAGAGAGAGTCTGAGTCCAGCTTAGGACGTCAGGCTGATAAAACTGTAGCATGCTCCACCAAAGGGCGTTAACATTAAGAACAAGAATAACACTATGCTGCCCATACAGACATTCACCGGTCATTACTGTGTCCTTTCCAGACTGTCTGAGAGCACTCTCATCTCAGTTCCTATTCTTCAGCGATAACAGCCTTTAAAAACAATTATTATTATTTTATTTGTATGAGTGGATTGTCTGCGTGTTTGTAAGCATAAGACTCACAGAGCTCAGAAAAGAGTGTCAGATTCCTTTGGAACTGGAGTGAAGGATGGTTGCTAGCTGCAATGTGGATGCTGGGAATCAAACCCGGTTCCTCTGCAAGAACAGCCAGTGCTCTTAACTGCTGAGCCATCTCTCCAGTCCCAAAACGGCCTTTTTATACCTTCCAGTATGTTCTGAACTCACAGAAATCCATCTGTTTCTGTCTCCAGAGTGCTGGAGTTAAAGGTGTGCACCACCACATCTGGCAGATCCCTGCTTTACTTAAAGAGTTAAGAAAATTCTTAATCCCCTGTGTCTTAACCCCCTATAAAATTCCACTATATTTTTTATACCAATCGGTTTATTTCTATTTGATGAGCTGTTTGGTTTCTGTCTTAAGAGTTTCTAACAAGATCTGAGCTGAATTATGACAACATAACAAAGAAACACAAATATAAACCTACAGATAAGAAAAAGAAATGAGGATATAAACCATAAACATGACTAATAATGACACCTAGTTCCAAGGCAACTGAATGTATGATATTATTAAAATGGTTTTAAAAAATTATTTATTTAATAACCACATAATTAGAAGAAGCATTTCATTACAGCTTTAATGTATTCAATAACAATTTCCAGAGCAATGATGCATCTTTTTCAAAATTGGCTGTAAATTTTTAGGTTCAGAGTTGAATTAATACAGTTATACAATATTGAACTCAGTATAAACCCTATAAGACATAAAATTAAATGA
>NW_008355775.1:4215070-4219257 GCF_000622305.1 Nannospalax galili
CAGTCGGTTACTTTCTGAGCTCCTTGGCATCTGAGCATGGATATAAAGTCATCAAGTAGATTTCAATGGTAATGATTTTCACATCTACTAATTATTAAGGAACAAATGTTTATGCTTTGAAGAATTATTTTTTTAATTTTTTTATTTTAATAACATGATCAGAAGAAGCATTTCATTACAGCTTTAACATATTCAGTAACATACTCCAGAGCAAGGATACATCTCTTTCAACAGTGGCTGTAAATTTTTAGTTTCACAGTTAAATTAATACAGTTATATAATATTGAACTCAGTATAAACCCTGTAACATATAAAATTGAATGAGTTTTTACCCTTTAAAAAGACCTCCATTTCATTTTAAAACATGCTGTTTCCTGCATTTTTAATGCTACTAACACTTAGATGTTTGCACATGTGTCTTTAATCTCTGTCTATTTGATGATTAATAGTCACAGTCGGTTACACTAGGATCCTTAGTACCTGAGCATGGATATAAAGTCATCAGGTAGATTTCACTAGCAATGTTTACCACCTCTACTATTTAACATGAAGTAAATTCCTATGCTTCCTCCTCAAATATAAGTTCTTTTTAAAAATTTGTTGATTTTTCTGTGTGTATATCATACAGAACATCCCATACAATCTTATTCATCGATATACCCACTTCCCAAATGGTACCTTCCCATAGACTCCCCCCTCCCACATACTGGAGCCCATATACTCTATCATCCCTGTTATCGTCCACTGTGTTGTCGACATCCCCAGCCATTCTCTAGTGCTTGTCCCTCTGCTGAATCTAGTCAGCCTATCTAGAGAGCCTTGTTTTAGAAACATCAGTTGTTCTTTATCTAGCAGCAATCAGTTGTCAATATTCCTTCAGATAAGATTGGGGTCTGCTGTTCCTTTTCCCAGTTCTATGCTGGGCTACTGTCTGGGAGTCTCTTGCACCACCTTGACCAATAATTCAAAGGAAGATATCTCCTGTCTGACATTGTTTCTTGTTATGTAGCCTTTAGCTATACACATGGACTTTTTAAAAATTATATTAACCCCTTTAATATTTGGTTGTACTTTACTTTTAAATGACTTAGACCATAAAGTTTGCCCAGATAAACCAATTCATCTTTACTCTTAAGGCCGTTTGAGCATCTGTCCCTCAGGGGTCACATGGGCTTGGGAGGAGCCCCTGGCTCCTTTCTTTTACCAGTTCCATCTATGGGAAGATAAGTCAAAGGTCCTACTCGATCATGGCTGGCTTCACTTGGAAGCATAGAGGAAATGTTTCCTCTGTGTTGACCCTCCTCTTTGAAGACTGGACACTGGCTCAGGTCCATCTGGTGGAATCTCCATGGCCTCCTTGCTCAAGAGGACAGGTGACTCACCACAGTTACAGGACATTTTGAAAGATGCTCATAGATCCTGGAACTTAGTTGACCTAGGAGGGCAATGAGCAGAAACTGTCCTTTATGTCCCCCTGACCAAATTAGTATAGGCCTCAAAGCATGGCTGTTAAACATCCAAGAAGGTTAGTTCCACCAATCTGGTACTTTTAATTAGCATATGCCATATAGATAGAGCTTGGGCAAAGACCAAACACTCTCAGATAAACCTTGCCTAGGCATATATTTCATTCTTTGATCTGGTTGAATGTATAATATATCAGTAGGTTGTTGGCCTAATATGGTTACCTCTGGTTTTCTAAAACTAGCTAGATATTATTTATCTCTCACTGTCTAATCCTTCCACAATGGTTTCTTCAATTAAGGTGCCACTGTTTTTCCCAGTTCTCCCTTAATAGTACCGTTGTCTTATGGTCCCACCTCTCTTGAGCTCCTTCTTTTCCTTTATCCCCTAGGTTCCTTGTATAACCTTCCCTCTCCCCTCCCCTTAAAATGACCCTGTTATTATCTGTATCTCCCTTGTTAACACCTGTTTTCTATGGTTCTTCTCTTTCAGATTCTTTCTTTTCCTTTACCTCCCTGGTTTCTTTTCATTATCCTGGTTCCTGTAGTTATGTCTGGATACATACAAGAATTTGGTGCTAGGATCTACATATGAGGAAGAATATACATTGTTTTCACATATGAGAGAGAACATATGCCGTTTTTGTTTTGTTTTGTTTTTTCTGAGTCTATGTTACTTCACGTAGTATAGCAGTTTCTAGTTCCATCCATTTACCTGCAAATTTCATGATTTCACCTTTCTTTACTGCTGAGTAAAATTACATCATATAAATGAACCACATTTTCATTATCCACTCGTCAACTGAGGGACACCTAGGTTGCTTCCATCTCGTAGCTATTCTGAAAAGAGCAGCAATCAAACATGGATATACAAGTGTCTCTGCAATAGGATGAGTTCTTTGGGTATATGCCAAGGAGTGGTATAACTGGGTCAAATGGTAGGTTCATTTGTAGTTTTTTAAGAGTTCTCCACACTGCTTTCGATAGGGGTTGAACAAGTTTGCAGCCCCACCAGCAGTGGATGAGTATTCCCCTTTCCCCACACCCTCTCCAACATTTCATATCATTTGTTCCCTTGATCTTACCCAGTCTGACTGGGGTAAGATGAAATCTTAAAGTGGTTTTAATTTGCACTTTCCTAATTACTAGTCATATTGAACACCTTTTAAGATGCTTCTTAGCCATCTTTATTACTTCTTTTGAGAGCTCTCTGTTCAGGTCCTTAGCCCATCTTTTAATTTTCTTGATACTCTGTTTTTTGAGTTCATTATGTATTCTGGATGTTAAACCTCTGTCAGATGTGTTGCTGGTGAAGATTTTCTCCCATTCTGTGGGTTTTCTCTTCACTTCCTTGGTTGCTTCTTTTGATGTACAGAAGCTTTTTAGTTTAATGAGGTCCCATTTGTTGATTCTTGACCTTGTTTCCTAGGCAGTTGATGTCCAGTTTAGAAAATCCTTCCCTACACCTATATCTTGTAGTTTATTGCCAATGTTTTCTTCTAACAATTTCAGAGTTTCAGGTTTCAAATTGAGGTCTTTGATCCATTCGGAGTTGACTTTTGTGCAAGGTGAAAGATAGGGGATTAGTTTAATTCTTCGACAGGTGGAGATCCAGTTTTGCCAGCACCATTTGCTGCACATGCTGTTTTTCCTCCAGTGAATGTTCTTGGCTCCTTTGTCAAATACCAGGTGGCTGAAATTGAATGTATTCATATTTGGATCTTCAATTTTGTTCCATTGATGTATGGGTCTATTTTTGTGCCAGTACCATGTTGTTTTATGACCATAGCTCTGTAATACAGTTTAATATCTGGTATAGTAATCCCCCCAACATTGCTCTTAGTGCTCTGGATTGCTTTGGCTATCCTAGGTCTTTTGTGATCCATATGAATCTTAAGATGGTTTTTTCCAATTCTGTGAAAAATGTCATGGGGATTTTGATTGGGATTGCATTGAATCTATAAATGGCTTTTGGTAGGATGGTCATTTTCACAATATTAATTCTTCTAATCCATGTGCATGGGAGGCCCTTCCATCTTCTGATGTCTTCCTCAATCTCTTTCTTTAAAGATTTAAATTTTTCATTGTAGAGCTCTTTAATGTCTTTGGTCAGGTTTATTCTGAGATTTTTTTTTCTTTGCAGCTATTGTGAAAGGGAGTGTTTCCATGTACTCTTTCTCTGATTGCTTGTTACTGGTATATAAAAAGGCTACAGACTTTTGTAGATTAATTTTGTAACCTGACACTTCACTGCATGTGTTAATAATTTCTAGGAGTTTTGGGGTGGAATTTTTGGCATCTCTTAGATACAATATTATGTCATCTGGAAAAAAGGATAATTTTATCTCTTCTTTTCCAATTATTACTCCTTTAATTTCCTGCTCTTATCTTATTGCTCTTGCAAGAGTTTCAAGTACCATGTTAAAGAGAACTGGAGATAGTGGACATCCTTGTCTGGTTCTTGATTTCAATGGGAATGCTTCCCATTTTCTCCATTTAGAGTGATATTGGCTGTGGGTTTGTTCTCTATGGCTTTAATTGTGTTGAGGTATGTTCCCTCCAGTCCAATTCCCTCTAGGCCTTTGAACATAAATGCATGCTGAATTTTGTCAAAAGCCTTTTCTGCATCTATTGAGATGACTGTGGTGTTTGTCTTTGAGTCCATTTATATGATTAATGATGTTTATTGACTTGTGTATATTGAACCATCCCTGCATCTCTGGG
>NW_008355775.1:4219319-4238049 GCF_000622305.1 Nannospalax galili
TTTCATTAAGGAGATGGGCCTATAGTTTTCTTTTTTTGTTGTATTTTTACCTGGTTTTGGTATTAGAGTAATGCTTGCTTCATAGAAGGAATTTGGAAGTTCTCCCTCTGCTTCTATATTTTTAAATAAATTAAGTAGTATTAGATATAGATCCTCTTTAAATGTCTGGTAGAATTCTGCTGTAAATCCATCTGGTCCTGGGCTTTTTTTAGTTTTGGAGGTTTTGTATTACTGTTTCAATTTCCTTCTGTGTTATGGTTCTGTTTAAGCTGTTTATCTCTTCTTGGTTTAGCTTTGGTTGTTCCCATGCTTTTAAGTACCTGTCCATTTCTTTTAGGCTTTCAAAGTTAGTAGCATATAGGTTTTTAAAGTATTCCCCTATAATGTTCTGGATCTCTTTGGGGTCTGTTGTGATGTTTCCCCTTTCATCTCTGATTTTGTTGATTTGGAGGTGCTCTTTCTTTCTTTTGGTTAACTGGGCTAGCAGTCTAACAGTCTTGTTTATCATCTCAATGAACCAGCTCTTGGATTTGTTGATTCCTTGTATTGTTTTCTTTGTTTCAATTTCATTAATTTCTGCTCTGATTTTTGTTATTTCTTCTTGTCTGCTGGGTTTGGGTTTGATTTGCTGTTGCTTTTCAAGTGTCTTGAGTTGCAATGTTAAGTCCTTTATTTGTGATCTTCCTGATTTATTTATTTATTTATTTTTTGTCTTTTTGAGACACAGTCTCCCTGTTGCCCCAGCTGTCCTGGACCTCGCTATGTAGACCCGGCCAGCCTCGAGCTCACTAAGATCTGCCTGTCTCTGCCTCCCAAGTGCTGGGATTAAAGGCATGTGCCACCACGCCCAGCTATCTGATTTTTTATTATAGGCACTTAGAGCTATAAACTTCCCTCTAAGGACAGCTTTCAGTGTGTCCCAGAGGTTTTGTTGTGTTGTATTGTCCTTTTCATTTAGTTCCAGGAATACTTTTATTTTTTTCTTAATTTCTCCTTTGACCCATTCATCATTCAGCAGTGTGTTGTTTAATCTTCATGTGTTCATGTGGTTACTGGGGATTCTTCCAGTGTTGATTTTAAGCTTTATTGCATTACGGTCTGATAGAATGCATGGAATTATTTCAATCTTTTTATATTTGTTGAGGTTTGTTTTGTGCCCTAGTACATGGTTGTTGTTGGAGAAGGTTCCATGGGGCGCTGAATAGAAAGTGTATTCTTTGATGCTTGGGTGGAATATTTGGTAGATGTCTGTAAGGTCCATTTGATGTTTGGTATCATTTAATTCAGACATCTCTCTGTTTATTCTTTGTCTAATTGATCTGTCTAATGGACATGGTGGGGTATTGAAGTCCTCTACTATTTTCGAGTTCGGGTTAATGTGTGTCTTAAAGTCCTGTAGTGTTTGTTGTTTCTGTGAATTTGGGTGCATCAGAGTTTGGTGTTAAGGATTGTAATATCTTCTTGGTTAACTGTTCCTTTGATCGAAATGAAGTGACCCTCCTTATCTCTTCTAACTGGTTTTACTTTGAAGTCTATTTTGTCAGATATTAGAATTGCAACCCCTGCTTGTTTCTTAGTGCCATTTGCTTGGAATGTTCTTTTCTCACATTAAGGTAGTGCCTATTCTTGAAAGTGAGATGAGTTTCTTGCAGACAACAAAAGGATAGGTTTTGTTTCTTAATCCATTCAACTAGCCTGTATCTTTTGACTGGGGAGTTCAGTCCATTGTTATTTAAAGTTATTAATGAAAGATGTCCTGTTGACCTAGCTAATGGTGACAATGGGGTATTGAAGTTCCCTACTATTGATGTGTATTGAATACTGTCATTTTTATTTCTGTTCACAGTTTTGATATAGTTGTGCATTTTCACACTTATACCTCCATTGAATTTCTTTCCATCACCCCTTGTGTATAGTCATTCCTTTCTTCAGCTCTTTTTATTGCTTCAAGAACTCTCTGAAGGGCTGGTTTTTTGGACATGAATTCTTTCAGCCTATTTATGTCATGGATATCATGCAAGATTTTTCTTTCCCCTTCAACTATAATAGACATTTTGGCTGGGTAAAGT
This sequence comes from Nannospalax galili, assembly GCF_000622305.1. Taxonomy (NCBI): domain Eukaryota; kingdom Metazoa; phylum Chordata; class Mammalia; order Rodentia; family Spalacidae; genus Nannospalax; species Nannospalax galili. Next base: position 4,221,389 of record NW_008355775.1, read on the forward strand.
AATCTGGGCTGGCGCCTGTGGTCATTTAGAACCAGGAATACTTTGGTCCAGGCTCTTCTGGCTTTCATAGTTTGCACTGAAAAGTCAGCTGTAATTCTCATGGGTTTTCCTTTATATGTGACTTGTTTTTCTTTTGCGACTTTCAGTATTCTCTCTTTGTTCTGTATGTTTAGTGTTTTTACTATGATGTGCTGTGAAGAGTTTCTTCTCTTGTCCTGTCTACTTGGTGTTATATATGCTTCTTTTATTTATATGGACATGACTTTCTTTAATTTTGGGAAATTTTCTTCTACAATTCTGTTGAAGATCTTGTAAAAAAAAATTATCTTGAGATTCTTCTCCTTCCTGTATGCCTATGATTCATAAGTTTGGTTTTTGATGGTGTCACACAGTTCTTGCATATTCCCTTCTTGTGTTTTTTCTTTCTTAATTTTTCATAATCTTTGCTTGAGTGGTCTAGTTCATCCACTTTATCTTCCAGTCTTGATACTCTGTTTTCCATTTCATTCATCCTATTGATGAGGCTTTCTCCTGTGGTTTCTAATTGGCTTACTGAGTGTTTCAGTTCCTTCTTCACATCAGCCTGAGTAGTCTTCAATATTTCTCTTTTCTGAATTCATTCAGAAGTTTATCCCTATCTTCCTTCAGCTCTATGATTACCTTGTTTGTGTGTTCTTTAAATTCACTGAATTCTTTTATCATGTTTATAACTCTTCTTTTGAGTTCCATGTCCTGTATTATCTCTAGGGAGTTCTCACTGTACTCCTCTGAGGGACTATTGGTACTTGGTGGGGATATATTATTTTGGTTTTTCATGTTATTGTTTTTTCTTTGTGACTTTGACATGAATTTCCTTCAAGTTTCTGATTCTTGTGTGAGACTCAAGCCTTCCTTTGTTGAGTTTAGATCTGCTTCTTTTTGTAAACTTTGTGTGCTTTTGTGGTTTACTTGTTGGGCATGATAAGCTGGTTGGTCTAGGCTTCAGGTTCTCTCTTTTGATTTTATATAGGAGTGGCCTAATTGCTTTTGTGTTCAGGAGTTCCCACAGAGGCCCAACAAGTTTCTGATTCTTGTGTGAGACTCAAGCCTTCCTTTGTTGAGTTTAGATCTGCTTCTTTTTGTAAACTTTGTGTGCTTTTGTGGTTTACTTGTTGGGCATGATAAGCTGGTTGGTCTAGGCTTCAGGTTCTCTCTTTTGATTTTATATAGGAGTGGCCTAATTGCTTTTGTGTTCAGGAGTTCCCACAGAGGCCCAAGTGAGATCAGGCTCAGATGATATCAGGCTTCCTCCTAAGGCATGGGTCTCTCCAGGAAAGATGCTGCCCTCAAGAATTTGGGGGCTTGGCTGGCTTGGGAGAAGGGCCCAGGATAGACGCTGGTCTCAGGAAGCTGGTGGCTGTGCCACCCAGGGAAGTAAAGGGAGGTGAGGGTGGGACCAGGCCTAGAGGGTTCCTGGGGGCAGGGAGGAAATGGGTTGGTCTGGATGCAAAGGATCAGGCAGCCATGCTGGCTCTGGGTCGAGAGGTTAGCCCCCGTGTCTGGGGTGCCAAAACAAGAAATGGGCCTGTACCCAGCCTAGGAGGAGAGACTGGGGGAGGGTTGTTGGGAGGGTGAAAGAGGTTGGGGGAGTCAAGGCACACTGGGCCTGCTGGACTTACCCAGGGAAAGTGCTTGGACCAGAACACTGGAGGCTGTGCAGCCCAGGAAGCAAAGGGATATGAGGGCAGGACCTGATCCAGCGGGCTCCCGGGGACCAGTAAAGGTGCTGGCACCAGGCCACCCAGAGGCTGTGCAGCCCAGGAAGGTAAAGGGAAGTGAGGACGGGACCAGGCCCAGAGGGTTCCTGGGGATGGTAGGGAGGAACTGGGTTGGTCCGATGCAGAGGATTAAGAAGCAGTGATGGCTCTGGGCCAGAAGTTGGCCCTGGTGTCTGGGGTGCCAAGACAAGAAATGGGCCTATACCCAGCCTAGGAGGAGAGACTCACCGGGGAAGCTGGGAGGGTGAAAGAGGCTGGGGGAGTCAAGGAGCGCTGGGCATGCTGGACTTATCTAGGGAAGGGGCTGGGACCAGAACACAGGAGGCTCTCTTGAAATGGTTTTTAAAGTTATACTGAGTTCAATATTGTATAACTGTATTAATTCAACAGCAAACCTAAAAATTTTATAGCCACTTTTGAAAGAGCTGTATCTTTGCTCTTGAAACTGTTATTGAGCATTTTAAAACTGTAATCATAGGCTTCTTCTAAAAAAATAATATTAAAAAAATAACAATAAAGGGCAAAAAAAGTTATTTCTATATCCATAATGGAGAAAAATTGTCCTCCTTCAGTTGGCCTTTGACCTTTTTGGAAACCCAGATCATAAAAGCCCCAGTAGACAATTAATTATACTATACTTTAGTTATTATATTGCAATTATTAACTTCATAACTAGTAATATTAGTGTTACTATTGTTAGAGAATCCTTATGATAAAGTTGGCTTGTGACGTATGGATAATGACTATGTTAAACACTCTGAAAAGAAGAGGCACCACATAAGCAAGGGACATTATTCAGCCAAGATGTAATTGAATCTGAGGACTAACACAGAAGCAGATTTTTCTGTCATCATTTTAGCAAGAATTCCTATTGACCAATGCTCTGTATAGCTACGTTTCTAAGATAATGATCCAGGTCATTACTATGACCCTCAAGCATAGCTAGGGTCAAAACCATCTTCTAAATATTTAAAGAAAGATCAGAGATCTCCACCATCACATTGTCACCAGGTCTCACAGATGTCAGTGACTCATTTACTCTTTCAGTCCTTCAAGTCAGAAGCTTGGGCCATCACTGAGTCACTCCCCAACACTAGGTCCATTTCTTATTTTGGACTGTCTCAGCACACAATTTTCTCTCTGTGTTCTTTGTGAGTCTTTTAACAATTTTTTAAATTTATTTTGTGTGTGTTTTATCTGCATGTATGTGAGTGAACTCACATATGCAATATTTGTGAAGGCCAGAAGAAGGTATTGGATCTCATAGAACTGGAATTACAGATGGTTGTTTGCCACCTCGTGGATGCTGGAAATTGAACTTGGGTCCTCTAAGCAGCCAGTGCTCTTAACAGCTGAGCCATCTCTCCAGTTCTTTGTGAATCTTTTTTCTCTTTCTTTCTTTCTTTCTTTCTTTCTTTCTTTCTTTCTTTCTTCTTTCTTTCTTTCTTCTTTCTTTTCTCAAATGGCCTGGAACTCACTATGTAAACCAGATTGACCTCAATCTCACAGGAATCCACCTGCCTCAGCCTCCTAAATGCTGGGATTAAAGGCATGTGTCACCATGTCCAGCTGTGAATATTTTGACTGTTCACTCTCAGAAGTACCACCTGACTCATATAAGTATACAGTAAAAAATCCAGGAGTCATCCTTGACATCCTATCTGTGTTGATTCCTTCTCCATATATTTAGTCTATGAACCACATCCTATTAATGTTACCTTCTAGAAGAATCTCATAAATATAGCTCTTTTACTGCACCTCCACTCCCTCTATCTAATCCAGCTCCACACATCTTACTTTGAGGACCTTAGCACAGTTTTCAACTGTCCTCCCTTTTCCCTGGTCTCATCTTCGTACTGCATCTAAAGTACACTTAAAATGCTAAGCTCATCATATCATATGTTTGTTCATCTTTTCACTTTATTTCTTGAAGAATGGGCTAAAAGGGTTCTTCCGCCAGCCTGATCAAAAGTACCTCCTACCAGAAAACCTTCTCCCACAGATAACAACTGTAAAGTAGATAAAACATTACATAAAACTTGGGGGCTATAGAGATGGCTCAGCGGTTAAGAACACTGGTCGTTCTTGCAGAAGACCCGGGTTCGAATCCCAGAACCCACATGGCAGCTAACAACTGTCTGTAACTCCAGTCCCAGGGGATCCGACAGCCTCTTCTGACCTCCGTGGGCATTGCACAACATGGGTGCATTTACCTACATGTAGGCAATACATGCATACACATAAAATAAAAAATAAAATAAAATAAAATAAGCATTACATAAAGCTAAATTAAGGCAACTCAAAGATGAACAAAAGTGGGTTTGAAACCCTTGGAGTCAACAATTGGAAGAAGAGATGGCAGGGGATTAAGTTTTCTTGGTTTTTTAAAATTATTGTTTGTTTGGTTTTGTGGGTGGGCAGGTAATGGTGATGGTGGTGATGTTTAATGATGTTCAGAATGAACAAGTACTCCAATTATCTCCCAGGTGCATTTCTAGTGAGAAAACCATAGGTTTGCTACTTTGCACATCCAAGGGACTGTGTATAAGGAAAACACATCTACTGGTCTACAAAGAGAAAGAGAACGCTAGAGCGGCAAAGTCCTTTGCTTACAATCCTTGATCAAATATCTGGCACACTTTGAATGATATATACATATAACAGACTCCAAATCTCCCAGCAAACACACACACACACACACACACTAATTTTCAAGAGAGTTAATCAGAATTCACCATTTCAACAATGAATTAGTCACAATGGCTTGTCACAATGACCAAGATACAATTAAAAACCCCTCATATACAAACAAACAGGGAAACATGATTCATTCCTAAAAAATAATGGAGACCAATCTGTACATGACTTTGATACCAGAATTAAATTTAAGGACTTTAAAATGGCTATTATAACTATAAGAAGGAAATGGAAAATGTGGCTATAAAGAATTACAAGGTGGGGAATCCGAAGCCCTCGTCTGACTTCCGTGGCATTGCACAATACGGGTGCACTAACATATATGCAGACAATACATTCATACACATAAAATGAAAATAATAAATTTAAAAAAAGAATTACAAGGTAATGCATCTCAGAAGATAAATAGAAACTATTTTTAAAAGGATCAAATGGAAATTCAATAATTAGAAAATACAGCGTCTGAAATGTAAAAATGAATAGCCTTAGCTACAGAATATAGGTGGCTAAGAAAAAAGTTAGCAAATGTGACCATCATTTGAATTATCAGTAGAAATTGTCTAATCTTAGAAAAAAAATTGAGTTATGGCCCAGTGGCATAGCACTTGCCTAGCCTGCTTGAGGCCAGGATTAAATCCCCAGCACCACTGTGGTAGTTTGAATAATAAATATACCCCACAGGCTCATGTGTTTGAACACGTAGTCCCTTGGTGGTGGTATGGTTCCATTTCGGGAGGCTATGGAACTTGCAGGATGTGGAGGCCTGCTGTAGGAAATATGTCACTGGGGGTGGCCTTGAGAGTGTGTAGTCTTGCCCACTTTCAGTTCCCTCTGTTTCCTGTGTGTACAGTTTGAGATGTGATCTGTGTGCTTCCTACTCCTGCCACCGCACCTGCTGCCTCCTGCCGTGCCTCCCACCAAGATAGATCATCTATATGCTTTTGGTCATGGTCGTTTATCACAACAACAGAAAAGTAACACACACACACACACACACACACACACACACACACACACACAAATGAAGAAAGCGTAAGAACTAATCCATATTTAAAGAATAATGACTTCTTGGGGCTGGAGAGTTGGCACAGCTGTTAAGAGCTCTGGCTGCTCTCACAGAGGACCCGGGTTCAATTCCCAGCACCCACATGGCAACTAACAAATGTCCCTAACTCCAGTTCCAGGAGATCTAATGCCCTCTTCTCACCTCCTCAGGCATTGCACAACACGGGTGCACTTACATACATGCAGGTAAAACGCTCATACACATAAAATAAATAAATAAATTAATTAATTAAGAATAACGACTTCAATTTCCACAAATATGGTAAAAGTCATACAATTTGATTCAAGAATCTATAGTACACCAAACATGATTAATTTAAAAAATACTGCATCTAGCCATATTATAATCAAACATAATGAAGAGAAGAATCTTGAAAGCAGCAAGAGAAAATCCTATATTCAGTGTAGGAGAGCAATGATGGCATTACCACTGAGCTCATCAAAGGCAGCAGAGAACTGGTTGGTCCAGTACTGTTTACAACTAACTGGTCACAAGGGAGACAAGAAGAGAGTGAAGAAGATCTTTAATACTGATGATTCTAAAAGCCGGCCAACAAGAGCGGCAAGGCCCACACATAGTCTGCTCCTGGCCTTCACTCCAGCCTTATCCTCCCTCTATTTTAGCCACAGAGGCCTTCATCAGAATGACTGGATCACTGCTCAGCTTGCTTTCTTCCCACTCTCTTCCCACATCTGTCTTGCTCCTGTTTACCCTGCAGAGATGCTCAAGCATCCTCTGTACGTACACCTTGTTTTATTCCATTAGCCACAGGCTTTCAGGAAATCCCTATTTTCTTCAGACTATCTGACTCATTATGTTATTATGCTTCCATTTAATCAGTCTCTGGCTTTTCCTCTAAACTTCATGAGTATTGGGATCATGCCTATTTTATATTTCCAGCACCTTATAGAGAGATACCTGGTATAGCACAGGTGTTCCGTCAGTGTTAGCTGAAGAGGAGAAAGAAGAAAGGTTATCACTATTTCATCAAAAATCATGGCATGCATGACTGGATTATAATCACTCAGCTGATCTGTTTCCAAGTTTCTCTAGGAAATCAGTAATATTTCTGTTTTCCAACTCTCATTGGAAGTATGAAGGACAATCAAAACTTCAGAACCAGAAAAATCTAGCCCTTCTGAATTCATGTCATCTAACCAAGAGGCTTGTAAAAAGGAAAAAAAAAATCATGAATAATCATGTGCAAAAGTTAGCAGCCTCAGGCTGTCCAGTCATATTTTATGTTTTCCTTTGTATTGTTTGCTGAAAGGCTACATGGAATTAATGGCTACTGAGATCCGCATTCAGCCAAACACTCTGGGAGCATTCTTTGGTTGATCTGCTCAACTTTTTTCTGAGAGTTCCTGCTCTGAAAGTTGCTTCTATCATCAAAAACCACTAGAAAAATGCATTAATGTTTCTAAAACTAAATGTATTCATTTGAAAAGTAGAATTAGTAACAGTACTAACTTCATGTGGTTGATACGCATAAACACTTAGCTTGGTGAATGGCTGATGATAAAAGCTTAATAAGTGGTAACTGTTGCTGTGCTTATGATCCCCCTGCAGCCCTCTTACAGTCTGGTATAGTGCTATGTAAACATAGTAGATGCCTGGAAAATTCAGTAAATTTTGAATAATTATTTAAATAATTTAAATCAATGAAATGGACAAATCACATCAGTAAACACAATAACACTTTATTATAAGAATAATTTAACATTCACCATCCTGTCCCTTCGTGTCAGGCAACTGGAACGAATGTTAATTAGGTACTCTTTAGTCAATGTTTTACAGCTTGCATTTGAAAAGGTTGAGTAGTTATCTGGAAAATGTCAGCTCTAAGGACATGGACTTAGAATGGATCTGTAACTGCCACTGAGTAGACTGGTCAAAAGATGGTGCTGATTCAACTCTGTGTCTGGAAACCAGCCAAATATGACAAACATTTGCTTGAATTAAACGGAGTCTGCCTTGAGTCTGATATTTCCTTGTTCCCTTCCTTTCAGTGAACTTTATAACTAGCAAACGTCCTCCCACCCTGCCATTGCTCACACACAGATTTCCAAAGTTATTAATTTCTCACCTCTTTTCACCTAGGATGATCAGTTACTACCCACTGTAGTAATCCACCACTGGGAATAAAAATGTAGCTGCATTCACTGTCAGTCTTTCATGTGCATTAATAGTGAAGCCTTCAAAATTTAAGAGATTAAAAGTTCTTAAAAAGCCACTGAGTCAGGCAAGTTGGTGATGCCTGTAATCCCAGCACTCAAGAAGCTAAGGCAGGAGGATCAAGAGTTGGAGTTCAGCCAGGGCTACAAAGTAAGTTCCAGGCCAGCCCAGCCTACATAAAGTCTAACTCAAAAAAAGAGGTCAAAGAAAATTGGCCTGGATTTTAAGTGACTATCTTTGAAAAACAAATCTGACAGAACTATACATCAAAATCTTTCCCAAATAAAATAAGTTCTGATAATTTTATGCTGAGCAAAAACCAATAACAAAAACAGTTCTGGACAGTGAAGTTCAAATATGCAACACAGTCAGTCTGGAGCACCTATTCAACCTCTCTCCACCCTCATCAACTCTTTCCTCCTCTACGACATCTTCACCCATGATGAACTTGGTGCCAGTTTGGCAAAAATAAATGATAATCACTGTTTGCCTGCCTGCCATGAACCATTTCAAGCTCTGATTCCCAAGGACATTCTCCTCTGAAGAGGGAGATGATTTCAAGGGCTTTCAGACTGCTCCATGCTCATGGATTAAATATATCCAGCTACTAGTTCGATGAGTCAGTGATACAGCTTTGATGTTTATTTATTGAAACAAAAAGACTGACAAAACATTTAAAGTCAGCAACAACTTGCTAAAACAGCTATTTATAGTTGCCATATTTCATGAGTATTGGTTTTAAAATTCAAATGAAATACCTCTGAAATTAAAATTCAGGAAAAATATAGTAATTATCACATAATGGAAACGTAATTTACAGAGCAAAAGTCTACTTACAAATACAGATCATCCTGAAAGTGTGGGCACAAAATGATGGGATAGGTTACTAAAATAAATCTACTTCAATTTTGTTCCTTTTCCCTAGTGCTAAAATATTTCATCATAACTGTTAAATGACATACTTTTACCTATTTTTCAAAGCTGAAAAACATGCTGGGATTTCCTGTGTTACAGCCTCAATGGATGATATTCTGTTTGAAGAGACAGCTAGGTGAGTGGCATTAGGTTTCTCCCTCTGTGAACTGAGCTGTTCATTTGTAGTATATGCTTGTAGTGCCTTATTTATTTGGAGTCAGAAGAAGTAATACTTGATCCGATCTAAATTAGTTTTAAAAATTCCTAGTGTCTATTTATGGTCACTATGCCAAGAATAAATTCAGTCTTTGTTTTGTTAAGTAACTTTCCATATTAAATGTATGGTGCTGTCAGGAATGGAGAGCTTTCTATCATCTCATTCTTAATGATTCCTTCCTCTACTAGAAAGAAAATTGATGATAACAAGTATCTTATGATGGTGAATTTCATCATAAACACTAATTCATCTGAGATAGGAAATTTTAAGAAACATGCCAACACTTAAACAGCAAAAAATTCCAAGCTAACTAATTCAGACATACATAAAATTAAAAAGAATAATACAGTATATCATAAGGACTCCTTACCTAGCTTTAACAACAATCAGCTCTCACACAGTCTTGTCTTGTCAATACCCTTTGTGGTTTTTGACATACCTGTGTTATTCTGAAACTAATCCAGTCATCATTTGCAAATAGTAAATATTTTTAAAGCAGAATGAACAGTCATAATCACTGCATTTCGAAACCACTCAAAAGAATTCTCTTGGGCTGAAGAGATGGCTCAGTAGTTAAGAACACTGGCTGTTCTTGCAGAAGGCCTGGGTTTGAATCCTAATACCCACATGGTGGCTAATAACCATCCATAACTCCAGTGCCAGGGGATCCAATGCCCTCTTCTTTCCTCCATGGGCACTGCACAACATGGGTGCACTTACACATATGGAGGCATAACAATCATAAACATAAAATAAAAAATAATAAAAAAAAGAATTCTCACCGGGTGTGGTGGTGCACACCTTTAATCCCTGCACTTGGGAGGCAGAGGCAGGCAGATCTCTGAGTTCAAAGCCAGCCTGGTCTACATAGTGAGTTCCAGGACAGCTGGGGCCATAGGGAGACCCTGTCTCAAAAAAAAAAAAACGAATTCTTTTCTACATGGTCAAACTACCAATTTGCACATTAGCCTAGTTCATTTGCTAATTGTATTTTAGGATTGCATTTTTAATTTTTATTCATTTATTTTTATAATTTAAAACATTTGCAAGCACTAGGCTCAAATCTAGAGAACAGACACATCTGACTCTGGGAAACTTAGTTCCTCTCTAGCTGCTACCCAGGCTCCCCCTCTCTCTGTAAGAATCTAACTTGTTTATCTTATAATTACCCTTTTACTTGTTAAATGTAAGCAAATATTTATATATATTCATATTCTTTTAAAAAATAAATTCCAAAGCCGGGCTTGGTGGTGCCTTCAATCCGGGTACTCAGAAGACAGAAGCAAGAGGATCTCTGTGAGATCCAGGCCAGCCTGGTCTACACAGCCAGTTCCAGGCTAGCTGGGGCAACAGGGAGACCCTGTCTCAAAACAACATCCTACTCTATTAGAAACCTATAACCACCGTTCCCATGTAAGATGCCATCTATGAAATCACTCTACAGCTGTTCATCACTCCTTTCAATGGCTACCTTAGAGCTCATTGCATAGATCCCTAGTTATTCAACTGGTCTTCATCATTAAGCACTGAATTGCTTTGTTACTATAGATAATGCTTCAATATATGGGTTTATACAATTGTGTGTTCATATTTTTGCCAGTGTTTTGGAGGGATATATTCTTAGAAACAGATCTGCTTAGTCAGAATGTATATGTCATTTTATTAGACATTACCTAAATCCTCTCTGGGAAGGCTGTGTGGCTTTTATCACTTTCTAGGTTAGATAAATTGTGTTAAACATTAAGGCAAGTGTACTAAAAATACAAATATGCTCAAATTTCTAACATTGGAATTAATTGCTTAAATAGACATCTGTACGTACATATTAAATTCCCTCCTTTACTTTCAGGTTTTTGGTTTTGTTTTGTTTTGTTGTTGTTGTTGTTGTTGTTGTTTTGCCTGATACATTACAGATTATGACAGGTACAGTAGATAAGGCAGCCACATGCGCACAAAGACATTGAACAGATGTGTCACACTTCCAGGTAAACCCAGTCAATTTCCTTATAGACTATCCTTAATATATCTAAACAAGCTCTCTACTGGGAATAAAGTAGAATTAATTGCTATCCTTCCCAGGAGCTTAAGTAGGGCCATGTCTCCAGGGCTTTGGACCCAGATAAAACCGGAGTTTGAACTCTGGCCCAGCCAATTGCTGACTATATCACCTTTTAAGCCCAATTCTTGTTGGTTGTAAAATGGAAATTATCATGTTAATCTCAAGGGTCATTGCTTAGTGAGTGACCTGCCATTAGACAAAATACAAAGCCTTTAACATGCTACCTGGTATATCTACAGCATTCATATAGAGTGGTTGTTGTTACTAGGAGGGCCACAGTGAGATTCAGTACTGCATTTAATAACAGGGTTTGTTATCAGTGAATTGTCAGTAATTCTTTTATATTCTTTTAGACATGTGTTTATATACCACCTGTACCCCAAATAAAGACGTGACTTCCTGAAATTAACACCACTGTCTGATTCTTTGCCGAGGGTTCAAGCCAGTGACCCCCGAGCAGTGATGATTGGGGATGAGTAAGCACACCATTCGCCAGCCCACCGTTCGCCAGCCCACACCACCCCCATTGCCGGGAACACTTAGGCACAACAGGGAGCCTAGTCAAGCAGGGACTCATTTATTGCAGGTGTTACAGAGCTTATAAAGGAACCTGGAAATCCCCCCCACCCCAGGGTGTATCTTAAGGATGGTCAGCCGTTGATCCTGCACTCCTCAGCAGTGCGGAAGTATTCTTCAGACTTTCAAAGCAAGTCAGGCTGTGCCCCAGTAACTTCCTCTCGGACTTCTGCAAGGTGGGGCCTTTAGGTCCCCACAATTCTTCGCTTTCCCTTCCACCTTAGCTCAATGCCATGACTAGTTATAAGTCTGTGAACAACATAGTTAGAAAAATCAGTGACTTTTCTATGAAATTTGAATATACAAAGAAGAAAAAAATCTTGAAATAAAATAAGATTGAAAGGAAGGATTTTAGAAGGAGAAGCTTGGGTATTTTCATAGCCTGAAAGAGTCAGGTAAAGCAGAGGTTGAAGGTCAAGAGAGGAAGAACTGACAAAGCAGGCAGAGAGCAGGCGAGATGATGGGGACAGGGCTGAGTCACAGATCAAGACGGTGGCATCTTAAGCAGATCTTTCTTCCTCTAAAACAGAAGAATGAGGAATGGGGCAGTGAAAAGAGGCTCAAATGAAGTCAAGAGGGGAAAAATCAAAGGAACTCACATCTGGCAGGCTGTTAACTTCCACCAAGACGAAGGAATCAGGAGTGATCAAAGCACTTGACCTCAAACGTTTTTAGAGTTCTAATAGTAGTGAAGAGTGAATGAATTGCATGGCAACCTTGCAGGCCCACATGTACCCACCTCGCTGGCTTCTTTGAATGCTCGTTTTTCCATTTATTTACTAGCTAACAATTAAAAGTAAATATCAGTGATACAGGTTTTTTCTATGTGTTTGTCTGAAACAACTGTGATATGCAAAAAGCATCTACTGCAGATTTAGGGTCACCTCAGACACTATCCTTGCAAAACCTCTTTTCCTGTTAAATAAAAGCATCTGGGAGTCTGTTAACATCATAAGCATGGTTTACAATGATCAATATCTGTCCTGAAGGCCTCTCTTTTCCATTAGCATTAACCTGAGTTTCCCATGCATGAATATTATCAGCATGTTGAGATGGAACTTCTTTATGGCACATATGTCTAATAAATCTTTGAGTCTGAAATGAAATGTTCTGGGATTACTGAGACCTCTCTTTCTTTTTTTAAATAGAATTGGGCAAATTGTTACCATCAGAGCAAAAGTTACTAGAGCGTTCAGCACAAGCATGGAGGTAAGAGGCACCTTTGTCTTAGGTCTGTCTGCCTGTAGGAACTCATCTCTTCATTTCTTACAGAGCACAAAGAGGAGTCCTAGAATAATGCTTGTAGATGATAAAATTCTGAATTTCAGAAGGCCCTTAAATCTGTAGTCAGACTCACAGGTAAATCCTAAGGAGCTGGTGTTTCCCACTCAATCCTGCTTCTCAAGTTCAGTGTGCTAGCATACACTATTGTACATAGGGGGATACCTGCAAAATAAATGTCAAAAGGGGAAGAGTACTCTTTTAGTTCTTTGCAAGATATGGATTCTATTTCTTATTTATTCTGACTCTACTATTACTCAAACTCTGTGTCTCCATCTCCTTGCCTCTTTTCCCCTACAATGGAAACTGGTCTCATGACTGACTAGTTTCCAGAGACAATTCTCTTCTAAATTGGAATCCTCTCTAGGCTCTATGAATGTATTGTATTTGGTGCGGTCTGCCCTGAGAAAAGTCAGAATATTCCCAGCAGTGTGAGAATCCAGAAAATACTCACTCCATAGCTCCCCAGTAGATGGCTGTTCCTCAGAATCTACTCAGGTCTAGCTTTGTGAGATTTACACTGTGTGTGCTCAAACTGACATCAACCCAAAGACTTGCGGAGATCCCATGCATTTTCTGGAAATTTTCCAGAATTCTTTCTATGTATTTTCTCTTCTCTGGTCCTCTGCCCCTCAAAAATCCAGCTCTCTTGATCTGTTTGATTTCTGCTTCTTCAACTCAACAAAATTAGGTTCTCCTTCCCTGACAGTTACGTAGGAATTACCTTCCCACTGAGATGAAACACAAATTTCCTCTCATTTGTTTCCCTGTCCAGGGGGCGCATAGCCCTGTGTCTTTGTTTCCCTATACATGAAAATAGTTGCTTCCTATACCTTGTATACATTTCCAGTTCTTTACAGAGGATCTAATTCCAATCTTACTTCTCTCTCATGACATAGTAAATTGCCCATGCCACATGTCTCCAAAATATTTGTTCACCGTGCAGACCTCAGTCAACTGTCCTAATAGCAGACAGTATTCCAAATTTGTTTTAAATACCCCAGAGTTGTAGCTGTATTTTTACTGTTTGATGTTTTATTTTTCCTTGTCTGTTTCTCAAATGTGGAAATCTATATGGGTGAGAGTTGACTGTAGATAGGTAAAAACTGGTTTATATTTGGTTAATCAACATTCAGTTAACTTAAGATTTACCATGTAAATACAAATTTCTGTTTTTAAGTGACTTAAAGTGAGTCATGGACTATTGATTATTTTTGTACATGATGATCTTGGTGAAGATATAGAAATAGATGTACTTTATCATTGATTACTAAGTGCTGAACTGACATGCCTGAGGTTACCCATTATTTCAAGAATGTAATATTATTTATCTGAGGTATGAGGAAAATGTTTATTAGTCCAGATCTAAAGACTTTTTCTCCAGGGCGAGCCAGCATCAGGACACTTCACACAGGCGAATCCCACCCACTATAGGGTCTTCACAAAATGTCTCAGTCACCTATCAGCTTACTGCTCCTGAAAAGCAAAACAAGGAAACTAAGTTACAGATAAATTTCATCAGTGCTATCTTGGTTATAAAACATAGAGACTAAGCCAGGCGTGGTGGCGCATGCCTGTAGTCCCAGCACTTGGGAGGCAGAGGCAGGCAGATCTCTGTGAGTTTAAGGCCAGCCTGGTCTACATAGTGAGTTCCAGGACAGCTGGGGCTACAAGGAAACCCTGCTTCAAAAAGACAAAAAATAAAAAACAAACATAGAGACTAAAGGTTAAAAATAGTTATAGTGCCTTTTACTGATAGGCTAAATCTTGTTTTCAAAAATATGTTTACTAACAATGGTATTGAAAAATACTTATTATAACATGAGAATTTTTTTAATTAGACTATAAAACTATAAAAGCAACATGATAGTTTTATGGTGTATATACACACTTATGTACTTTTCACATGGATATTCATAAAACATATCATATCAAATATATGGAATATTACATATGTGTAAACTGGAAGAAAATTCATCTAAAAGTAAATAAGTATTACTGTTGGATAATGAGACTGGTAACATTTATTCTAGATAGTTAGATACAAATTTCTCATTGCAAGTGCATATTCTCTGTAGTCAGAAAATTTCATTTGTAATATTTTATAGAATATCATCTAAACAGTGGTATCACTTAAAAATAAGTTAAAATGTGGATTTAAAAACCAAAAGACAAGGCTGGAGAAGTATATAACTGAATTTTGAATGCTGTATCTAAATCTGTTATCTGGATGACTGACAGTTTATTTTTCTTTCCTTTAGATCAGTATCAAGGTTAAAGTACAGGACATGTTCACTGGCACTGAGAAACTTCTTAGTATGGCTTTTTCTACATTTGTAGCTAAACCAATTGGGAACAAAAAGGTAACTTTTCTGTGTGAACAAATCCCTCTTCTTGTAACTCAGGGACATAGAACTACATCGGAATTATTTTTTCTTTCTATATGATTCACTTCTTCAAGAGTTTTTATTCGTTAACGTTTACTATGGAGTTTTCTTTGATAATGTCATAGGATTGAGTAGGAAGATCTTTTGGAAAGACGACCTTAGCAAAAAAAGACACCCAATTTATGAAAGAGGAAAAAAATCTTGTGTTCAAAATGATCTGGAGGTTATAGTGCCTCAGAAATATTGCTAGCTGGTTTAGCTCATTTGGGGTTAAATAGCTCAAAATTGAGTTAAAACTTTTAAAAAGCAGGAGAAATTCATCAAGTACTTGCATGTCATGGTCCAATAACTCTTTTCAACCTTAGGGAGAATGTCAAAGTTTCCGATATGGTTAAGTTTAAAAATAAGTTTCAGGGCATCTGTGTTGAGAGCTCCTTAAAAGCAATACTGTGTCTTACTCTGCCCAGCCATTCACCCAGCCATGGACCAGTTCTCTATGGGCTGCAGAAATTTCCTCTTTGTTGCTTCTATTTTTGACTAGGGTACCTGAGTGAAGGCCCCCACCTAGTCTAAGCATTTGTAAACTGTGATGATTCAAATTAGAATGTAAGCATTTCAGTAAAGAATTGTTCAGAAGATAGGCACAGTGACTGCTTCTGGGCCCATTTGCCCATGACAATACTGCTCACTCTGTCCATGCACCTGAGATCTTTTTCAGAGTGCCTCTGTCCCAGCATAGAGCGGGACAGAGCAATGCTTCCCTTGCCCCCAGCAGAGGTGGCAACTGAGTCATGCTCTCCAGCTGCTCCTTATCTAGGGTAGGTGGTAGAGTTGGACCAGGCCACCACGATGCTTCAATGGCAAGTGACTCTACCTTGATGAACTTTCCCCATTATAGGCTTCATATTAAAAGTACTTGAAGGCAAATTCATATTGTCCAAAGTTGCTGCTTTCCAAGCTGAAGTTCACATCAGCTTATTATTTTATCTAAAGATACAGATTCTGGGCCTGTAAGTTGAACCTAGTCTTTGATAAAGCATCACAGGGCTCCAATATTTATGAACATCTAAACATTAAGATAGGTCTTATAGATCTTTAGTTTTGTTTTTAACCCCTCAAAAATCTTTAAATTCTGGGGAATGAGTTATTGGGGAGGGTACAGAATTCCCATATTTGACAGCAAGTGACAGGAAGGAGGCTGCAGCATCGTCTATCCCCTTATGTCCTAGTTTGTTTCTCCATCACTGTGACAAAATACTCTGACCACTACCAACTGGGGAAGGAAAGGGTTTATTTGTCTTACATATCCCAGGTCACAGTTCATCCAGGAGCCCAAGGTAGGAACTCAGGGCAGGAACCTGGAGGCAGGAGCTGGAGCACAGGCCAGAGAGGAATGCTGCTTACTGGCTTGCTCCCCTGGCCCCTGCTCAACCTGCTTTCTTATGCAACACAGGCCCACCTGCCCAAGGGTGGCACCACCCACAGTGGGCTGGGCCCTCCCACATCACTCATCAAGAAGATGCCCTTCAGA
>NW_008355775.1:4238927-4243971 GCF_000622305.1 Nannospalax galili
GATTCTTCAGCTTCCACAGATTCTCAATCCAAAATCTCATACAAACAGCCCTAATAGTCTCTGCTTTCCCTTGAAGCTTCACAAGCCAGGCCTCCATCATCTACAACTCTTTCAGCATAACTGTTCCAAGTTCCACAGCAACAAACTCTGAGCACACAATGGCTTTTCCAGCCCAAAGTTCCAAACACTTCCACGGTCCTCCCTAAAACAGCAAGGTCAGGTCTGTCACAGCAATACCCCACTCTCGGTACCAATTTCTGTACTAGTTTGTTTCTTCATTGCTGTGACAAAATACTCTAACCACTACCAACTTGGGGAGGAAAGGGTTTATTTGTCTTACATATCCCAGGTCACAGTTCATTCATGAGCCCAAGGCAGGAACTCAGGGCAGGAACCTGGAGGCAGGAGCTGGAGCACAGGCCATGGAGGAATACTGCTTACTGGCTTGCTCCCCTGGCCCCTGCTCAACCTGCTTTCTTATGCAACACAGGCCCACCTGCCCAGGGATGGCACCACCCACAGTGGGCTGGGCCCTCCCACATCACTCATCAAGAAGATGCTCCTCAGACATGGCCACAGGCCAGTCCAATGGAGGAAATTCCTCAACTGAGGCTCCCTCAACCCAGGTATGTTAGGCTGACACTAAAGCTATCCAGCACACCTTACCAGGAAGAAGAGGCCAATCATTTTCCCACTCCACCCAAAGATTTTTTCATTCTGAATTCAGGAGCATGTAGAATAAGCACATACTTGTCACATCTCAGGCCCATCTTTGCAGATGCAAGAGTTGGCTTCTGAGAGCCATTCTGAGAAGCCAGCTACCTTATGATGCTACTGTAACTGGCTAGTTCAGTCAACACAGATTGTGAAATGCCTCTCCTAAGCTGACTGATTTTTCAGGTGGTAACCTTCTCACTTAGTAGCACATCATGTGGAGAGACATGACAAGGCCATGGTTTGGTTTAAACCACCAGGACTACCAGGTGAGTTGATTCCAGGATGAAATTGGGTATGATTAGTTAATGAGATTTAGTTTGACAGTTGCACAGACCAAATAATTAGGAGGACACATTGACTGGACCATGTGCATGCAATGCTTATGAAAACTGGGAGAAATGATACAGTGGGAGAAAGAAGGCCCCGTGCCACCTTCAGAAGGCTTTGACTTCCAGACATCACTTGTTTTTCAGTCACACATAATGTGTACTTCGTGGGTTAGGAATCATCAAGATACATGCAAGATGTCTTCTTTCCAAGAAAGCCAAGGTGCCAGTTAAACCCACTGCCTTTTACATCCTGCTGGCCATGCAACCATAAGACAACATAAAGAGCTAAACCAAAGAAAGCTGTCAGTCTACACATTCCTGACAAATTAGATAGGCAGTCCAGGGAGCTTTGGACTTTAAGCCACACATTATGAATCACTAACTTCTTTCACCCTTATCTGGGTGAAAGGTCAGGTTCAGACTGGAGGTGTCCTAGAATCACCCAGACCTTTCACACACAAGGCCAGCACATGGGCATCTATGGGGGATCTTGAGCTAGGTACTGTTGTGTCATAGGTTTCTGGAGGTCAGTCAAAGCTTTACACTGGCACATTGATTCTGACAGTTTGCCTCTTAAATATTAAGCCTTTGTGTGTGTGTGTGTGTTGAGACAGTCTCTCTGTAGCCCCACTGAACTTTTATTGAGGTGGTCTGGAAATCTACCCGTCTCTGTCTCCAGAGTACTGGGGCAAAAGCTGTGTGCCACAATGCCCAGCTTAGATATTGTTTTGGTAATGTGATAATATTTCCAAATTGGGAATATCTCTTGGTATAAGATAGCTTTCTCTAGACTATCATTTTCCCCTCCCCTCAATGTCTTAATTTTACAAATTATAGGAAAAATGCCTCAAAAAAGTTCAGTGGAATTACAGCCTTTCATCTCATTCACTGAGCTCATATTTTGTACAGTTTTATATTTTATGGTTCTATTGAAAAATTATAAATTCAAGAAAAATGAGCAAGGAGAGTTTTCAAAATGCATATCTTCTCATATGAAGAAATAATTAATCCTCCATTGATTTTTAATTGAAAATACTTGAAAATTAATATTTGATTAAAATGCCCATAAAGTGCTATATTTACTTAAATTAAAACATAGGATGCATCATTTGTTTTTCAAAAATTCATGTTCTAAATTTCTAATTTAATAAGGCAATGATTGATAAACTCAAATAGAAATTCTCTTTCTCTAGATCCACTTAAAGCCTGTTGCACTTCTAACTGAGCAAGATCAACTAGAACATGCTCTGGCTTCTGAGAGAAGAAAAGTGCGGCTACAACATGAAAACACCTTCAACAACTTAATGGAGGAATGCAGCAAGTTTGATGGTGAGTGAATCTAGTTGTGGGCGCTTTCTATGACTGAGTCAGTGGAAGGAACCTGTCCTAGAGCTCTTATTTTCACCTTTCAGTTCACTCTGACAATGCTAAATCTCTTTTCTGACAGACCCAGGGGGTGGAGGAAGAAGGGGCCAGCCATTCAAAACATAAATCGTGGCACCTGGGCCTCTAGTCAGAGGTTCTCTGGGGGAAGGAGATGGAAAATAAGTGATGTGGAAGATGGTGCCACTAGTGAGCACCTTAGTGGTGATGGGAGAATGAAGGGATGGTGCCCGTGGCACATTGATGGAGAACTTCACAGGTCACCAAGCACTTTCTCATTTGTAACTTCACATAGGCCACATGCATTCTCAACAGAGAAGGAAGCTCCAAACAGGGGGAAACTTGCTAAAGATCCCATGTGGTAAGAAGGAAAGGGAACAGTTTCATGACTGTTTCCTAGTACTTTCCACAGCAATGCTGAGTTTTATGGAATTTATTTTCTGAGTTTTCTGGTAGTGGATTCTTGGGTGCTTTGAGGCCTGATAGGAACTCCTCCCATTCTCCTTCTTTCTTTTTTGTTTGACTCCATCTCTAAAGACCCAGGAGAGAATGTAGTGTCAGAGAAGATGGAGAAAACCAGCTCAGGAAGACAGGGAGGCTCACAGAAGTTCCAATCCCCTGACTCTGAATGAGGTCAAAGAAAAAGAGAAAGGCAAGAAGAGGAGAGGAATAGTCAGGACAGAGCAGGAAAAAGAGAAGGTGTGTGTGTGCAAAGCCAGATGTGAGAAGAGAGGGCTCAGTAGAAGTGGAGAGGCCTTGCTCTGACTGGGTGACATCATTGTGGTTCTTAACAACCCCACAGAAGCCCTCTGGATAGGAGGGAGATTTTCAAAGATGTCTGCCTTGAGAAGCTGGAGCTAATACAGGTGAAGGGGTCTGCAAGGTCAACTGGCATTATTTTCCAGGCTAGGGAAAACTTTATTATGATTCAAGTCTGACTAGGATGATTGATAAGGACATTACTGAAGTAGAAGTTGGTTTTAAGAGAAAAAGATCATTCATGTCAAAGCTGTACTTCATAATACCATAATACCTGAATATTGGTATGTATTTGATGATCTCATAATCTCATAAAAGGCAGTATCCATTATCAAGTTATGCTTCAGAAAACAAAGACTTCATCATTAAATTATTATGCTGAGAAGAATAAGTCTCTCTCTCTCTCTCTCTCTCTCTCTCTCTCTCTCAACTTTTAGTCCATGATATATTATAAATGCATTTTTCCTAAGGACCAATATATCCTAATCACAAGAATGACCCTAAGGCAGACTAGAAAATCATTAATAAGAAACAAAAGTGAGAGCTAGAGCTATTGTTCAGTAGTTAAGGGTACTTGCTCCTCTTGCAGGAGACCTGAGTTCAATTCCCAGCACCCATGTCAGGTAGCTCACAGCCATCTAGCTCCAGAAGATATGACATCATCTTCTGGCTGTAGGCACAGCATTCACTTGCACACACACACACACACACACACACACACACACCTACATGTAATTTAAAATAATAATTTTAAAAAATCAAAACCAAATACCAATCAACTCCAACTGCACCTTGCTGTCTTCTCACTGTGAAAATCCTAGGACGGAAACAAAAATCACGAAATTCCTTTCTTCGTCTTCATTTGCACTGTGTTTAGCAAGTAGAACTCTAAGGGTAACTGGTGGAAGACTCGAGTAATTAGTATGATTAGTAATAAGTCTGTGAAGTGACCCTGGTTTCAGTGGCCTTCTTTTCTGCATAATCATATTTTTTCTACAAAGCCTTCAGTCCTTATTGAAATTATGCTACCGCCGAGTTTGTAAGAAATAAGTCACTAAAGAATCAAAACACTCTTTGGTATAATGTCAGAAAAAATTCTTCTGAAGTCTGTGCATACTGATCTAGAATCTTGCAAGAACTTACTTTACTCTCTCCAATCATCTACTGCCAAATCGTATATCTCAAGGATAATCTTCTACCCTTTTCACTTAGAAATTCTAGAGCAAGAGCATCCATGAGGAAAAAGGAGATTCTATGCTGAGTGAGGCTGGTCAGGTGGTGTGGTGAGTGATGGAGAAACTGAAGGAAGGAGACTTAAGCAAAAATTCATTACCCCTTAGTTTCAGTTTCTTGGGAGGTTGTTCAGAGCAGATTCATACGTCTGTTTCAGTTTAGAATTACATATGTTTTTAAAGCATTTACCACTGGTTTCTTTTAATCTATGCTAACATAGATTAGTCTTTCTTTTCAACAAAACAACTTTTAACCTGACTTTTCCAATTCAATCTTCATTTTGGAAACATTACTAACATCCATGCCACCAAGGGTACCACTCTAAAGAAAGTACACTGGAACCTCACATTTCTGGATGGGACAAGCCATGAGGTTTCTTGTAGGGACTCAGGTTTGCTTTGCTTAGCAGGGGACCTGCTGGCTTCGGGGCAGAAGGTCTGATCGGCGACAGAGTCAAAGTCTGGGACCTGTGTCTTCCCAACAAGATGATTTATTTTAGAATTTAGATGGTTTTTATACATCCCAAGGAACTAGCAGTCACGTGGGATATGACAGTCACATACAAAGATTTAGGGTACAAAGAAACAGGACATTTAGTCTGTTAGTTGGCACCAGAAGGATTC
>NW_008355775.1:4244068-4245311 GCF_000622305.1 Nannospalax galili
TTTAACCTGGTATAATCTCTTAGCCAGGGATAGCTGTGATATTTGTTCAGGAAAAGGCGATGAGCTAAGGGTTGTTGACCAAGATGCTTACCCACAGAGCAGGGAGCCTGCACTTTTATGACTGGGCCGCCTCCTCCTGCCAGCCCAACAGTGTTCCGCAAGGCAGGGATTATCAGAGCCACTGTTTTCAGTGCCCCTCCCTTTTAGCAGAGAATGCAGCCTGGACCTGTAAGTTCTAGGCTCACCTCACCCTAGAGCCTGGCATCCTGATTTCCTACAGTTTCTCATCCCACTGGCCCTTGGATCTCACAGAGGCTGTTTTTTAGATAGTATGTTATAATGAAGCAGATCAACATTATTGAACTATATTTTGAGAAAGCGGGGGATCCCTGGTGTTGTAACATTGGGCTGAGTAAGATGTTTTTAATCTTCTAGGTGCTATATGATGGAAATTAGTATTGTTAGAATTGTGGGAAAGTTGGTATATGTTCTCAGAAAATTGGAAAAGATGATATTGGGTTTTGTAAAAAGCATGACTCTTTTGGAATGTGTTTTGTACACTGGGTCATCGGAAATGTGCATCTCAAAGGAAAACTTAAAATTTAAGCCATTTTAATTGCAGTTTGGTGGTAACAAATCAGACCTTCAAAGCATTATTAGCCTGGCTGACGCTTTCTGGATGTGAAGAATGAAAACAAGAGCTAGAATAACCTGAATCTAGGTCAAAGTTCCTAAACCCAAACATAAAGCAAATGTAGAGTTGTCCAAGCAGAATGATGACACAATACATTAGAACATCCAAAGATAACTACTGAACTGATATTGGGTTTTGTAAAAAGCATGACTCTTTTGGAGTTGCGGTCTCTTTGCTATACTTAAGTCTAGCCAAATCTGTGAGTCAATATTGCTCTCTGAACCTGGGAAGCTCTAATTTTCAATTGATGACAATTATCTATTAATGGGCACGCCTCCACACAAAGACATTTATCCTCAGTATGCTTTGCATATATACCATACCTGATGCTTGTATACATTTAACCTGACCAAGGAGTCCCTGTGTGTGCTGTCTGTGTCTTTATAAAAAGTGGGTGATTTTTTTTCTTGAGTTACCCTTCAAAAAAGAAGAAGCTATCTAATTTTGAGTCTTTACAATATTTCTCCTACTCTAAGACCCTCTATTGATTTGTTATTTTGTAATTATTTTATAATCTTAAAATAGTATATGCATAGAGTGAGAAATTTT
>NW_008355775.1:4246816-4247109 GCF_000622305.1 Nannospalax galili
TTATCAGAGTCTGATCCTAGGATCCACATATGAGGGAGAATATATGTTGATTTTCATTCTGAGATTGTGTTACTTCACTTAGTATGATAGATTCTAGTTCCATCCATTTACCTGCAAATTTCATGATTTCATCTTTCTTTACTGCTGAGTAAAACTCCATCGTATACATGAACCACATTCTCATTATCCACTCATCAATTGAGGGACAATTAGGTTGCTTCCATTTCTTAGCTATTGTGAAAAGAGCAGCAACAAACATGAATGTACAAGTGTCTCTGCAATAGGACGAGTTC
>NW_008355775.1:4251158-4278853 GCF_000622305.1 Nannospalax galili
CTAGGAGAGTTAGCCGGTGGTGCAGGTCGAGGGAAGTAGAGAGAGGTGAGGGCGGGGCCAGGACCAGAAGCGGTGCTCCTGGAGCCCAAGAAAGGGACTGAGTTGCTCTGGGTGAGAAGGATCAGGAAGCAGTATTGGTTCCCCAGGTGTCTGGGGCCCCAAGACTAGGAATGGCGCAGGGCCCAAACTAGGAGTATAGAACGGCAGGAGGGATTGAAGGGTGAATGTGGGTTCGGGAGTCCCGGCGCGGAGAGCTGTGCTATAGACTTACCCCAAGAGGCCTGAGGATAGTAGTGCAGGCTAGGAGAGTTAACCGGTGGTGCAGGCCCAGGGAAGCAGAGAGAGGTGAGGGCGGGGCCAGGACCAGAAGCGGTGCTCCTGGAGCCCAAGAAAGGGACTGAGTTGGTCTGGGTGAGAAGGATCAGGAGGAAGCAATATTGGTTCCCCAGGTGTCTGGGGCCCCAAGGCTAGGAATGGCGCAGGGCCCAAACTAGGAGTACAGAACGGCGGGAGGGATGGAAGCGTGAATGTGGCTTAAGGAGTCCCGGCATGGAGAGCTGCGCTATAGACTTACCCCAAGAGGCCCGAGGATAGTAGTCTAGAGTGAGAAATTTTAAAAGTATAAGGCATACAGTTAAAAATTAAGTTTTCCTATCAACGGTGCTACACATAGGCATTCACCCTCCCCACCCCTGGCTGGTAGTACAATAGTAAAACAGTTAGGCACCTTGACTATTATCATTTAACAAGATGTTTTTGGATAGTTTTTAACATAAACAAAATTATTTTTTCTGAATAAAAAGGTACCATTTGGAAAAGCAATATTAAACTGAAAATACCTCAGTCAGTGCTGGCTTAGCAAGTTTATAAAACATAATTTAATAAAATCAATTTTACAATCAGACAGCAGGGCACAGTTGTGTGTATTTTAATTCCAGATACTCTTAAAGCCGATACAAGAGGATTGCTTGAACCTGGGAGTTCGAGGCCAGCCTATACAACGTAGCAAGACCCCATTTCAGAAAAATAAATAAAAATTTTAAAAGAAAGTAAATTTAGGTTAAGATTTTACATGTTGGGGCTAGAGAGATGGCTTATTAATTAAGAGCACTGGCTGCTCTTGCAGAAGACCCACATGGAGGATAAAACCACCCAGCATGATGCGCTTCCATACATACAGGCAAAACATTCATACACATGAAATAAAAATAAGTAAATGCAAAAAAATTTAAAATGCTTTACATGTTTTTAAAAATCACTCAGGAAGCAAAGCAGTTTCATTTGCATCAATGTGGTAGACTTGATGTCTAGGAAAAATCTACAGTTTCTTAGCAAGTCCATCTCAGCAGTCAGAAAAATAAGGGAACGTGCTGATGGCAGTACTGGCTAGAGAATACCCATGCAGCAGTGAGCATTGGTTAGAGGCAGCATTGGCTCTGGACCCTGTAGATACCCAAAGCCACAGACTGTCGGACAACCTGGCTTGTCTTAGGTAGAAGGGTGAATCAAGAACTCATAGGGAGGTACAACTTCCCAAGGATGATACTATGCATGAGTCAACTAGAAAAGCCCAACCTTGAGAGACCCCTGGTGGGGATGCCCTGCTGCTTTACCATTAGCCTTGAATGGCATGGGGGAATTTTTCCCTTTGAGAATGAAATCCCAAGTGCATCTTCATGTGAATTTGGTGCTGGAAATCCACTCGCTGTCTGGGTAGAAGCAGATCACATGAACTTCAGTGTAATGTGTACCCTATTCTAGGCCCTCTGTGATCAATAGCAATGTATAAAAATCCACTGATGGGGACAGACTTTAACCTCAGCTCCAGGGATTTCCACAGATGTCCAAGTAACCAGAGCTTCTAATAAAAAAAAAAAAGGTCACAAGAAACTGAAATCAATAAGGCACAAAGACCTGGAGGTGACAGCAGAACTACAAGCTCTGATGGAGCTCCACAAAACCATTTAATATGAAAAGGATGACGTGACAACTGCTCTGCAAATTAAAAAATTAAAAGGCCTTGGAATGTAGCTTAGTGCCAGAATGCCTGCCTAACAGACATGAGGCCATAAATTCAATACACAGCACCATTAATTAATTAATTAATTAATTAAGAAGTAGGAAACAAATAAGAAAGAAAAGAGAATCAAAAGCATGATTTAGAAACAACAACAACAAAAATGACCTAGAAACTTTGAGAAAGAAAGGAGGAGAATTTCTATCATGGTCATGGTGGCTCATGCCTGAAATCCCAGCACTTGGGAGGCTGAGGCACAAAAATCCCAGCAAGTTTGAGGCTGTGTTGTACCCAAGATGTAGGCTGGACTGGGCTACATAAAGAGTTCAAGACTAGACTAGGATACAGAGCTAGACTCCATGTCATATATATATATATATATATACAGAAATATAAATATATAAATATTACATTGTGTATTGCAAGAAACAGAATGGTGTGAGGGTCTAACACTCATTTAACTGATGTTCCAGAGATGGGATAAAGACAATTAAGAGATAACAGGAATGTTGTACATACATATGAAAAAATGTTGGACCTCATTAGTACTCAGTGAAATGCAAATTATAACCATCATGGGATACTATTTCACACCCACTAAATTGGAAAAATTGCATGTCTGATAGTACTATTTAAGCAAAAATGGGGAAAGATGGGAGCTCTCATAAACAGCAGACAGATATATGAGGCAGTAAAACCACTCCATCTCCTAAAAATATTCCAGTGAGAATAGGGACCATAATGTGGAGTGGATCAGCCAAGTTAAGTTCATTCATTCATTCATTCATTCATTCATTCAACAAATATTTGTTAGTGCTGGGATTACAGGCATGAGCTCCCATACCCAGCTAATCATTAGACGTGCATACATACATTCATGCACACATATATATTATTGATGTTTTGTTTGTTCATGTGAGGGTGGGCATCTATGCGTGTGTGTGTGTGTGTGTGTGTGTGTGTGTGTGTGTGCATGTGGATGCCAGAGGTCAATGTCAGATGTTTTCTCAATCACTCTCCACCTTATTTTTTGAGACAGGGTCTCTCACTGAACCTGGAACTCATTGATTCCTGGCTCAGCTAGACTAGCAGGACAGCAAAACTCAGGGATCCTCCTGTCTTTTCCTCCTTAGTCCAAGGATTGCAGGTGAATGTCACAGAAGCAGGATTATGTGTGTTCTAGAAGATCCAACTCAAATCTTCACTTGTGCAGCAAGTACTTTACTGATGAAACCATCTCCTCAGTCCTAATTATTATTTATTTTGATAGAAATTCTCCTTGTTTCTTTTTCAAATTTTCTAGATCATCTTTTTGTTCCTGAGTCACACTCAATACTTTTATTTCTTCTTTATTTATGGTGCTGTGGATTGACTAGAAGGACAGGTGTCTGTGAGGCAGACATTCTAGTACTAACAACATCAGTTAGGACTTAAAATTTAAAAGCTCATAGACCTGTCTAAAAGAGCTTAGGATCTAGTGGGTCAGATAATGATCACACAAATGAGCCTGGAACTAAAGCTGTGACACAGGGTGAGAATGAGAGCTCCTGTTTTGGTTAGCTTTCACATTGTTGTGACAAAATATCCAAAAAGACAACTTAAGGAAGGAAAAGTTGATTTGGGGAAATGCGGTCAAAGTCTGACATTCAGTCCATCATGGTGAGAAGTCTTGGCAACAGGAGTATGAGGTAGCTGATTACATTGCATTCACAGACAAAAAGCAGAGAGAGAGAGAGAGAGACAGAGAGAGAGACAGAGAGAGAGACAGAGAGAGAGAGAGAATAAATAAATAAATAAATAATTCTAAATCTAAAAATCCCCTTAGAAATGGAGTTAAGCATGTCTGTAGCCCCTATCTTTGGTCACATAGTAAGAACTGATTTTAGAACCACCCACTTCCTGTTACCACCTAGGTGTAAACATAAGTTCACACTGCCTGCCTAGCTCTGCTACAACAATTCAACCAGGATGTTCCCCTGGTGTGTAAGTTCTCCGCCAACTCCCCACAGCAGCATACGAGATGTTAGTCCAGCTGTGATTTACTGAGTGAGGCCAGAAGTATAATTGAATACATTTTACTGCTTTGTAGCCAGAGCAGATTATTTCTTCATTTTTGAGAGAAAATACAAAAAACCTGTCAGTAAATGACACATATCTTGTTCAAAAGAAGGAGGGCATGGAGAAGTAGAGTGGACTGTGTCTTTTCTGCTTTGACTGTGCTTGTCACAAGAATGCTTGCATAGGAGACCATATCTCCATGCTGCAGTGTGTGAGGCTCTACATGCTTGGTGTCAGTGGCCCCTTGGACCTCATATTCCTTTATTTTGAGGACTTTATTGATACCCAACTGAAATGCGATTGATGGTCTGTATTTAAAGAATTCCACTGGGAAAGTGTGGGCATAGTTATATACCTGTAAACCCATTACTACCATCAAAACAATGACATACTCATCAGCTTCTAAATTTCTACCCTTCCCTGCCTTGCCTTGCCTTCTCCCATCCCAAACAGCTCCAGTTTAAAAGGAACCATTACTTTAATCAAACTCTGGTGGATTTATTAGATGGGTGGGGAAACAATCTCTAAAAGTCCCCTTCTGATCTGTTATCTCAACCCAAGCACTGTAAATATCTGCTTTTCAAATGAAAGCCACGTTATAGAACCTGGTCACATCCTCGGTTTTAAGGGGTTGAGAGTAATGTCATTTTTCTGAAAGTCCTAGAGTTGTGGTTGCTGCTGGGAAGGGAAAACCAGGCCAGGTCCTGGGGCTGACTCCACTGTTGATGCTGTTTTATACCTCACAGATCCTATTTGTCACGAAGAGGAAGGAACTGCTACCACCGCAGGCACATCTGTTCAGAGCATTGAACTTGTCCTCCCACCCCATGCAAACCATCATGGAAACACATTTGGAGGCCAGATTATGGCATGGATGGAGACAGTAGCAACGATTTCTGCAAGGTTCTACACGTTGGGCTTTGGCATATGATTTGGGGACCAGTTGGGGGGGGTAGGATCAGTGAAGATCTGAGATCAAGTTATTTAGCTAACCAAGGAAAGACATAAGGAAATACTGCCTTTATTCAAATGAGGAAACAGAAATCATTTCCTTGTTTATATTGCCTGCATGTATGTAAGTGTACCTGGGTCATGCAATGCCTACGGAGGTCAGAAGAAGGCATCAGATCCCCTAAAACTGGAGTTATGGATGGCTGTTAGTTATCATGCGGGTGCTGGGATTTGAACCTGGGCCCTCTGGAAGAGTAGCCAGTGTTCTTAAATACTGACATCTCTCCAGCTTGCCAATTAGTTTTGTAATTATTAAAAACTTATGTTTTAATTTCCCCCGAAGTAAGTGATTTTATTGTTAATATGTCTATAGATATGAGTATAATTAGAAACTTGTGGTTTTCCTTTTATAAATTCTGCAACATAAGCTTGCTTTTACTACAAGATTGTCATCCTCAGTGACAACAAAGCAGTGAATTTGAACACGCCCTGCTATAAAGGCTCATGACACAATGAACTGTGGTGGAACCCATTCTAGTGTTAGTATAGTTTTTAGAGTAACTGAATGGCAACAGGGGGGATCTAAGGGTAGAAAAGTGTGGAAGTAACTTCTGAAACTACATATTGTTTCAAAATTCCATACTCACAAAATTTGTGAAATGTGCATTTTATATTCTCTCAAGTTTTGTGTAGCAATCAAGGTCATTTTTCTGTACAGGAAAAATGTGCCATTTGACCTATAAATTCATCCATTCCATGAACTGTGAAGCTAAGGAATGGATATGAACAGCACTGGCTGGCAGGTGTCTTCATTTGTGGCCCATTCCAATCCACAAATCACAGTTGCCTGGGACATAGTCAGGAACTTTCCAGATGAATATGACCGTCAAATGACAGAAAGAAGCCTTGATTTGGTTTTTGGGGAGACCTCTGTAGGAGACAAGACCAATGTTAAGGAACTGTCTTCATGAAATATCCATTTAGTACCCCAAATATTTGCAGGTCATGTGGGGAGCCACTCTCAATGTACAACCCACTTGAGTCAAGAGAGTTATTTATTTAGAAATCCGTGTAGTGCTTGCCTACTGTATCCATGCAGTGAATAAATACTTTATGAAATCTTTGGAGCATGGTCATTTTCTTCTCTCTTCTTCCCTTTGTTTTCTTAGCCGCCTGTGTCATGGGCATCCTTTTCTAAAGTCTGTGGACATGTTTAAGTTCCGGGGACCATCTACAGTTGGGGACCGTCTTGTTTTCAATGCCACTGTCAACAACACATTTCAAAACAGGTAAAGTGTGCTCAATAAGCCAAGTCAAAGCTGCACATATAAACTTTGTTTTCATTTCAATCGGGAGGTGAATTACATCACAGCTTCCTTCTATTTTATTCAACTTCACTCAATATGCAGACACATACTTCAGTCATCTGTGCTGCTTGGGTCCTCTTCACACTCAGTAAATTGCAATGATTTGGAGTTTTGTTCCATAGGGATGGTAGCTGCCCCAGGATCAGGATGGTTCTAGTTGGTGCCTGCCCTCCTAGCATAATTACTAATTCTTCCTTTCAATATCAAAAGTGTCCTAGTGACCATATGCCAACCAACTCATAAAGGACCTGTTATTTATGCAAATGGATCCAGACTACTTCCCAGTTATTTTAATTCTCAGTACATAATGAAAAGATTTCATATAGACTTTTTTTTTCCTTTTTAAGTGGAAATAGGGGAATATCTCTGTTTTCTGCCAAATTTTAGTATTTGATTCTTTTAAACTATAGAACTATTGTTTTTTTGGAGGAAACTTGATATTTGTACAATTTTACATGTCCACCCTATTACCAAAATGTGTTGATGAATGTATGTATCTGTAAAGCTCCAGTGACCTTTTTCCTACTTGAAAGTGGAAAAGAAATGGAAACGCCCACAAGGACTTCTACAGACCTATCTAATGGCCTCAAAATAGATCTTACTAGTTGTGTAGATTTGCTGACGACAACGAAGATAAACCAGCACCCACATCCTCTTGTTGCTTGGTGGAAGGGGCAGAGGAGAGGCCAACCTACCGAGGTCCTCCTTGCCCACTGCCTTGTGTCACCCTTGCAGTGTGGAAGTTGGAGTGCGAGTGGAGGCCTTTGACTGTCAGGAGTGGGCCCAGGGCCAAGGGCGCCACATCAACAGCGCTTTTCTCATTTACAACGCTGTTGATGATCAGGAGGAGCTCATCACCTTCCCCAGAATTCAACCCATTTCAAAGGTCAGTCATCACATGAGCTTCAGAGACGAGACCCATGGGTACAGGGCTCCACCCGCAGCTCTTCCCACTAGCAACAATTTCTATGGCTTTTGCAATAGGGTTTCTCTCTTCTCCACGTAACAAAGTAAAATAGGCTTTTCTTTTTCTATTTTCCTCCAGAATCACTCTGGTAATTTGTTGGGATGAGGCCCCCGAGTAGATACCTCTACTCAGTCAAATGATGCTGTGGCAGCTCAAGACTTTTCTGTGTCTCCTCTCCTGTCCTTGCATTCAGTTCTTGATGCTGGGCCACATTCATGGGAACTATGCCTTTCTTATCTAGGAACCAATTTACTGCCAACGTTCACCTTCTCTAAAGACTCTATAGTGCAGTTTGTGTACAATTTTGATAGCAGAAATTAAAAATCATCTCTACTTTGAAAAAGAAACAAAAATAACTGTCAAGTTCACCCATCAGCCCAGACTTCATGAAGAGGTGTCACAGAGATGCCTTTCAACTGACCAAGGGAAGGAAGGATACTTAAGGATTTTAAGGATATTTTGTAGCACCAAAATATTTGGAACTGACTGATTGTACTTTTTTTAAAGGATGATTTTAGACGCTATCAGGGAGCTATTGCACGCAAGAGGATTCGCCTGGGCAGGTAAGGAATATAAGGCATAAAGATTTCATGGATTCTTCTCTATCTTAAAGTTACAGAACAAAGAGTCACTGTCTGGGACCCCTGTTCCCACATACTGGAAAAGAAAAAGGCCTGATGTTTCCTAAAAATTAAAAATAGCATGGAAAAGTCTCTTCCAGCAAAGAATAACTTTTAAAAACTGCTGGTTTCAGCTGAAGAGTGTATCATGAGTCAACACTGTGGTATGCTAAACACAAAGAAGAAAATTGTTACTTAATATTTTAATTTTTTTCAGGAAATACGTTATTTCTCACAAAAAAGAAGTTCCATTCAGCACACTTTGGGATATAAGCAAGAAGGTGACAATTTTATGGTTTGAATTCTTCATATAAAATCACAACATCATGAAAACAGAAATATCTTTAACTGATTCAGGTTGTATGTACACAGGTTAAATGACAAAGTGAATCATATTAACTCATCATTTTGAAATTATACCAAATAAGGGCTCAATAACTGGTTGCTCCACTTGTCCAGTTTGACCTGTGAACACTTCCCAAATTCCGACCTCAGAGACCATGCCACTAGCTGGCATGAGACAGCAAGATCTGTTGTCTTGTCATGGTTTGCAATAAATGACATGCCTATGAACTTGAACTTTTAGAGAAGAAGAAAGGATTAGTCATTGAAATATTTTTGAAAATAAAATCTAATGTAGACTCCAGGTTTCCTTGCTACACGTTACTGTCAATCACACTGAAGGCAGTTTGTCTTTGATCAGGATACCAATTAAAATTATACACATTTGGTGAGCATATAGTCACCATGTCTGGAATCTGAGGTAGAACTTATACATTAGCTGTAGATAGTTAAGTTCTAATCTCAACATTATCACTTTGGCTCAACACATTCCCTCCTCCAACACTGCCCACTATCTAAGCAAAAAATACTTGATCCCAAACATAAGCATTGAACTTACAGATTAAAAATTTTGTATTTTAGGGATCCCTAAGTAACAGCAATGTGGAAGCTCTCAGAAGTCTGGCAACCAAAAGTGGTTGGGAGATTAACACCACCTTGGAGAAAGTAAGTGTCTGGGTATTTATGTCACGCCTGCCAATCACCAACAAAAGTTAGCATGGAGGTGTTGCTACAGCTTAAACTGCTGCTGCTTGGTTGAAGGAGCAACAGTTCCTAAGAGCAGATATTTTTCTAGCCCCATGTCTTCCTGCTGGTTGATTTGGAATGCTCTACATTAGCCTGCACACTCCTGCCTTCCTGCCAACATTTGCAAGTCCCACCTCACACCTCTCATTCCCTCCCACATCTTCATTTACTCAAATCTGAGAATCTTAATGAGCCAGGACAAACACTTTTCCATAAATCCACTCTTGGCCTAATGAACTTCTCTTTCTAGCAACTCTTTTCCTCATGACCTCTTTAAAGTTAATATATCTCTGAATTGTGCACAGTCTTGTGATGTTTCTCTTCCACAGTTGATGAGTTGATATTTAAACCCTGGAGTGCAATGTAGCTTTTTAGTGGTCATTTCTCCCTAACTAGATAATAAACCTTTTAAGAAGGAAGCATTGTCTTTATTTCTTTGTATCGCTATTAGCAACTTCTACAAGTTTTGTATATTATCAAATTTAAACATATATAATTTGGCCTTTAATTTTAGGATCTTAGGAGACTTAGAAAACAATGCTCATGCTCACTAGCCTGGGGGCACATTGCTCCCCACTATAGTCCCAGACTGTAGAAGTGCCTGGTACTTGGAAGGTGATCAGAAATATCAACTGTTGAGGCACGATCTGTATGTACTATTCTTCACCATCAGTGAAGCACTCCCCTGTGAAATGGGATGACCATATATCCTGGTCTTCCTGGGGCAGTCCAAGTTTATACCTGTTGTCCCATCATGATTCCAGCTGTAGTGTTCTAGTTTGGATGAGAGGTCATACAGTAACTCCACCAGGAAATCAAGTGAACTCAAGGTCTCTTCCTTGGGCCTTTTCAGTTCTGATGTTGACTTCTCTGAGTGTTTTGCTATCTCCTTGTCTTCCCTACTAAATCCTTCCATGCTTTTCCTTACTCCCTTTGGGTTTAGTTAGGTTTCATTCTCTGCTGGGCTCAGCAATGCAGAAACAGGTTTCATCAAATATTAGTTTCTCTTTATCTCTCAGAGAAGGTTATTCAATGTCTTGCTTCCTTTTTCTGATGTGAAATTTGTCTCTCACCTCATTGATGGTTTCTGAGTGCCCATGAACAGCAGTTGGAAGCAAAGTTATGTCTGGAACAAAGCAAAAAACATAAATGGGGTTGTACAGCACATTAAAACTTCAGTCCTTTGGGGAGTTGTGGCCAGAAACAAACCCCAAATAATGAATGTGCTAGTGCTGGGGGAACATCAGTGACTAGTGCTTAATTTTACATACTTATCAAGGGATGTGGAATTAGAAAGAAAGTCTTTGGTTTTCTCTGTTGAATTTGAATTCTCCCTTTTAAAGTTTGTATTCATGGGGTTGGAGAGATGGCTCAATGGTTAAGAGTGTTGTGCCCAGAGAACGGATCCCCAAGAATTACCACGGAGTCCAAAGAGCATGCAAGAACAAAGAATCTTTATTCGGGCTTAAGCTCGGACTCTTAGACCAAACTAACGTGGTAGGTTCATCTGAGAGCCCCAATTGCAGGGAGAGGGAGCTTTTCATAGGTTTCAGACAAAGGGAGGAGGGGAATGACAGAGTTATATTTTGATTGGTCCAAAGAGCCCATGCCCACCAACATACTTTTGAATTGATTGGTTACAGTCTTGGAGGCCTCTCATTGGTGGGTGCTGCCCTCAGGGCTGTGGAATGTGCTCACTGTTATCTTCAGGGCTAGAGGACCCTGTTTATTCCTTATAAGGCCTGAAAACTTCCTGGGCCCCCTGGACATGCCCAGGCTTGCCTAGTCTATGACCATGAGACATCACAAAAATGGAGGAATCAACAGTCAAAATGGAGACGATGCTGTTTGTCCCGCTGGTTCCCTCAAGCCAAGCGATTTACAGAAGCAAAAAGAGCAGTTAGTCCTAAATAGGAGCAGAGGTCAAGGGGGTCCAGGGGAGGGGGCCAAGGAGGAAGGTTCCACATTTCCCCCTCTCCTTGTAACTTGGAGGCCCCAATCATGGGGCCTCCTGAAGTTCAATGGCATCCCGGCTTAGGGGCTGGTATTGTGATCTCATGACCATTATTTGGATTACCCCTAGTTGGTCCTTCATGAACTGTACTAACCTGTTTAAGATACAGTGTCTGAGGGTTAAGAGTAGGATCAAAATGAGGAGGGGGCCTATCAAGGTGAACACTAAGGTGGTCAGCCAAGGAGATGTGTTGAACCAAGACTTGAACCATCCCTGTTGAGCCTCTCACTCTCTTTTTCTCTTAGCTAATCTTTCTCTTACCTTAGCCATAGTATCTTTGACTACCCCTGAAGGATCGACATGAAAACAGCATTCCTCTCCCAGGGCTACACACAGCCCCCCCTCTTGCAGGAAGATCAGGTCTAATCCCCGTCAATTTTGCAATACCACTTCTGCTAGGGAGGACAGGGATTCTTGTAAATGAGAAATTGTGTTTTCCAGCCTTTCTATATCTACATCTATTGCAGCCCTCAAGCTTGAGTACTGCTGATGTTGGGCAGCTAGTTAGGCTGCTCCTGTCCCAGCCCCAATGAGGCTGACTCCAAGAATCATACTTAGAGTAAGGGTCGTGGCTGTGATTGGCTCCCTGGCAACTCGGGATAGAGTTCTGTTAATCTGTCCCAACAGTTCATCATTAGTATGATATAGCAGTCTGGGAACTAACCGGACTAGGATACAGTAGTCTCGTGTCTGATTAAAATCATCCATATGCACGCAATGGGTCAGGCCAAAGGAGCAAGTCCACCATATATCAGGCTCAGGGACCAAGTAACTGGTTAGGCATGAGAACTCAATGCTCTGAGTGACACTGCATAGTTTCTGGTAATTGACTGGGATCTGTCCTATGCATAGTCCTTGTCCTGTGATATGTTGCAGAGTCAACTTGGCCTTAGAGCTCCAAAGACAGGTGTTGTAGTCATCAGAAAAGTTATATGTCCCCAAGACCACTATGCCATCATAATAAGGTGGGGCAGTATCATAACATAACCAACAAGAGGCCGTCATGTTTGGCTTTATAGCATTCAGTACCAGATATGATTGCTCTAGCAGAGTGAGGAGAGGGTTTACCTCCGGTTTCTCAAAAGGGGCCAGTACCTTAGTATTTCGAACTTTAGCTCCTCTGGAGGCGGGGGCCCCAGGGCCTATGGGAGAAATTCTGGCCACCTCTGTGGTGACAGGCACCTTTGGGGTGGTTTGTGCCTGTGGTGTAGGGGCAAGGGCTTTGTTTGGTCTAATCTCGACTGTGGGTTTGGGGAATAATCCGATTACTCCACGGATCCTGAAAACTGATCCCAAGCTCTCAGACTTCAACTGAATGCCCCAAGTATAACCCATCTCCCCATTGGGGGCCTCCCTTCCTTGGTCGGTGAAACTTATTTTAATAGGATTACAGTTAGGATAGCATTTATTCCTTTGGGTCCATGAGAGGATGTTATGGACAGCAGCAGGCATGACTGCTGGGTGGCCAATGCGTGTTAGTGTGATAAAATCATCTTTAACAGGGGGTGTCCAATCTATGAACCCTGTACTCAGGCAATCCCATGATTTGCAATAAAACTCATAAGGTGTCCCACATTTTCCTTCGCCCCCTTTTTGCCTGTGGGCCTCAGGGAAAACATAAAAACTTTGGGTGGAGTCTGTGGGACCTATACCAGCAATCAATTTTGAAAGGTCCAGGTTCAAATCTGGGTACCAGACAGATGGGAGAACTACTTTGGACATCTGGGCCAGGACCCTCATAGAGTTAACATCTAAAGGTTGTCAGGTTGAATTAAAGGGTTGGTTGGGGTTGGCACCACAAACACTTATAACAATTAGTATAGTAAGAATTAAGAATGGCTTAGTCTTAACTTGAGAGGACTTTCCGCATTTCGGTGAACTTTCCATGCCTTGGGTCCTGGTGCTGGGGCCTGAGGGTCCTCTAGGCCATTGGGGTGTGGATCAGCTCTCCGGATGTGAGTGCGATGTATTCAGGTAGTGATTCCGTCTACCTTGATGGCCGTGAGTGTAGTCAGGAACACCACATATGGGCCCTTCCAGCGGGGCTCGAGTGTTTCACAGTGGTGCCTGTGGACATAGACCCAATCACCTGGCTGATAATTGTGCAGGGTGGGAGAAGGTGCTGTCTCATAGATAGCTCTCAGTTGGGGCCACACATCCTTATGTGCATGAGCCACTGCTTCTAAGGAATTAAGCAACTGACAGTTATCAAATTCAGCAATTAGTTCAGCTCTTAAATTGGGGAGAATAGGAGGGGGTCTTCCAAACATGATTTCATAGGAGGTTAACTCTAGCAGATAGGGTGAGTTCCTCACCCTATATAGGGTGAAGGGAAGGAGAGCCACCCAGTCCCCACCAGTCTCCATGGTTAATTTGGTAAGGGTCTCTTTTAGAGTTCTATTCACCCTCTCTACCTGTCCTGAGCTCTGGGGGCTGTATGCACAATGTAATTTCCATCTTTCCCCCAACATCCTAGCTAATTCCTGGGTTACCTATGAAGCAAAGGCTGGCCCGTTGTCGGAACTCAGAAGGGCTGGGATGTCATGCCTGGGTAAAATGTCCTCTAGCAATTTCTTGGCCACCACCTGAGCAGTCTCATGCTTGGTGGGAAAGGCTTCAGTCCATCCTGAAAAAGCGTCTACCAGAACTAGTAACCATACTTGCTTAGCTTAATTTCTGTAAAATCTATCTCCCAGTGGTCCCCTGGTCTAGAGCCCCTCATCCGAGCCCCTTGTTCCTTAGGATGGTTCTCAGTGTTGATCAGCTTGCAACTAAGACATGCAGAGGTGACTGCATCAACAAGTGGGTAGAGATTCAGGACTTTTAAATGAGCATTTCTTAAAAGATCAGCCATTTTCCTGGTGCCCAGATGAGTGGGTCAGTAGATATATGTGAGGAGGTCCTTGGCTAAGTCATTTGGCAGAATAATTTTACAGTCTCCTGTATGCCACCAAGCATCAATCTTTTGGGTCATGGGGAGTCTGTGTATCAGCTTCATATCCTCTTGGGAGTAATGAGGCTGATCAGGTAGAATGGGGGGGGCAGGGTCTGGCAGTTGGATTGGCAAAATCTGGAAAGCCTCCAAAGCTACTTCTTTGGCAACTCGGTCTACCCTCTGATTTCCTTGAGCTATGGGAGTGTTGGCTTTCTGGTGCCCAGGGCAGTGGATAATAGCCAGTTTCTTAGGTAGACATAGAACCACCAACAGGTCCAGAATTTCTTGTGTATTTTTAATGGTTTTTTCCTTCCGCTATGAGCAGCCCCCTTTCCTGGTAGATGGCTCCATGCACATGTGCCGTAGCAAAGGCATATCGGCTTTCCATGTACACATTCAGCCGCTTGTCCTTTCAAAGCCTAAGAGCCTCAGTCAGAGCTATCAGCACGGCCCTCTGAGCTGAGGTCCCCACAGGCAAAGCCACCACCCAGTCTCAGTCAGTCTCAGTTACCACCACTGCCCCTACATACCTCTGCCCATCCTTCATGAAACTGCTACCATCGGTGAACCAAGTAGCTTCTGCATCAGAGAGTGGCTCATTGGTCAGGTCATTTCTGAGCCCATGTACTTGGCTCAGGATCCCCGCGCAATTGTGCAGGGGTGCATCCAAGTCAGGGTCGGGCAGCAGGGTGGCTGGGTTAAGGGCGGTGCTTGGGAGGAACCGAATTCTCAGAGGGTTAAGAAATAAGCTCTGATAATGGGTTATTCGGGCATTGCTCAACCAGTGGTCCGGTGGCTGCTTAAGAACTCCTTCAATAGTATGAGGAGTGGTGATGTGCAGTTCTTGCCCTAACGTCAATTTATCCACATCCTTGACTAGAAGGGCAGTAGCAGCTATAATCCACAGACACGGTGGCCATCCTGCGGCTACTGGATCAACTTTCTTAGACAAGTATGCCACTGGTCTATTCCAGGGTCCTAACGTTTGAGTCAGGACTCCTTTGGCTATTCCTTTCTTTTCATCTATGTAGAGGTGGAAAGGCTTGGTGACATCGGGGAGCCCCAAAGCCGGGGTTTTCCCCCATCCAAACGAAAGTCTCATTCTCTTTTGTAGCTTCATAGAGAGGCTTAGCCAATTCAGCAAACCCTGGGATCCAGAGGTGGCAAAACCCTGCTGATCCCAGAAACTCCCTCACTGCTCTCTGGGAGTTGGAAACCGAAATTTTCAGCACCGTTTCTTTCCTGGCATCTGTGAGCCATCTTTGTCCTTCCTTTAGAATGTACCCTAGATAAATCACTTTTTGGCAACACATTTGTGCCTTCTTAGTGGATGCCTGATATCCTAGCCTGCACAAAATTGCCAACAAATCCCTAGTTCCTTGCTGACATAGTAGAGCGCCATCAGCAGCTATCAGGATGTCATCTTCATACTGCAGTAGGGTGAGTTGGGGGTGTTCCAGCCTGTACTCACCCAAATCTTCATGGAGTGCCGAATCGAAGAGAGTGGGTGAATTTTTGAATCCCTGAGGCAGGCGAGTCCAGGTCAGTTGTCCGTTGAAGCCAATCTCCAGGTCTTGCCATTCAAAGGCAAAGAATGGCTGGCTATCCTTGGCTAAGGGAAGGCTAAAGAAGGTGTCCTTTAAATCTAGTACAGTATACCAGCTCCTGGAGGGTGGCAAGGCACTCAGGAGGGTATAGGGATTGGGCACCATGGGATGGATATCCATGACCCAATTATTTGCTTCTCTCAGATCCTGTACTGGCCGGTAATCATTTGAGTTTGGCTTCTTTACTGGAAGGAGAGGTGTATTCCATGCAGACCTGCAGGGTACTAGGATGCCCTGGTCTCTTAGCCTCTGGATGTGTGGGGTAATCCCTGATCTGTCTTCATGGGACATGGGATACTGCTTCACCCAAGATGGAAGAGCTCCCAGTTTCAGCTCCACCCAGACAGGAGGCCAGTGGGCTGCTAGTCCTACCCCCCCCCCAGTCTCAGCCCATGCCAAGGGGAACTCCCATGGCCAGACAGAAACCTCCTCTTCCAGCTGCAGAGCAAGTCCCTGATGCAAGCAGAATTCATCTTCCAACTGTAGGGTTAATACCTGAATGGGGAGGCCCCCCTGATCTGTTAAATAAGCCCCATTAGGTAAAAAATGGATGTGGGCTCCAATTTTGGTAAGCAAGTCTCTACCTAAGAGTGGGTAGGGGCAATCTGGCATGACATGGAAGGAGTGGGACACCCAGCCCGGGCCCAGGTCCACTTTTCTTTGGGTAGTCCATGAATAGTGGTTTATGCAAGTTGCTCCCTGTACCCAGGACTTTTTGTTTGATAATTTCCCTTGGGACTCTGTTAACACTGAATGTTGAACACCTGTGTCTACATGGAAACTCAAGGGTGTCCCCTTCACTCTGAGAGTTACCCTGGGCTCGGGGAGGGGATCTGAACCCTGTCTTCCCTATTCGCTCCATTTCCCAAGCTCCAGGACTTGTATTCCTTCATGGACCTGCTCCTGTCCGGCCAGTCTTTCTGGACATTCCTTTCTCCAATGGCCCATTTTCTTACAATAGGCGCATTGGTTTCTCAGCAATTTTGGTCGCCCTTCTGGGCATTTCCTACCTTGTTCAGCAGATAGGCATCACAGCTGGCATTCTCTTTCACCTAGGGACCTGGTCAACGTGGCCAGGAGAATCTTGGCAAAGTCGCAGGTATGCCTGGTGCTGGCAGCGGTGGCAACCCGGGCCTGTTTGTCTTCGACTCTCTCAGTGATTGTAAACTTTCTCAGCCACCACCAGAAGTTCTGACAAGGTTTTATCAGCCAGTCTGTCCAATTTCTGCAATTTGCGCCTAATCTCAGGTGCTGAATGGTTCACGAATGCCAGGATCACTGCATTCTTATTCTCAGGTGCTATGCCTGGTGCTGGCAGCGGTGGCAACCCGGGCCTGTTTGTCTTCGACTCTCTCAGTGATTGTAAACTTTCTCAGCCACCACCAGAAGTTCTGACAAGGTTTTATCAGCCAGTCTGTCCAATTTCTGCAATTTGCGCCTAATCTCAGGTGCTGAATGGTTCACGAATGCCAGGATCACTGCATTCTTATTCTCAGGTGCTTCCGGGTCCATTGGGGTATAAGTACGGAAAGCCTCAAGGATCCTTTCTAGGAATACTGCAGGTGATTCTGCCCTCCCTTGTTGCACATCAATAATCTTGGCCAAATTGGTCGGTCGCCTTGCAGCCACCCAAAAATCCCCCATTAGAGTCTGGCAGTAGACCCGAAGCCTCTCCTTACCTTCAGCCAAATTCAGCCTAACCAGGGGGAAGGCTTCATCAATCAGGGCCTGATTGGTGGTGGGATTCCCATCCACCCCAGGGACCAGCTTGCGAGCTTCAACCTGGATCTGGTCTCTTTCTTCAGTGGTGAATAGGACCTGCAAAAGCTGCTGACTATCATCCCAAGTGGGCTGGCGGGTGAACAAAACAGATTCTAGCAAATCAATTAGACCTTGAGGCTTTTCAGAAAATTTAGCTGTCTGTAACTTCCAATTGTAAAGGTTGCTACCCAATACTGCATCTGCTGGTCTCCTGCTTCAGTGAGGGGGCCCCACGGCCCGGAGAGGGAGGACAGTAGAGTCTGCCACCAGCCGTGGTTGCCCCCTTTGGACTCTCCTCCATGTCTGAGGAGGGTGTCCTTCTGCCTCCTGGGGTGGGGCTGCCTCCGCCTCCCCCGGAATGTCCTGAGGTTCTGCTTGTGGGACAGGCCAATAGAGGGGTGGCTCAAGCAGGAGTTCTTCCCCTGTGCCTCCTTGCAAGACAGGGTAGAGGGGGGCGGTGGGTTTAGTTTCATTTCTCTGCCTCTCATCCTCACATAGGGCGAGGACAGTCAGCTTTGAGCCAGTGGGGGAAGAATGAAGGAACGCCTTTAGCCATTTTGGAGTCCCCTCCACCATAACCTGCCAAGTCGTGGTGTAAGGGACCTTATCAGGGTGGCCTGGACAGCCATAAATTATATCCTTTACTCTATAGATGGTAGGTAGGTCAAACATTCCCTCTTCAGGCCAGCCGGCTCCAAAAGTTGGCCATTCATTCCTGTAAAACACAAAGAGCTTCCCTTTCTTTACTCCTAACCCCAGGCTATCAGCCTGGGCTTTGAATTCCAGGAAGTGATCCTGAAAAAGGCTTAGAGGAGTTACTTGGTTCTGTCCCATTTCTTCCAACACAGTAAGAGTCACAAACACAACAAAAAGCACAAACACACAGAAAAATAACACACGGTTAATTGGCGCCTTAAACTGAAAATAGGACAATGGCCTCTTGCTTCCTGGCGGGTGTGACCTGCTCCATCCTTCCAAGTCTACCAAGGGAATCCAATCCCTATCAGGTGGGTCCAGGACGTCTCCTGAGTCCCACGGCCTGGGGCCTTCCAGCACATCTGCCTAGACCTCCAACAAGCAATCTTGAAACTGGGCCCAAAAACCAAACCAGAAGTATACAGGAATGAAAGACACAAAGACAAGAGACACTCACCAATTGGATCAGGTAGACTCAGTGCTCTGGGGTCCCGTGGGGGTCTTGGGGATCCTGGACGAGCCCCCAAATGTTGTGCCCAGAGATTGGACCCCCAAGAATTACCACAGAATCCAGAGGGCATGCAAGAACAAAGAATCTTTATTCGGGCTTAAGCTCGGGCTCTCAGACCTCACCAATGCAATGGATCTGTGCTGACCCGTACGTTCGAACATACTTTTGAATTGATTGGTTACAGTCTTGGAGGCCTCTCATTGGTGGGTGCTGCCCTCAGGGCTGTGGAATGTGCTGACTGTTATCTTCAGGGCTAGAGGATCCTGTTTATTCCTTATAAGGCCTCAAACCTTCCTGGGCCCCCTGGACATGCCTGGGTTTGCCTAGTCTATGACCATGATACATCACGAAAATGGAGGAATCAGCAGTCAAAATGGAGATGGTGCAGTTTGTCCCACTGGTTCCCTCAACCCAAGTGATTTACAGAAGCGAAAAGAGCAGTTAGTCCTAAATAGGGGCAGGGGTCTAGGGAGTCCGGGGGAGGGGGCCAAGGAGGAGGGTTCCACAAGAGAACCAGTGGTTCTTGCAAAGGACTTGGGTCAGTTCTCAGCACCCACAGGTGGCTCACAACCACCAGTAACTCCATTTCCAAGAGATCCAGAACCCTCGTCTAACCTCCATGAGTATTGAATGAAATGGTTGCACTTATATGCATGCAGGCAGAACACTCATACACATAAAATAAAAATAAATTTATAAATTTTAAAGATTATATTCATGACAAAAATCTGATAAAATCTTTTTCCTTATGAATTATCCTCCTCTTCTCTCCCACTTTTTAAAATTCTATATTTCCCCTCCCTCTCCCTGTCCCTTTCCTTAACTTTGGACCGGAGATCTTCCTGTCTCTGCTTCTCAGAACTTAGATCACAAGTGTATACCATAGCCAGCTCTTAGTTCTTATTTTCAACATTATTGGATATGAAGTCTGGATATGAAATTAGAAAATACTTCAAGCTTTAAGTCATATTTGATTTTCTAGATACAAGGATGGAACTGTAGTAATAATGCAAGAAGCAAGAGGAAAATTCAGAAATGCATTTGCAAACAGCAATACGTGAACCTGCTGAAGAATAATTAATTACAGGATAGTCATGAACAAGTGAGAGATTGTAGTGTTTAACTCATTGAAGCCAGGTCTTCTGCTAGTCAAAGAAAGGAAAACAAAGTCCAGGAAGGGGTGATTCTTATCTCTTGGAAAGTAGTGTCAAAAGTGAAGATGAAAAGGGCTTTCAAGGCAGTAAACAGCTTGAGCTGAGTCCTCCAGGTGAAAATTATGGTAAGGAGACTGGTTTGACAGGATTAGTTGTTTTTTTTTTGTTTGTTTGTTTGTTTTTAAAGAGTATCTGAAATCTGAGAATTACTGTGAAAGCAAAAATGACATAGGCTGCCTAAAAAACCTCTACAGGACAGCAACTCAGTGTAGAAAAGAGATCAGACAAAATTTATTTTTACTTAAACTGAGGAGGGAGAGAGATTGGGCCCATCAGGGCACCATCTGGCCAATCTTAGCACCTGTGGTACCCCACAGGCGCCTCCAAGGAAATTCAGCTTTTAGGCTGAAAACTAGTTTCTAACCAGGAGTCGTAACTACACCTTTAATCCCAGCACTCAGGGGGCAGAGGCAGGCAGATCTTTGTGAGATCCAGGCCAGCCTGCTCACATAGCGAGTTCTAAACAAGCCGGGGATACAGGGAGACCCTG
Source organism: Nannospalax galili (assembly GCF_000622305.1). Lineage (NCBI taxonomy): Eukaryota > Metazoa > Chordata > Mammalia > Rodentia > Spalacidae > Nannospalax > Nannospalax galili. Next base: position 4,271,456 of record NW_008355775.1, read on the forward strand.
TCTCAAAACAAATAACAAACAAAAACTATTTTCTTCCTTCTGCCAATAATGTAATCTTAATAACATATTTGTAGTGAGTGATACAAAATTTCTAAGCTGTTTAGTTATCTCCTCATCATTATAACAGTGTGACATCCAACCACAAATCCAAGCAGTCTTGTGCTAATGAAAGCAGCATCTGTCATAATGGAATATGAGCAGGCTTACTTTAGTAAATTTTTAGCCTACTTACTTTAAGCTTCATCTCAGAATAAATTGTCCAATCACCACATTACAGAACATCAGAGCTAGTTACAAATAGAATTTAACCTCTATTCCCCCAGGCAATGGAAAACCATTTTCTTAGAGAACTGTTCTTGGAGAATTTTTCCATTAAGCCAAAGCTAGCCTTTCCTCATCTCCTTTGCATCCTCGGCTCCTTGGTTCAAGGAGCAGGATGATGAAAAGAACCTGTACCTCTCCACCTTCTAAGGGAAGGGATAGATCTCATTCGCTTATCCACTGTGGTCCTTGGCGCTGGATAAGTAGTGAGCTCTGCCTGTGAGGGTGGAGTTTAAAGGAGGTTACTTGGCTTTGGCTTCAGGCTAGGAAGCGACAGTCTGGAAGCAGAGGAGCTTTTCAGTCTGAAAGCTGAGGAGCTGCTCCCTGGAAAAGTACTAGGCTAATTTCCTATGGTCACTTAAACAATAGGAAATTAATTATCTATTCTGAAGCTAGTAGTCTGAAATCAAGGTGTAGGCAGGCTGGTTGCTTTGTGAGGAAGGAAAATCAGTTCCTCACCTCTTCCCTGGCTTCTAGAACTTTGATGGCTAGCCTTTCTGTCCCTTGGTTTGTAAATGTATTGCTGAATCTCAGAAACAAAGGGAGCCAAACCTCTGGGTTTCTTTGTATTTGATGAATGCTCACAGACTAAGCCATGCCTTCTATGAAGCACATTTGGCTTGGAGGAGTGGTGTTTTCCATAAGCAAATAATCACTTGTTTTCTCCCTAAGCTACTTACAATTAATTTGTTAATTTCTCTTATCTATAATGATATCATATATATGCATATACACACATATTAGATATGTATATATAATGTGTGTGTTTAAATAAAGGTTTCTCCTTTACAACCTGATTTTTTTCAACTGCTTGGTTCCTGCAGTGAAGCCCTAACCTCATGTTTGTTTGTCTTCTCACAGCTTGTTGCCATGGGAATGATTATAAGATAGTAAATTTCAACACTTCAAAGTACCCTGAGAGAAGGAGAAAATAGCAGAATAGAAATGTGCTCTTAGCTGAACGCACATCTCTGATTATTGTCAAAAAAAAAAGTAGGAGGAAAGTTCAGAGTCACAGAGATGCCATTGATGTTTAAGCATATGTCAAATGACTCCCCAAGATAGGCTTCTGCTTACCTAACAGATAATATGTATTAGAAACCCAGGAACTGGCCTTACAAAAGGATCAGCCCTTGTGATTCAGAAATCAGAGAATGCTCTGTACTGAAGAAATGTGCTTCAGGTATCCTGTTGAGAAGTTGAGTTGGCCCTGAAGATGGTTGGCTTGTTTCCTGGGTCCCCTTAAAGACATGTCTAAAATACTGGGAAAACTATCTGATCTATACCCGTCTTCAAAGTCTTAGGGAAGAGGAGGCTCTGCCTAGCAGCCTAAACACATTCTCTACTTTTAGTGGTCAAAGGCAGAGAAACACCACAAAGATCAAGAGAGAAAGGCTTATGATCTTTATTTTTCTTTAATTTTTTTCTGATTTATTTATTTTTATTTTATGTGTATGAGTGTTATACCTACATGTGTGTAAGTGCACCTATGTTGTGCAGTGCCCATGGAGGACAGAAGAGGGCATCAGATTCCCTAGAACTGGAGTTATGGACAATTGTTAGCCCGACCATGTGGGTGCTGGGATTCGAACCTGGATCTTCTACAAGAACAGCCAGTGTTCTTAACCACTGAACCATCTCTCCAGCTCCATGGTCTTTATTTATTTATTTTTTTTGAAAAAATAAGATGCACATTAATTAACCCACATATTGTTTCGAGGACACAGAACAAGCATCCAGGTCAGACTTCTAGATACACAGGTAGCATTGCCAATGGCTGGCTACATCTTCATCTAGGTGACTAGATTCTCTACATGGTACAGTCTATGATTTAATTTGTGTGCCTTTTAAAATAAAACATCGATTTTTTGTAATTTAAATTTTCTTCTTCATGTATTTTAGATAAAAATATATACTCTGGAAGAGCAAGATGTCATATCTGTTAAGGTTGAAAAGCCTGTGAATAGTCCAGCACACGTGGCTTATCATCTCCTGTCAGACTTTACAAAGCGACCTTTGTGGGACCCTCATTACATGTAAGAACCAATTTAATTTTTTTTGTTATCAAATCATGGAAAAATAAACTTGAACTGTAGTTCATTTCCTCTGCTCAATGTATGAGGAATTGTTCTAGTAATTCAAAGTATTTTTAGAGTTTGCTCTACCCCAGAAAAACGCATCAGGTGATACTGAGAGATGCAAAAGGACAATTATTATACTATTTGTCATCTGTATTAAGTTGGCATGCTTTGCCTACATTTACTATGATACCAACAATAACTTCAAAGTTGATATTATTCTTGTTTCTGAGACTGACGAGATTGCACAGTCAGCAAAGTATCAGGCAGTGCATTGGAATCCAGCTGGGCCAGGCTCTGGAGTCCATGCCCTGTTTAGTTAACATACAGTTTCATTGATTTTGAGAACATGAGTATCCAATGCCTTTTCACTCCTCTTCTGTGAAATACTCCTTGATGAGAAGCTGCCAGAGTCAGCCCGGAGTCCAGGAGGAAGGTGCTCCTTCCTGCTCTTCCCCAATGATCTGATCATGTCCGTCTTCCACCCATTCACCCACCCACTTCTCTCATATCACTTCCTGTTTCCTCATTTCTAGATCCATCTCTTCCAAGTGCCCCACTTTCATGGAACACAGTTGGTCATACATATTCACAGGCCCTACGTCTGCCTATTCAACCACTTTTCGTTTTTCATCAAAGAACGTTGGAGAAAAAATTATGTCAACACCAAACATCTACTGATTTTTTTTACTTCATTTGTTAAATAGTACAATTATCTACATACCATTTGCATTGCATAGGTGGTCTAGAGAAGATTTAGCATGTTTGGGAGGATGTGCATAGGTGATATGAAAATACTATGTCATCTTATATAACAGACTTGAGCATCGAATGTTTTGGTGTCCCCACAGACACTGTACAGAGCTGTGTGCTATGTCAGCTGCCCTGGTAGTGTTCAATGAGAGTCAGGTCCAGCCCTCCAGACTGTATAGCGCACAGCAGAGCCCCCAAGACACCATTGAAAGGAAAGAACTTCTACTCCTGTGGTACACAACTATGTATTTCCAAACCTTGACAAGCTAGAGGTTCATCTTTAACATTCTAAAACTCCCTGTGATTAAACCATGTAATAGACAATGCAATACCACTTAAGTGAAACATCTCTACTGTCAGGTGTTACATTTGCTTAGATGCTTAATGCTACCATAATAAATCATTCTAAGAGAGGAGGAAGTATTTTTAAATTTCTTGCATCAATATTTGCAGATACTCTACAAAACAGAACAATACATAAATGAAGCATTAGTTCTTTCAAAACATTTTCCCCATAAGTCTCTGGATGACTTGGCTCTCCATAAAGCTGAACTTGAATGAATGGACAAGCCAATGAATTAATTTTAGTTCAACAGCTTTTCTTGCATAGCTACTTAAGAGTTGGGGACTACATCCAGTGTTTTCATTTAATGCTCACAATAACCACCTAGATATTATTGTCTACATTCACAGATGAAATAATAAAATGACTTGTCTAACATAACATGGTCAGAACGCAGCAGTCTGTGAGTCACAAGCAAATAGTTCAACTTCAGACTCAATATTCCTTCTGATACAGATCTTTCTTTCCCTGAGTACTTGGATTGGCCTTGCATCCCACTAAGCTTCAAAATTCTTTATTTGATCCTAGAAAACAATAATTTTGTGGAAGCCTTAATGCCTTCTCTGGAGTATTAAGGGCAGTGACCTTGGAGTTGATGGTGAACCCTTCTCTATTACAGGCAAAATTACTCTTTCTGAGCAAACAGCTCATCCCAAAGTCAGCCTTCAAGCAGTACCTGCTTGAGGGGGTAGAGAGTGTTGGGTCAGTTGAACAGGTACATACAAATACCAAGAAGATCATACAAACAAATAAGGGATGTGAAAGCCTTCTAACAGGTTGAAAGCCTGTCCTTTAACACTGTTCTGTTTACACAGATCCTGTGAAGTCATAGACCAGGTGAGTGAGGAAGATCAGATATATTACATCACCTGTTCTATAGTAAATGGTGACAGACCCAAAGACTTCGTAGTACTTGTATCAGGAAGAAAGCCTCTCAAAGATGAGTGAGTATATGCAATCTAAGCGACAATACAATGTTGTATAGCATGTGAATGAAAAGTTGATCTGAAAATAAGGAAGCCAATGTAAGCACTTTGAGTCCTGAATCATATTCATTCTATTTTATAAATAAATAAATGTTTAGTTAACATTTTAAAATGCAGCCATGTATTGTCAGTTGTGTGCATCATGCAAGGATTCTAAAGCAGTATCCTCCTGTTCTATATAGACTAAAGATAATATTTAGTAAACCTTTCAAACATTCCATTTTAAGTAAAAAGTCAGCAAAAAGCATTTGAAACACCAGAATTGGCTTAGAAGTCACAGAGACCTACCGGTTCTAGTCATCTAATCTGGCTTACTGTCAGCTAAGGCTGTGGACCCAAGGGCCATGACTTTCTCGTGTCCACTGGACTCCTCAGAACATGGAGACAAAGGAGCAGTGTCCCAAATAGCCCCACATATGCATGTGGACCAGTGCTCAGAGGTGTTCACTATAGTATCATTTTTTATGTCAAAGGATATGAAATAAGCTGGGGTCTATCTTATAAATTATGCCAAATCCACACTACAGAGAAGTATGCCACTTCCATTAAGGTGAAGTAGACATAGGGTACAAATATAAAAACATCTCTAAAAATGTTAGAGATTGTTAGGTGAACAATCAAGTTATAGACTGTATTTGACCATCTTTGTGTAAAAATCTACATGTTATGTTTGCTAATGTTATTTTTATCCATTTATATCAAAGTCTAGAGAGCTGCATATTAAATGCTAAGAACAGTCAAGTGAGGAATAGTATTGGAGCTAGGGTCCCAAAGTTCCACTTTTATTTCCTAGCCTATAGCATTCGCAAATATTTGGATTTTTTTTAATTAAAAAAGGAACAGGAAACTGAAATGGCAACCCTTTAGAGGGCAGAGTAAAACTTCAGTTTGGAAGCCGACACCAGCTTTGTGAAATTACCTTATTCCCTACGTTTGAATGTCACCTTAGGAAACATCTTTTGATACAAACCCCTCATACAGAGAAGCCTGGTCTTCAGAGCTCACGTTGGCCTGAATGATTAAATTGCCCTGTGGGCTGGAGATGTAACTCAGTGGTGAAGCACTTGCCTAGCATGTGGAGGCCCTGATTTGGACCCCTTGCACCACAAAGAAACATAAATATGTCATTTACTATAGGAATTTACTATAAAAATGTCATTTACTATAGGAATTTACTAAATAAAAATGTCATTAACTTTAAGAATTTACTTTCTAACAACTAGTCTTCCCTTCTCACAAGGAGTTAGAACGTGTTGTCTCATCTTTCAGTAACACCTACACAGTGGCGATGAAGTCAGTCACCCTGCCATCAGTCCCGCCATCTCCACAGTACATCAGAAGCGAGGTTATATGCGCTGGGTTTCTCATCCAGGCTATTGACAGCAGTTCATGCACTGTACGTTTGATGAAATATTTGTACCTTAACTCATTCTCAGATATGGAAAACCTCTTCCTTTCCCCACATCTCCTAAATAATTGTAATCTTGCCATTTGTGTCCTCACTAACAGACAGATCCCTAAGGCTCGCCCTTTCAGATCCATTCACCAACGATTTCAGATCCTTGCTTGAAAAATCTCCTAGCCAATAAAAAAAAAATGACAGTGTTTTCTTTTTGATACAGGTATCGTACCTGAATCAGATGTCAGCTAGCATCCTTCCTTACTTTGCCGGAAATATTGGTGGCTGGTCAAAATCCATTGAAGAAGCAGCAGCCTCTTGTATAAAATTCATAGAGAATGCTACTCATGATGGACTTAAAAGTGTATTGTAGATGGTCAACTCTTAATTACCTGTAATTTAATTTCCCAGACTTAATTCCAAGTGCCCTTAGCCCTACACTTGGCAACCCTGGGGCCACACATTTATTTAATACCAGCCTATGCAAAATGTAGTTATGAAGATGTTAAAACCAAGATGCATCTCAAGTTGGATCCCAGTTCTTTGGCTTCAAATGATAATAACTTAAAAAATCTATTGTAGAAGATCCATAGTTCTTCTCCTCCAGGGGCACAGACACCAGAGAATTGCCTGGTTGCAATCTTGCATGATCTATAAAATGGTACAGAAGCCAGGTGTGGTGGTGCATGCCTGTAGTCCCAGCACTTGGGAGGCAGAGGCAGGCAGATCTCTGTGAGTTCAAGGCCAGCCTGGTCTACATAGTGAGTTCCAGGACAGCTGGGGCTACAGGAAGACCCTGCTTCAAAAAGACAAAAAAAAAATGGTACAGAATTAGTTAAAACTATTATAAACCTCTTCAAATTACAGAAGTGCAGTGGGTGTTCTGCTTGGAGGTTTATAAAATGCCAAATGATGATTTGCTGTAAGTTGATGGATGTATAACATTGTTCCATGTGTGGAAAGGCATATATGTCAGGAGTACCTGACAAGATGTATTACATGTTTTAGAGCTTTAAATTAGGAAGACATTAAAACATAATGAAATCCAATCAATTTTAGTAATAGGAACTACTTTATTAGTGTCATTTTACATATATTTCAGGTAGATGGTCAATTTAATATCTATTGCTATATATATACACACACAAAGTGCCTGCAATTGTAGAGAAAGAGACTATTAACTGAGGTCTTCTTTCATAACTAGCCCATTAGCACTTTATCCCCTTGACTTCAACATTTATCATTTTGCTGTCTGATGTATCTCAACTCATGGGACAAACCAGGATATGTCAAGTTAGCCTCCTCCAAAGGATGGCTTTTACTAGTTGAAGGAGATTTCCATTAGAGTTGAGAGCACTTAACATAAGTTTACCAAATCTCTACCTCTGCTCCCTTGTGTCCCCACTTGCCCATTCACATGGTCTAAGGCTGGTTACCATTATTTGTGTTTGTCTTTGTCAAGAGATTTTCACCTACATAAACCTTAGACTGCATTGCATTATAAATCTCTCTCTCCAT
>NW_008355775.1:4278883-4296847 GCF_000622305.1 Nannospalax galili
AGATACATAGAATAAAATGGTTACATAATACATTCTAGAACTAAAAAGACTTTTGGTAATATTTTACATTTTAAGAAAGTAAAGAGTTAGTAATGAAGGGCTTATATTACATTAACATTTTGTATGTTAAATGTTTTCTAAAATGAAGATAGTTCTAAATGCTATCTGCCTGGGCCTGGCCTTTGAATTTACAGCTTTTGAGATTTTTCCTGAGCAGGAATAGAAATACTGTGAGGCTAACAGAGAGGAGGTTTGGTAATATTTTACATTTTAAGAAAGTAAAGAGTTAGTAATGAAGGGCTTATATTACATTAACATTTTGTATGTTAAATGTTTTCTAAAATGAAGATAGTTCTAAATGCTATCTGCCTGGGCCTGGCCTTTGAATTTACAGCTTTTGAGATTTTTCCTGAGCAGGAATAGAAATACTGTGAGGCTAACAGAGAGGAGGAACTTCAGCTGAACCATGTTGAGAAGAGAGACATGCTCCACTCTGACTTACAGGGTCCCACTTTTCTCATGAGGGACATGAAACTACTGGAAATACAGTACCCTGTACTACTGGACTATATTTTTTTCTAAACCACATACCTCTGATGAAGTTTAATTGATGTTAGGCTCAATAAGAGACTAGCAATAACTACTAATAAAATAGAACCATCAAAACAATGAATGTAATAAAAGTCATATGAATGTGGCCTCTCAAAATATCTTCCTGTACTGGGCTTACCTTCCTTCCTGCTTGTTGTGATGAACAGGTATGACGGGGGCCTACTGCATAGATGAGCTGAGCTGAAGTGAATCAAGTAAACATTATGGCATAGCATAAGCTATCCTTGACTTTCTTACTTAAACACAAACATCATAGCATTGTGAGAGGAATATTGAGTGCCTGACAGACAGGTAGTGAAAACATCATGGAAAACATTGTGGATATGCTGAATATAAGGATGATTATTTGTGCTCCTGGAAGGACTGATTTCATTACACTACTCAGAATCCTGCATAATTAAATTTTATAAATGGGTTATTTCTGAAATGTTCCATCGAATACTTCCAACGGTAGTTGATGAGAGTAACTGAAACAACAGAAACTTGCACATAGGGTGGATTGGATAACACAGGCATGGCTTACACCTGTGTGCTATTCACTGGAATGATGGTCGTTAACCTCATAGACTTTTTAAATTAAAATTAAATGAAATTTAAAAAGCAGGTCCTCAGCCATATCAGCCCTCTTTCAACTATTACTGGTCACAGGAGGTTACTGACTGTTGTACTGTGAGGTACAGATGCAGAGCATGTCCATCTTCCTAGAGTGGCCTTTAGAGAGTGTTGGTCCATTCAGTTCCCCCAGTCTTCTACTGCGGGCAGATCCTGCTGGTTTTCTATTTTCACCTGTACTCCTCATATCAAGCATTTCCTTCTAGCATCCCTAAAAGATTTCACGTTTATGCTTCTGAACAAAGATGTACGGCGTATCCAATTGGCTATTTCTTGAATTATTTAGCAAAAGTGTTTATTTTTAGGATGTCTTCATAGACTTTCAAAGGACATTATAGAGGCAAAAAGAGCAGCATGCCAGGGTATATGAAAAATAAATCTATCATCCTAAACAGTGCCACAATTAACTAAGGGATTCCAGTTGTAAAGTACAAGAGCTCTTAGGTTCCCATTGTCTTTTTAAAAAAATTATTTATTTTGTGTGCGTGGGGGGGGCGCATGGTGGAGGCAGAGGAAAGCTTGCAAGAGTCAGTTCTTTCCTTCCATCATGTGAGTCCCAGGGATTGAACTCAGGTCATCAAATTTGGTGGTAAGCACCTTTACCCACTGAGCCATCTTGCCAGTCCTGAATTTCCTTTTAATAGGAAGATGTCTGCCCTCTCATTCATTCTAGAAATATTTACTGAGAACTTTATTGCTGGGCCTTTTAGGCACTGCAGTTTCTAAAAGGAACAGAAGTATACTTGTTAAATCATAAATCAAATGAATAAATAATATGCAATGTTAGAAGACATGTTATTTGGAAAAATAAAACAGGGCAAGGAAGATGTATGCAGGAGGAGTTGGGAGTGAGAGTTGGTTTTTAAGGTGGCCAGGGATACATGCACAAAAACCAAAGACAGAGTGATCCTGAGCCAAGAGGACCTCTAGCTGCAAGATGACCCCCATTTAGTCCTGGCCAAGCAACCCATGGTAATTCTTCTGGCACATTCTAAGAAAATCAAATAAGTTGGTGAGACTTCAGTAGAAAGATAGGTCATTAAAAGCATCTGGATCAGGGCTGGAGAGATAGCACAATGGTTTAAGAGCACTGGCTGCTCTTGCAGATGACCCAGGTTCAGTTTCCAGCACCTGCCTGGTGGCTAACTTCAACATCCTCTTCTGGCCTCTGGGGGCATTGTACTACATGGTTTCACTTACATACGTACAGCAAAACACTCATGCACATAAAATAAAATAAAAATAAAAATAAACAAAAAAAGAAACATTTTTTTTTTTTTTTTTTTTTATAAAAGAAACTGAACCAAAGAGCCTCCTCCTCTCCCCTCTGGTCCTCGGGCTTTAAGCAAATGTAGATGTTCTAAGGTAAGCAATTGACATGTTCAGCAGATGTCAGCCCTCTGGGAACTGAGAAAAGAAGACAGAAAAAGTTATGTTTTGGATGGGAGAGGAGCTCACGAGGCCCAACCCCTTACTAAGGCGCTTTTGACAGTTGATGGCCGCTGAAGGAGATTCACTCTTCTTTGGGGGTGTGGCCACTGGTAGGTTGCCCAGCCTCCAGTGGATGTCCCCATACCCAGGCACGTATGGGCAGCACTAAAAAGAGAAGACATGAAACTGGGAGGAGATATGTTGGGTGATCCAGGAGGAGTTGGTGGGAGCATTAGGTGGTAGATTTGAACATATTTCATTGTACTCATGTATGAAAAATTTAAAGAATACATTTTTAAAAATAATTTTAAGACAAAAAAATCGCTTAAATATCATAATGCAAGACAAGAGAAACCCCCCTTTAAGGTGATTGATCAGGGTGGTCCAAGAGACTCCAAAATAACAAAGGCTATTGTCACAAACCTTGATTGCCTCCCTGAACTTGGAGGTAAGACCCTATTGCTGAAGACATTACAGACTTCGGACACAGGACTTGGAGCAATCAAGATGGATCTGACTTAGAAACCTTCTTCCTGAAGACCAGCTCTCATAATATACAAAAATACTATGTTAGCTTCCAAGGGAGATAACCCATCAATAAATAGTCTTATCCAGCTGTAAGGCCTATGAACCATAGCAATGACCAGTCCAGCAAACTATCTCTATTGGTGCAGTAGTGGCATTTTTATCTTGGGGATAATCAACAACTGTCTAATTGAACTTAAGGTCCACTCAACAGGATGGAATTCATTTGTGTACTGTAAACAGCCAAGGACACATAGCTGGAGAGGTCATAGACCCTAGAAAAGAACCTACTTATGTCACTTTCCTAGGCCAAAATGATTTCTTTTTATATTCTAAATACATATCCTTGTATTTACAGACAAATATACTTCTCACTATTAACCAAAGAAGCTTCTTTTTGCAACAGAAGGAGAGTATTACAAAATTCCACAACTGGTCAAATGCAGAGAATAAGTGACTGTGAGATTCCCCACCCCAAGTGATACATCTGCAATGCAATCTCTACACCTAAGGCTTGGGGAACATTACAGAAGAGGTAGTGGAAATCATGTAAAAGTCAGAGGGACATGACACCTGCTGGTCTTTAATGCATTCTAGATATGATAGGGAAGCTACACCAATGAAGTATCCATAATTTGGCATTCTAAGAAGATCTGCATAGTGACAAAACCAGTTGACATGCCAAGGTGGATGGGGGAATTTCACCGAATTTCACCTCAAGATGAAGAGCTAAGGCAATCAATGGATGCCAAGGGAGAGAGAACCAGTTTTCTCCAGGGATTAGCTCCCTGAGAGATTATCTAATCACAAATGGACAACCCTAAACACAGGTACATACTAACACCAATAAATGGATTCAGTGCATTACATATATATGTATATGTATGTATATTTATAATTGTATACATGTATATGCAACAATAATAAAGAAGAAGACATTGAAAAAGAGTGGGGAGCATGGGAGAAGTTGGAGGGGCCTGGAAGGTATGGATATGATGCAATATAATATTAACGTATAAAATTCTCAAAAATGCAATTTAAAAAATCATTTAAATGCAGAATTAATTAGAAATTATCTATTTTTACATAATTATAAAGACACTACATAAAATCATTAGTCATTATCATTCAAACAAATATTAACAATTGAACAAATCATACATACACTTAATCATTCATTATTATACATCAAATGTATGCACCAGTATAACTATGCTGTCTTGATTTCTTTTAATAAAATCTGGAAGTGGCATAATTTTTTTTAAAAGAAAAAAAAATGCTTGCTTTTCTTTCATAGTATCATGGTATTTTTATGGAATGTTCAAGATTTTATGCCTTTTTGATGGTGTTTTCAAGTGCATCCACCAGGATTGAAAGCTTTTTGATTAAGAAAAATGCATCATTCTTATTCATTCTTCCTGGTTGTAAGCAGCTGAGTTGCTGGCTGCACCCCCCTCTTCTTTCACCTTTGTCATATAAGAAAGACATGTGAAAATTGATGAGACTATGGAGTTCCCTGGCACTTAAACACCTGTAAGAAATGGTGCCTAATTTTAACAAAAGTTGAAATAAATGAGAATATGCCTTGTATTTCAGCACATGATTTTGTTCATATTTCTCATAGGATATTTCAGAAATAACCTAGCAAATTTTTACTGATAAAAGTTTTAGGGGTAGTTTTGAAAATGTGTACTAAAAATGAAAGGTATATGTAAAGGAGTGAGTTTCATGCTTGGGATAAATTATTAAAGTAAGAAGTATTAAGTTTATTCAAGAATTATTTCTTCCATTGGAAAGTAATGGAGCCACTGTGGCAGGCAGCTCACTTGGGGCCTGAGTGGTCTTGCCTGTTCTTGCTCAACAAGTCAGATTGCCAGATAGCTGTCTCCTGATTCTGACAGGTCAAATGACCGTCATGTGTCTTAAGTATAACTGTTCTTAGGCAGAGGTGGAAAGGGTGGGGCTCCTTGGCTGTTGGCTACAATGCTTGCCATTTGCTCCAAAATTCTAGGTTCTGAGTCTCTCGGCTGTGACAGAAATCCACCATCTGCAATATTCACTTGTGGCCTAGGCCAGTTGCGGCTGCCCCTCCACTCTTCCGGTGCTGGGTGTTGTCTCCCGCGTCGCTCCTCCACTTGCACAGGCACCACCTGCTATCGCCCAGGCGCTGCCTGCGAGTGGAAGGTCACTGCCTCCTGGGCGCCACCCCTGATGGCAGGGGAGCTGCCCTTCGCTCCTTGCTGTGGCCCCAAGCTGTGGTCACTCTTCCGCTCTTTGTGGCTCTGAGGCAGCTCTTCTGTTCCCACGGTGCTGGGGCCACTCTAACTTCTGCCCGACCCAGACCCCAGGACTGGTGAGGTGACTGTGTCAGCCGTTGTATTCAGACACAGGAGATCAGGTTCGGTGACACAGATCCAGTTTATTGCAGAAGGGCACAAGCTTATATAGGGGTAGGGGTCCAATCAAGAAGTTACAACTCAGATCTTTGGCAGGGCTGTGTCTTATCATGACATCCTGAGTCAGACACCTTATTAGCATGATAGGTTTCAGGTTATTTAGGTTCTGGTTTCCTTATGGGGCCTGGTTTCCTGAGAACCATGTGATCCAGGCTGCCTAAGTGTTCCAATTTGGGATCTCAAGGGTGGTGATTAGGGGGTGGTGAGCTCTAGGTGTCAGTCTCATGATCTGCCAATGGGAGCAAATGTCACAAGGCGCTCCTTGTGGCTCCAGCTGTATGGCTGTCAATAAGACTTTCACCCTAGGCTCAAGCCTGTCTCCCACATCCACTTAAGCCCATTGTGGTATCCTTGTTAGTCTTGGTGAACAAACCAAAGTAACACCAGTATACTATAACTTCTGTTGCTTACTATGCCAGGAGCAACACATGCCTTTGTCTCTGAATGAAGAATCCCACATGCGCCTTCAACAGCCACACAACAGTGACAGCATGACTTACTATTTCATGTAGGATCTCAGGCCCTTTGTAATCCTCTTGGGACTGACCCATCTCCAGATCCGAATGTTGAAATATCTTAGATTTAAAAGATATTTCAGATATTTCTTTTGTTTTCACCAAATCAAATGTGTGTTTTTTTCTTTTTTGAAAAATGATTACTGAATTTCTGTGCATTTCATAGATCTTAATCATCTTTAGACTCCCCCCTCCCAAATCTGCACCTCTCCATACCCCTATGCCAGATTGCATGCCATCTGTCATATATGGTAAGACCTATTGAGTCAAGTGTGTGTCTCCAAATGTCCCTCAGTGTAAGTCCATCCACTAAAGCCCAATCAACCTATCTAGCATCACTCCTTTAAAGAAGATCAACTCTCCCTCAACTAACAGTGATCAGTTGCCAACAGTTCCTTGGCTAAGGTTGGGGCTTCTTACCCATTTCCCCTGGCTTTTTGTCGGGCTTCAGTTTGCATGTCTTGTGTATGTATGCTGTCACCATTGCTACAAGTTTATATGAACTAGTTCTCAGTGACCTGGAAAACTCTGTTTTCTTGTGGTCATCTACCATCCCTGGCTCTTACAGTTTTTCTGCCCCTTCTTCCACAATGGTCCCCGAGTCTTGGGTGGGTGAGGTTTAATATATGAGTCCTGTACTGGGATACACACTCTGCAGTCACTTACTCTCTACATTTTGGCCAATTGTAGCTTCCTGTGTTAATCACCCTCTGTGGCATGAGGAAGCTTTGCTGGTGAGAGTTGAGAGATGGATTGGTATTCTCTCTGCCCCCTGTTCCGTTATGTTCATTGAGTCTTAAGTGTCAAGTTTGCATTGTAGAGGTATTACTTAGGGCTGAACATCTCAAAGATACTTACTCTCTGCGTTTGACCAGTTGTAGAACTCTCTAATAGTTTCTATCTGTTGCAAAAAGAAGCTTCTTTGATGAATGGTGAGAGGTATACTTGCCTGTAAATATAAGGATGCATATTTAGATCAGTAAGAAATTGTGTTTGTTTAGGGATGTAATAGACAAAGGTTTCTTTCCAGGATCTATGACTTTTCCAGCTATGTGTATTTGGTTATGTTTACATTACCACATATGAGTTCCCTTTTACTGAGCCAGCCTTAAGTCCAATTAGATAACTTTTGATTATCCCCAAGATAAAAGTGCTACTGCTGCACCAATAGAGTTGGTTTGCTGCTCTGGTAATTGCTGTGGTTATTACGCTTTACAGCTGGGTTAGATCATTGATTTTTTTTATCCCTTAGTAGCTTGTGTAGTATCCTCTGATACCACGAGAGCTAGCCTTCAGGGAGGAGGCTTCCAGGTCAGTTCCAGCTTGATTGCTGCAAGTCCTGTGTCTGAAGTATGTCCTATCTTCAGCAATAAGGTCTTACCTTTTAAGTTCTGGGAGGCAACCAAGGGCTGTGGCAATAGCCTGTGTTATTTGGGGAGTCTCTTTCTCATTTGATGCCTGCAAGGATGAAGTGCCATACAAAAATCACACCCGGTGCCACCTTTCACTTCCTATTTTGTGGCATGTTTTGGAAACATTTAAAAGCAGAATAGGATGAATATTTGTATAACTTAACAACTTATCCCTCATGTCCATGTTCTCTTCTTAATTTCTCTAGTTTAGATTCCAAGAAATATTATTACATTTATTCCCTGGAATAAATTTACATTTATTATTTATTACATTTATTATTACATTTATTCCCTGGAAATTACCTATAGCTCTCTTTCCACTCAGCTTCTCTGACAAAACCCCAACTTTGGTAAAACTGTTCAGGCAACTTTATCTATATATTGTACATCTGGAAATTGCAGACTGGTTTCACTTCTGATTTCTGACCACTGATACAAAAGGACATTCAGGGCTCTGATAACCTTCCCTTCATGTTTCCTATTGCATAGCCTCAAAGTTCTCATGTCTCCTGCACTGCTCAGAGCATAAACTTTAGAAATACTCTGTTTCGCTGAGAAGATACAAAGCACTAGGCAGCCATCTTCTCATGTTTCTACATATGCACCACCCACTTCATTGTTTCCCTCCAACCCTTGGCAAAGAACAATATCTCCTACCTTCTCCAGAGCTTCCCTGTTTCCTTCTGTTCCTTTGTTCTTCTGCATCAAGAGTTCCTTCCTCTTCTGGATCCCCACAGTCACAAGCAACTTTTACGATAAACAAAGCAAGACAGCACTGTATCTGATGCTATTTCTATTCTCACATTCTCATGGAATTCATCTAACTATCCTCCTGCCCCTGCTGTACACAAAGTGCTCTCTCATTGGGACCATCTATAGTCTCCCTATTCCCACATCAGTGGGTTCTATTCCCAAGCTCTTTAGCTAGAAACAGTCTTCCCTGAAGTTGACTAGTTCCTTCTTTTCACATTTTCTGTTCTTGGTTTCCATTATGCCATACACTTAAGACTTCCTTTTACTCACTAACCAGACTCTCAAAAGGCTCCTCTTACACTCTTCTTCTTCTACCAGACCTATCAATCTTAGTCTACCTTCGGGCTCTGTTCCTGGCCTCTCCTCTGCCACTATTCCTCTATTGGTCCACTTGTTTCAGGACTTTAAAAGCCACCTGAAACTCTGCTTAGCTAGTTAGAGCCTCCCCACACTGTCCCCATTCCCTCTTCGGGCCTAGGTACCCTCCTGCTCAGCTGCCTGAGACTCTGGACTACTTTGACATGTATAGCTTCCACCACTCATCAAAAAAAAAGCTTCTTTTGACAACAGATAGAGACAATTAGAGTTCCTCAACTGGTCAAATGCAGGGAATAAGTGTCTATGATATGCCCAGTCCTAAGTAACACATCTATAGTGCAACTTGTACACCTGAGGCTCAGGGAATATAGAGGAACGGGGGCAGAGAGACTACTAACTCATCTCTCAACTCTCACCAGTAAATATTCCTCATGCAACAGATGGTGATTAACACAGAAAGCCACAACTGGCCAAAATGTAGTGAACAAAAGACTGCAAAGTGTACGTTCCTAGATAGGACTCCTATATCAAACCTCTGCCACACAGGGCTCAGGGACCTTGCAGAAGTCAGGGCAGAAAGACTGTAAGACCCAGGGTTGGTGAATGACCACAAGGAAAGTTTTCCAGGCAGCTTGGAACTTACAAATGTGACAGCATGTACAAGACCCATGCAAACTCAAGCCAAACATGAAAACCACCATAGAAGTGGGGAAATGGGTAAGAAGCTCCAACCTTAGCCAAGGAGCTGATCACTGCTTAGCAGCTGATCCCTGCTGGGTAAGGGAGAGTTGGTATTCTTTAAGGAAGTGATGCTAAATATGCTGACCAGGTTCCAGTGGATGAACTAACACTGAAGGATATTTGGGGATGTAAACTTGACTCTATAGACTTTAATATATATGACAGAATGCATGGAACCCAGGGGGGAAGGGGACAATGGGAGGTACAGATAGGGGAGGGGGTCTGAATATGATCAAGATGTATGAAATGCACAAAAATTCAATTTTAAAAATATTTTATGCATGAGTGTCTTGTCTGGATATGTGTAAGTACACCTGTGTCATGCAGTGCTCACAGAGCTCAGAAGAGGGTATTGAATTCTCCTGGAAATGGAGTCACAGTGGTTAGTCACCATGAGGTTGCTGAAAATCAAATCAAATTAAGAGCCAGTGCTCTTAATCCCTGAGCCATGTCTCCAGTGCGCCCCCCCCCCAATATTCAATAATTTTTTAAAGCCATTTGCTTAGCAGTAACTACCACATCTACATCTCCAGTCTTTTAAAGAATATTTTATTTTCTGTGTATGAGTGTCTTGCTTGCATGTATGCAAGTTCATCCATGTCATGCAATGCCCAAGGAGTTGAGAAAAGGGTGTCAGATCCCCTATAACTGAGTTACAGATGTTAACCATCATGTGAGTGTTGGGATTCAAATTTGGGTTCTCTGCAAGAGCAGCCAGTGCTCTCAACTGCTGAGACAACTCTCTAGCCCCAATGTCTCCTGTCTTAACTTGTATGAGCCTTATCTAACTACATCCTTGAATTTTTACTAAGACCATAGTCATCTCAAAGTCAGTATTTCTAAAACATTTAATTCTGCTGCCTTTCTGTACATAAACCTCCCCCTTTCCCTCTAGCATATCTTATGAACTTTATGTTTAAAAATAAAATCAGAACCTGACCATTTTATATCAATTTTATCACTCAATCTTGACCCAAAAAACCATCTTCTCATCTGGGTTTCATCTACCTTCTTGTCTCTTTCTCTTGTCTTTACTCTAGGCTTAGACTCTGATCGTGTCACATCTCCTCAAAACCTGTGAAGAGTTCCCTATATTACAGAGGAAAGGTCAACATCTCCTAATGGTCTATATAGATTATTTTTCAGAAATATTCCCTCTCTTACTGCCATCCCTACCTCCATGAAGTGTTCTTTTCTACTGCTTGCCTCCAGGTTTGGTCATGTGATCCAACAGAATGTTAGAAAGGCCTAAGAGGCAAAGTGTTAGCTAACTTTTAGGGTTATTGATAAAATATTTTGAGACTGTAATAAAATATCCTTCTGATGTTTTTCCTAAGTTGTTAGCTTTACTCTTCAGTCCCACTCATTGCAAATGCACGTGTCTTTAGACGCCAACACGATCCCCATGCTTAGGAAGTACATACTGAGTAGACATATTAAACGTCAACTTTCTCTGGCACTCTAGCTAAGGACCATCCAGTCACTCAGGTCTCCCAGCCTATCTGCCTCCGGTACTTTCCTTTCAGCATCTGTGCACTTTGAAAATACTGCTTATAGCACCTATCATTTGGTTTGACTGCTTTCCTAATTGATAGTGTTAATATAAACAAAGTGATCCAAGAAAGACAAACTGGACGCTGGCATGGCCACTGAGGACTGTTCAGAGAGCCACGTGCTTTCCTTCTGCTCCTGTTGGGATGGGGAAGTCTGAGCTCAGAATGATACGACGAAGGCAGCATTTACTATCCTCCAGGCGCATGGCTTGCAGTTCATTTTAAGTGGCACTCATTCTGTAAGCTCTGGGATGCTGAGCAGTATTTTGTCATTATGTTTTTCCCCTCACTGAAAATAAAGAACAGCTCCTATTAAGACTAGAACGGTTGAGTTGTACAGACATGAAAACAGAGAAAAGTGTGTCTTTTCTTATTTGGTAAATATTTAGCTTTTGAGGCATCAGTAACTAATCACAGCTGTTTCCTTTAGTTACAAATGGATTCAATCAGGTAAAATTTCAAATGAAACACACAAACTACCAGTCACTCCATTATACAGCACAATGGCAGCGTCAAGCCTTGCAAAATATATGTATTAACTATGCATGTATTCATCAAATCAGACAAAGCAACTAATGGGTCTCTGATTAGTGTTCTAACTCTATTATGGATACTTCCATCTCACCCTGACTCATTTACAGCATGCAAACAAAGCGCAAGTTTGATACACAATCTGCCGTGTGCCGTCATTCTGTCTGAATACTGCGCATTGATTTTTGGCTTGAATTTCTTTCTTGAAAAATCAAAGGCAAAAAAGAGCTTAATTTTAGCATTAATAATTTCTAATTCTTTGTATCAAAACTCAAAAACTAACCAGATCCCTGATTATCCCCATTAGGGGTTTATAAACAGTATTTTTTCCAAAAGGACTGTTACACTGATGGCAACAATGACTAGAGTGACCCAAACAAATAGCAAATATAATTTTATTCAATATTTTAAAATAGGAGGTTTTATGCAAACATATAAATAAATTTCTATTACAATAAGTTGAATTCTGAGTTAAGAAAACAATACAACCAAAAATTTACTTATTCGCAAACGCAAAGCAACTTGCTTTATTTAGGGGTAGTCAATTTTAAAGCATAATTTGGCTTTTACAGAGATGATTGCTCCAATCAAGTATACAGCCACCTGGTTATGTTTAAACTCTCTCTGTTAAGCTATGTTCTTAGACATGGAGGAGCATGCCTGTAATCTCAGCACTCCGGAGGCTGAGGCAAAGAGGACTGCTAGTTCGAAGTCAGACTGGGCAACATAATGAGAATCTGTCTCAACACACATAACAAAATACACACATATATACATACACACATATGTTGTCTAGCGGGTACAGTTATTCACCCCATTATTTTTCTTCAGTGATTTTTCTCCCAATGTGGCAGAAGTACTTCTTGATAGAACACAGGACACTTGACTCCATGGAGTTCAGCTTCGTGCCTACAATACAGGATTGCCTGAAGGAGCCCAGCTCTAACTTGGAAAGTAACAATGAGGTGATAATTAACATCAGTGCTAATTGTTCTCAAAAATGAACAACTTTGGGTGTTTTTGCTTTCGGTTTCTGTGGTTTTGGCACATCCAAAACTTCTTCATAGTCTGCACTCATTCCCTTTGCCCAGCGACCAACTGTGACTATTCGATCTGTAGAGGAAAAGAAAAATCAGGATATAAAAACCAGTCATTAAATGTCTCCACTTATATGATACTGGTTTGGCAAAGGAACTAGCTCTGACATGAATAATCACAAGGAGGGAAGACTCCATCACTGCAGGAAAGTGAGCAATTCTGTAATTGATTAGAACCCTTGATTTCAGAGTACCATCGGCAATTTCTCATCCCAATTAGCGAAATGCAGTAGCTACTTTGCAATGCACAAAGTGATTTGAAAGCTCTTTCATTCTTTCCCAGAGTTCATCACTGTAGAGTCAATGAATTCCAAGAGTCTGTAAACAGTAAGACTTATGAAGCACCAGTTTTAAATGCATGAGATTCCACCTGTGAAATTATACAACATCTGCTTGTCAGTCTTGTCATTTGGAAAGTAGCAATCCTCCCAGGAGGGAGAATTCAAATCCCACTTCATCATTTCACTCTCAGTGTCAGCAAAGACAATCTTCCAGACAAGACTGTAAATAAGAACTGCTAGTTTTCACATTTAAGCATTAGAAGTAAGAATGGGTAGACTTATTAGGATAGAGC
The DNA here is from genome assembly GCF_000622305.1 of Nannospalax galili. Lineage (NCBI taxonomy): Eukaryota > Metazoa > Chordata > Mammalia > Rodentia > Spalacidae > Nannospalax > Nannospalax galili. Next base: position 4,292,014 of record NW_008355775.1, read on the forward strand.
TCTGACTATATGAAACAAGAAATGTGCTTTTGCTTTAAGAAACACTACTGGGGTATCCTACTGTGTTTCTTTTTTATTTTCTGGTGTGTACGTTCCTGTGAGTGCACATGCATACAGGCGTCTGGAGGCCAGAAAACAACCAGGTGCCATTACTCAAGCACCATCTACCTTGGTTTTTTCAGACAGGGTCTCTCCCTGGCCTGGAGCTCACCAAATCACCTGACTCTGCCTCTCCAACTCTGCCATTTCAAGCATGTGCCACCACCCCCAGTGCTTTTCAGTCGATTCTGGGGATTAAACACAAGTCTCATGCTCACTGAGCCACCTCTCCAGCCCTCTCTGCTTTCTTTAACACATGATTATTACCATTCTAATTCACACAAACTAAGGGAAATGGTTTCCAATTCCTTAAAAGTCTGCTACGGGTAATAGTGAACATTTACAAAGTTTTTGATGAACAAGGCTAATATTTCACTAGAAAAAAATATAACTAGGCAGATGTTATATTTTACAATCAACTCTGAATCATTTCAGAACACATAAAGCAAAGCACATGAGGATACTTAGGTCTATGAATGCTACAAATTAATTTCATATTTGGAGTTTTTTCTTAAGAATCAGTACTTTTTACTAAGTAGCAAAATAAGCTCTCATAAAATTAATTCATTACTTAGCAAATATAAAAGCTCGTAAGATGCTTTTTAAAACAGGGTCTTCTACAGCTTACTGGCTACTTTTCCCCACCCAAGAATAGTAAGTGATATTCATACTGTGTTGCGTGCTGACAGGGAAGGAGTTAGGTCCTGTCACAGTAGAGAAGCAGGTTGCCTTAAGATCAGTAGTTTCACTGTGAGCTTTTACTAAAGATATGCAGCAAGCGCAGAGAGGAACACCCCTGCTAGACAAGAGGCCCAGAAGCTCACCTGAATTCTGATTTTCAGGGCAATCTTTCTTAAAATGTTCCACAGAGCCACAAAGTTTACAACCACCACCTATAAAAGAACAAAGTCATTGAATACTATGTCATACTGACACGGTGTTTTTAATATTGCAAAACAATTTCCTATCTTACTGGCCCTCACATCTGTTTGACTGTGAAGACAGTGGAAGCCAGGACACTGCGTGGGTACCACCACTCCTTTTAATAACTCATTCTTCACTCCCCTTAACTTCAGAGGACTGAATGGTCCGAAGCCCCTCCTTCTTGTACCTGACCTTCAGGGGAGGAGCAGAGACGAGGGATGCAAGGCACCTGCCCAAGAGTGCTGGCACACAAATCCAGATCTTCTTCATGGTTAGACAGGATAGTCAAGGCTGTGTGGACGCCTCACTTACAAACAAAAACTGTGTGCAGACACATTTTTTTTTTCCTGAGGAGGCTGTCAGTTTTCTTCATCAACTTCTCAGATAGCCAATGATAACCCCAAAAGATTAATAATCACCACTGCTGTACTAAATAAATCAGACAGGGTAATCATTTATGTAAGGGAAGAAATTAACTTTTGTTTCAGTGCCTTCCATTTGCCAGGCCCTCCAACCCAAACAGACACACCCATCTGTCTATTTTAAGCAACATTCCAGGACTTTGAGTTAAAAAACATGGTTTCTGCAATGGGCCTTTCACACAATGGTCAGGCTTTCTTACAAGCATGCTTATATAAAGTGGCTCATGGGGAAAATGCCCTCACAGATTACAAACCTGGATGAATTCCCACTTTATGGAATCTACTCATTTTGCTTAAAAAAAAAAAAATCTACCCACAATGGTTGATCATGCAAAGCCAGTTTTGCTCATTAGACAACTTTTCAGGCATAAGCTTCTTTTATCTACCATAGGAAAAACAGAAGAGGCACTTGAATAAAACACATCTATCTTAAAACACATAAAAGCCCAAACTGAGCATATCTAGACACCACTGACTGTTAAGCTGTGTCATTATTTCACTTATCTCTCAGAAAGAAAAAAAGTTGTCAATCATGTAGGACCCACCAACGGTAACGCACATTTTGATTTCAGATAAAAATAACATCTTAGAACAATGAAATCTAATTTCCTCATCTCCATTTTGCAGATGATGAACTGAGGTGAGAAATTTAATAACTTGGTCAAAGATCCACAGCTGGGGAGCTGGTGTTGGGACTACACTCAAAGTCTGAATAAGTCTAAGAGCTAATACACTGCACTTCTGTCCAGGAAGGACTCAGGACATGACACAACAGGTGCCCAGACCCCAAAGGCAGCAGCCATCACACTGCCAGATGACAATCTCCTCCTGCAGGTCTTTAGATGTAACTGTTTATTGTAGCCTCTTAAGACACTGCCAGAGTTAAAGATAAGAAATTGAACCCACCCAGATAATTATGAAGGAAAAAAATTCAGAAACAAAAATGACAACAAAACAGAATAGCACATACTATGCTCTCTAGTGAAACACAGTGTGCTGGGATGACATTAAACACATAACACTATTTTTCAAATCTTGCATTAGTTTGAAATATAATCTCTCTGCTTCTGTTGTGTTTAAACACACACCAAAAAAATGTGTAACATACTCTCACAAATAACGCTGAAGCAAATATAACTGACATACCTTAAATTTTTTTCTGATTTATTAATAAATCAAACTACATTATACAAATAGCCTCACACAGAACAGTACTTGATAAAGGTACTCAAAGTTTCATCTATCCAAGAACCTATTTTAAAACTGATTAAAAATGTAAACTAGATCACAACTCTGAGCAATGACTCATATCATCTCATCACAAGGGGAACAACACTCACCATCAGCGTAGACTCCTTTGGGATTGTGAGGACAGGATCTGGACAGGTGCCCCATCTCCCCACAAACAAAACATTTTGCAAAAGGAAATTCACCTGTAAGAATCAGTGTTCCCGTTAACTTATTATGTATTTGACAAGTCAAACAATTCCTATTACTTAAACAATACTCCATATAGAAAATACATTTTTTATATAATCTCATATGATTTCAAAATATTAAGGAGCATGTTCACAATAAATTTTGTCAACAAAAACGATACCCAGTTGCTACTGAATGGCTACTTTCCCCTTCCCTCAAACAAGAAACTGAAAGAACATACCCAGAGCAGGGTCTACCTTAGCTCTGCACTTGGTTATCTCATGCTCTGTGGACCCACAGCGGTAACATATTCCAGTGCCCATATCCTGATTTTCAAGAGCAGCTGGGCAATCAGCAATTCCATGGCCCGGTTTTCTACAATGGAAACAAACCTGTGAAAACAAAATTAATTTCTTCACTGTAAAACTACTCTACCGATTTTACTAATTTTTTTATCAAAAAATCTTTATATTTTTTCATTTTAGAGTTATTTAGCTTTCTTTTTTTTTAAATTTTATTTATCTTTTTTATGTGCATTGCCTGCATGTAGTTAAGTGCACCTGTGTTGTGCAATGCCCACAGAGGTCAGAAGAGGCTGTCAGATCCCTTGGGACTGGAGTTATGACCAGCTGTTAGCTGCCATGTGGGTGCTGGGATTCGAACCCGGGTCTTCTGCAAGAACCAGTGTTCTTAACCAGTGAGCCATCTCTCCAGCTCCTACTTAGCTCTTTCTTAAAAAAAAAAAAAAAAAACAAAATATTTTACTTGTAGAAAAAAGTGCTTTACACATTCCTAAACAATTACAGATATCATTTCTATCAGGTCTTAAGTATTTCTGAAAATTTTCAATCCATTAATCTCAGACACAAAGTCATTTATAGCTTTGTAGGGGACAACTGCTTAAATGAATTGAATATGGATTATACATCTTTTACTAAGGATGCCTACACCAGAAAAAAAAAAAATGAAGTTTTCTGTAGAAGATAGACAGAAGCTATAAAAAGGATTACTCAAATTAATATATGTATTTTGAGATTTGAAATACCTGAATAAATTTGGGCTAAATGTTTCTATTTCAACTATGATTCTGATTATAAAACATGAGCCATCCTGGTAGGTTAGGCATGTAGCTGTGCTTGAATGGCTGAGTGGCGCTAGCTCAGGAGCCGAGGTTTATCAGTACTAGGAGGGCCAAAGTACCACGCAATATGGGTAGTTAAGAGATCATGGCATCTGAAACCCAAAATGTTTTAAAAAACAGAGCTTCTGTAATAAGACTGAAGATCATCCCACACATTTTACCAGACATAAGATCAATAATTTCACTAAGAACACAAAAGTTATGAAATCACCAAAACAGTTGGCTGCTTACATAAATAAAACAGTTGGGCAAAGTGTGAAAAGCCCAGATAAATTATATAAAATGCACCATGTCAGAAAGAAAAAAAAAGTTTATTATTCCTTTCCAAATTCTGATAAGAGTCTCCTACAAATGGGAACCGTGACATCGCAAATAACATGCACTGGCTTATGAAGGTCACCTGCCTCGGAAAATGAGGTCCTCATAAGTCCAACATATTTGGTTAAATGCTTGGCTCAGTTTCTTCAGGTGGGTTTTTTCCTGAAGTTTCTCAGTACTGTGAAACAATGGCCCAAGTTATGTTCTACAGGAATGTAGGACTCAACATAGCTCTAACTTTCTAGGGAAAAAGAAAGATAAGTGAACTCATGGCCTACTTGGAGAGGACAGATCTTGCAATTGTGGCCACCATATGTCTCTGACAGTTTACAGGAAGAAAAGCACCAGATCTCATTTGGCTTTCTATAGACATGTTGCCTCTAGTAAAATGGTTGACTTAAATTGGCTTTGAAGGGTAAAAGCAATTTGGAGAGTATTTTTCTGCTGCAGTGAATGTGAACATCAACTCTAATCAAAGATGGCAGATACATAAACTATTTTAAACTATATA
>NW_008355775.1:4296871-4323696 GCF_000622305.1 Nannospalax galili
ATATATCTTAGATAACAAATACCTAACCATTCAGGTAAGATTTTTCTAAATAAGTTTAGTTTTAAGGCTTTTTATTTTTTGAAACACAGTGTCACTAACTTAGCCAGTTTGGCCTTGAATTTACAATACTCTTGCCTCAACCTCACAAACAAAATCCTCCTATAACTCCACAGCAACAGGGGCACATGCCTAGATTTTTTTTTTAAAGAAAACTCAACAGGAAATATAAAACATGTATTTTTTATCTCTACCCTAACTCTTTTTTTCCCACATAGTAGAGGAATGTTCTACATCAACTTTACATTTATGATGATCTGAAACCTACCATCACCAAACACAAATTTCTTGAATAGTCCTTAACTTTCATATAAATGGGATTATTATTTAGCCCCTGACTGCTAAATCTTAAGGAACTTATTAACTTTCAAATTAACTTATTAGCCTTTAAGAACTGATAGTATGAGGTATTTTAAAAGATTTTTATTTTTACTTGTGTATATATTTGTATCAACATATGCCACACGTGTGGGTGCCCTTGGAAGCCAGAAGAGGAAGTTAGATTCCCTGGCGCTGGAGTGGGTTGTAAGTCGAAAAAAATGCATGTTAGGAATCGAACTAGGGTCTTGTGGAAGAGCAGTACATGCTCTTAATTACTGAGTTATCTCACCAGTCCTAGTATGAGGCATTTTAAAAGGAAAATAAGCTGATAGGTCACAAAACATATACTATTTGTAAAGCATTCCTTTTTGTGAAAAACATTACTCTCCTTAAATGACAAACTTAAAGCTTTTTGTGTTTGTGACACACATCTGTGGTATATAGGCATGTTCATGAGGGTATCTGCACACACACATGCAGGTGCATGTACGTGTGTGTGTGAAGGCCAGAGGTCCATATCAACTGCTTTTTAAAAACATTTTATGTATAAGAATGCTTTGCCCGCATGCAAGTGTACCACGTGCACATCTGTTGCCTGCCAAGTCCACAAGAGGGCATTGAATCCCCTGGAAGTAGAGTCACAGAGGGCTGTGGGCTGCCATGTGGGTGCTGGTAACCAAACTCAGGTCCTCAGCAAGAGCAGCCAATGCTCTTAACCACTGAGCCATCTCTCCAGATCCCCAAATCAGGTGTCTTCCTCTCTACTTTATTTTCTGAGACACATCTCTCAATGGACCTGGAACTCACCAATTTGGTTAGACTGGCTGGCCTCCTGGGATCCACCTGTCTCAGACCAGTCTTGTGTCCTGATCCTTCCCCCTTTTCCCTTCCCCAGTGCTGGGGTTACAGATGTATGCTACCATACTTGGCTTTTTATGTCAGTATTGGGTATCCAAACCCAGGTCCTCATGCCTATATGGCAAACACTTTACCAACTGAACCATCTCCCTAGCCCTTAAAAGCTTTTCTTTTTCTTTTTCTCTTTTTCTTGTGGAATGATGTATATCTGGGTGCTAAAATGAGAAAGTAAAGCAGTAAATTGATTACCAAAAATTCTATGTGGTGGAGATTAACTGCTGAATTTTCGGTAATCGATGCATCACTTCTGCTCCACAAGTAATATTCTAAGACTCTGGAATGCTTGTAGCTTTCTCCTCTCAGTCTGCAATGCAGGTTGTGAGGTTCATTTCAATGAAATTGCTTATTTTTGTTTTATACGTTTTCCTGGATATTAAATATCCGAACAAAAAATTTACGAACAGCAGCCAATGCAAACCATAATAAACCTAACTTCAATTCTCACAAGTCTATGGAAATGGTTCTCAGACATTTCCCCGCAAGAAGCCCATTAAATAGTTGGAACAATATTCATATTGTTTGTCCTGTTTCATTACAATGCAAATATTCACTAAAATATTAACAGGGTAATGGGGGAGTAAACATGACCCAAATATGTTAAAAAGCATACTTTTTCAATGGTTTGCAATACATCTACCTCTAAGTTATCTTCAAATCAAATTAACTTATTTGGCTTAAAATAATTTAAGACAACAAACTGTACAATTAAAATTCTGCCCTGGTCCAAACAGAAATGATTCTTCTCTTCATCCAAAAGTAAACATAGGAACATTTTATCAATATTATCTTAAAAGAGTTATTTGTAAATATGATAACGCAACCTGCATTAGTAGACAGTGTGCTACACTTAATAATCCTAATAAAAAAAATAAAAGTGTAATAACTGTGAACAAGTCCTGATTCTTACACAGTATCATACTAGAAGATGGGAAATCACAGAATGGAAAGAATTAGACTAGGTAGCTTTTTTTATAATTATTCTTTTATTTTATGTGTATTGTGTGCATATATGTAAAGTGCACCCATGTTGTGAAATGCCTGAGGAGGTCAGAAAAGTGTCAGATTCCTCTGGAACTGGAGTTACCAACAGTTGTTAGCTGCCATGTGGGTGCTGAGAATCAAACCTGGGTCTTCTGCAAGAGCAGCCAGTGCTCTTAACCACTGAGCCATCTCTCCAGTCCCAATATACTAGGCATTTTGTTTCCTGTGTCTGACTGACATAGTTCAAATCTTGGGCTGGACAGAGTAAACCTGCTGTCTCCAGCACTCCTGGGAATGTAACATGGGAGAGGGAGACTAGGGAGGAGTCTTGGGACTTTGAACTCTGCTGTTACTCTGCTTTGTAACCAACAGTGTGCTTCTGGTAAATTTGTTGTGACTCAATATTTTATGGATAAAGACAAAAGAAATCCATTCCTTCCAAGCAATGGGAACCAGGTTTAACCTGCAGTATTTAGTATTTTCACTAGCTATATGAATAGGTGCTATTAGAAGACAGGAGTAGGAACACCATAGCTTTTGAAGTCAGTTTGATTTTCACCTCTACAGCACTGACCAAATGGCTTTCAGCAAATTACTTAAACTGGATACACTTCCATGTTTTCTGTCTGTAATATAGGAATAATACCATCATCTTTGTAGTGCTACTTTTGATATATAATCAGTACACTAAATATATATACATACATACATATATATATATATATATATATATGTATATAAAATATATGGAAAGACAAGCCCTTAAAAGATGCTTTATAAACCTAGGACAATAGCAATTAAGCTCTGTTAAATCATGTATCATGTGAGCAGATGAATGACAGCTTCTAGTTGTATAAAGAAGGAAATCACATGGTAGAAGTGATGATCTCACCATTGCATTTTTCTTTGCTGCTTGTCTTTTTAATCGTCTTCCCTCCCGTCGACAGTCTTTCTTTAAAGCAACTGCAATCTCTTCCCTTACTTCTTCACTGTCCGGTGCTATCACTGCCCCATTGTGGACCATCTGTGAGTTCTGTCTTAGGTATTCCATGAATCCATTCACATCTTCATTTAAGTACTCTTTTTTCTTTTTCTTTTTATGTTTTGCTTGGGGTACATCTTTTTTAAGGGCCAGCCTATTGGCTTCAAGCTGTTGATATTTAGGAGGGCTTTGGTTTGCTCCCTCCACAGACCCCTTTTTCATGTCCTCCCATGATGTTGCAGACAAGGGTCTCTTATTATGTGTGGTAGTAACTCTAGCCCATCTGGTCATGGTTTCATCAGAGGTAGTTTACCAATCTGGAAGATAAGAATTAGTCATCAATACTAAGCATAAAAACTAAAGATATACAGTAAGTCATTATTATGAAATAGGATCATATTTAACCTTTCAAACCATGAACTCTTTACACTTCATCTAGATATCCAACTACACATATGATTATGCTGCACAGATACACCTCTTAAATAAATCCAGCACTTATCAGAGAAACTACCATGCCAGGAGAAGAAAAATGCACTTGCTTAAAAATGGGAAAAATAATGAACAAATGATTTTTCAAAGAACAAATCACATTAAATACTGTGAATACTCCTCCCAATCCTGCAGTTTTCCTGGACATTTCTTTCCCTACCTCTAAGTCCAGGGGGGCTACTTGCCACCCAAGCTTGCCTTAGTCTGCCATTTCAACACAATTTGCAAAGCAAATTAGCAAGAACACAGAAGCCTTGTTCTTTAACATGAAGTTTCTTTGTATTCTTCCAGACAAATTTGTAAATAAAACTGGTAGCATTAACAACTACAAGATACCAATTCTTCCTCTCCAAAAAGGATGGTTACCATTTGCAGTTCAGTGATTTTTAAATAATATCCAGTTACCCCCACTAAAATGCTTCAAATCCCAAATTTCACATTCCCAAATCTTGCTGAATATGTCCTAATATTCAGATACTAAAGTTTCATTTTGGAGTACACATGTATACATATTTTAAAGGAGGAATTTATTCTAAGAATCATTTGGCTCCAACTTAAAACAGAATGTTTTACTTTGCAAGTTAGCCCCTAGCAAGTCGGAGAACTTTTTTCTTTCTCCTCTGCAGTGAATGAGAACACCAATCACAACCAAAAAACCGATTTCAACTACTACGTCGCCACCTTTAGGGGTAGCATGTGTGCGCCAGGCTGTAAAGCTCAGCACCAGCGTCTTCCACTCGGCGGCGCCGGTGTGTGACGCTGCGCGACACTTTTGAGACACTAGTGGCCTACGACGGCCACAGACGGGGGGGGGGAGCGGATCAAGAGGCTGGATCCAGGGGTGGGAGGACGGGGTGTCTGCCGGGCCTGCGGGATGCACCCGCACAGCGGCCGCAGCGCTGTCCCGCGAGCCGGTCCCCAGCAGCCCCGCAACCCACCACGCAGCGTCCCACGCCGGCTCCCTAGGCAGCGGCGGCCCGGTGCTGCGCCACCCGAGCGGGGAGCGATCGGCCAGTCTCCGCCCCGCGCTCCCCGCACCAGTCCCACAGACGCCGCCCGAGCCCACCCCGGGGCCGCAAACTCCACCAGGCTGCGCGCGCGGAATCTTACCCCGCCAGACCCTCCAGAGCAGCCGAGAGAGCGAGCCAGAGAAGCCCAGCCCTCGACGGGGGCGCGGCCATCGTGGCCGGAAGCAGCTCTTCCCCAATAGCGTCACTTCCGGCGGGCCCATCCTCGGGTGGAGCAAGGCAGGCATGAGGGTGTGGGTGACTAAAAGACGCCGGTGTGAGTGTGTGCATCGGACAGTTTGAAGGTAGTCTAGCCTGATGATTGGAATTATCTAATAAATATTTGACCTCTTCTTCCTGCTCTTTATCTTTAGTGCCTCTTCCCTTGTCCCAACTTTCACCGTGTCCCGCCCGAATTACTGCAGCTGGTCTAGGCAAACATTCTGCCTCAGCCCCCTCCATTTTCCGCAAGTGAACATTTGAAAATGTAAATTAGAATGCCAAATCAAAGCCCTCCTGCTTTAAATCCTGCCATCCCATATCACTCCTTTTAAGATGATATTCAAAATCTTTAGCATGTGTGGGGCCGGGTGTTGTGGTCCACGTCTTTCTTCCCAGCACTTGGGAGGCAGAGACAGGCGGATCTCTATGAGTTCGAGGCCAGCTGGGGCTACAGGGAGACCCTGTCTCAAAAAGACCAACCCTCCCCCCACACCCACACGCACACACACTAAATCTTTTGCATGTGTCAAGTTCCTACCAACTAGCCTCACCTTGCCCTTTTGAGTTCGGGGTCTGTCCCCTTTGAGTAAAGGGGTCTTTCCCTATTTTGTTAAATGGCATCCGTGTTTTGCTATTCCCAGGCCTTTATATGTGCTGTAATTTTGTGTAATACCCCGGTTCTTCCAATTGTTTTCTGTTTCAAAGCTTTTAGTATTTTATTCTTTTCTAAGCCTCCCAAAGTCCCACCCCCTCACACTAGGCAGCATGGCAGTTCTGATGACACTTCAAGTCTGTAATTGCATAATGAATTGTCCGGTAAGTGTTACTGTGTCCTGATTGGCACATAGTTGATGCTCATTACCTACATGCAAATTACCTATATTTGTTAGCTGGATAAAGAAGTACTTTGCAAAATGTGTTTAAAGCAAACTAAGAAGTGTCCCAATTTTCTGTAAGAGGAAAGTCAATGACATAAGAATATTGGGGTTTGGTGTGGTAAATGTGATCACAGGCATACTAAAATACAAGAACAGTCCTCCAGCTCTTGGAAACAAAATGAGCTTAAAAGATGCATGGTAATCCTCCTCACACCTTAGTGATCTCAGCCAGGTGGCACCAACCGCCAATCATTAATGTGAGGGTTTACCTTTCTGTGGGTGCCTGGAGCTTAAGCATGCTGTACACCACTAGATGGCGAATTCAACAAAAAGTGTCCTCTGAATATGCTGAATTTTATTGTAGAGCGCCCATTCCTGGAAGTAAAAGGACATCTTAATTTGTTTTGATAAAGATTAGTACAGTAAATAGGTCATACACGAAATCCTTTGAGATTCAGGAGAAAACTGTTGCTATTACTACTAATAATAGCTACTATTTACTGAATATTTTATAGGCACCTAGTACTATGCGTGATACTTTATGTTCATTATCTAACTAATCCACCCAATAGCCTGTGAGGTAGGTCTTGTTATTTTTTCCGTTTAACAATGAGGAAAGAAATCTCAAGGAATTTTGTTTGATGTCACACAACTAGTAAGAAATGGAAGTTCTCAGCCAGGATCTTAGAGCATAGTTGTGTGTTCTGTTTTGAAGCACTAGTTCAAAAACTGTTTTGAGCACTTTGTCCACTTGAACTCACTTCAAAGATACCTTGCTGAGTTATCCCTGCCAATGTAGGACTTAGGAGCTATACTTATTTTGAAATTCAGGAGATTTATCTTTTTTTTTTTTTCCTGATCTTTTTGAGACAGGGTCTCCCTGTAGCCCCAGCTAGCCTGGATTCACTATGGAGACCAGGCTGGCCTTGAACTCACAGAGATCCTCCTGCCTCTGCCTCCCGAGTGCTGGGATTAAAGGCGTGCGCCACCACGCCCGGCTGAGATTTATCTTTTTATTCAGTTTTCCCTTTTATTTATTTATTATTGATAAGGTGTACATTATTTTATAATAAATATAAGGAAGACAAATAGGTGAGGAGCCAAGGGTTTCATTGAATGGCCATATTTCATTTTTAAATTATAAGTCTTAAAAGGGATACATGGTATGAAATAACATGTGGAGTATATAACACATGAAATATGTAAACATATGAAGTAATTCTAAATACCCCAGTGTAAACACCAACCAATTTAGGAAACTGACTACTGCCAGATACTCTTTTTCATTATATTAATGTAATCTTTAGCATGGACAGTATGTTTATGTGTCAAACAAAAAGAGTTTATATGATGATGTAAACTTCCTACAAACGTTCATCCTGATGGTGCTACAAATCCAAACAATGTAAAAACTACCTGAAGATTCATAAAAATAAGTAAACAGTTGATTGTAGAGGGGAGTCAGAATTTACGGAAAGAAGCAGCACATGATTGAGTGTCCTGTCAGTCTGTTCCTCTCAGTTGCTCTCCCACCTGTCAATCCTTTCTGAAAACACCTTCATAGACACACTCCTAAGTGTGCTCTATTAACCCCTGAGGCATCTCCCTGTCTAATTAACAAGATTAACTATGATAACAACAAAATGACCCAGATGTTGGATTTGTTAGACAAGATCTTTAAATAACATATTACATCTGTGCTCAGGGAATGTAAGTAAATGCTCTAAATTGTTTAAACAATATGAAAAATGCTTTAAATGGATTATAAGTTGGGAAATCTTGCTATAGGAATTTATGTGGGTTCTGGGGCTCCAAACTCAGATCTTCATGTTTGCATGCATGGTAAGTGCTTTCCCCGCTAAGCCATCTCCCCAACTCTTTTTGTCTCAGAAAAACAAAGAGTTCAGAATGTACCTCAGTGGTAGAGCACTTGCCTGGTATGCACATACCCCAGAGTTTGATCCAAAACACTGAAAAGTATCATTTTACATTTTGGTAGATACCTATTATTCTTTCCTTAGCACTTGTACCAAGTTATGTATGGAGAAGCAATTTATAAAAGTATTATTTTCTGGGACTGGAGAGATGGCTCAGCGTCCTATCTGTTAAGGCCTATAGAGTCAGGTTTGTGTCCCCAATTGCCCTCCAGCATGGGTTCATCTACTGGAGCCTGGTCACCTATGGAGTCGCACCCTTAAAAGAGACTGAATCTCCACCTCCCAGCATCCAGTAGTTGCCAATAGTTTCTCAGGTAGAGTTTGAGTTAAAGAGTCTTAAACCATGGGTTTTTGATACAGCACATAAGAATTTGCAATCATAAATAAATTCATAGAAATATGTACCTTCAAAATCCTATCTTCTTTTTTTTTACAGATCAATCAAATCTCAGGGAAACGACTGAGGATACAATGCTAAAAAGAGAATTTTGTTACCTAATATACACCACAAGGTCCTTATTTTCACTCAAACTGTTGATTTTCTCTCTCTAACAAGAGTCTTCAGTAGTAATTACATCTTGATTTCAGAAATGGAAAAGGGGTGGGGGTGTATCTGAAGTATCTATCAGGAAAAACCTTGTGGTGGAAGTTGTTTGAGGTTGCTAAGCAATAAAGAATGGAGAAACTATAACGTGTGTTCTCCCCAGAAGTAGTTTGAATCTTTTTCATATCCTTTGCTTTAAAATGACAAAAAAGAGGATTGGAACACGAATCACAAAAGTGATGAGGCCTTCTAACTTCCTCTCACCCTCTTCTGGTGTCTCTCAAATTTAAGTTCCTAATCATGACTCTTAGGAAGTTAGCATGTCAAGTGCTGCAGATGAGTACTTAGACCTACATTTCAAGAAAGCAGCAAGATTTGCAAGCTTTTTTGTATTCTGTGAAATGAGTGCTTCCTCCTGTGTCTGAGGAAATGATAGTTGACATGGACTATCTATTCACTGGGAATAATGGGATTCTAACCTGTAGCTGAAGAAAAAAGTACTTTTTGATCACTGCTCTTTTCCAGTACTTTGTTAGGTGCTAAATATATAAAGTGACAGAGTTCTTGCCTTTAAGCAGCCAGCAGCCTGTGAGGGGAAGACACACAGACTCATAGACTACTAATAATAAATGTTTTATTACAACCAGTGAAAGGTGCACTGATAGTATAGATTTCACATACATTAATTCTCCCTAGAAGATTTTGAAAAATCTGTACAATATGTTTCAGACACCTAGAGAGGGATTAGGGAAATGATGGGGAGGAGCCAGCAAAAGAGTACCCAGTAACACCATCTCCCCCAGCAAGCAGAACTAATATACTGAATGACCCCTGCTTCCTGTAGGCACACACACACACACACACACACACACACACACACACACACACCACACGGCAGGGCAGGGGGGAAGCCAAGAGTTTCTGCTAGTACTTTATAACACAAAGTGGCCACAATATTTAGTACATATAAGTAACTAAGAGGTAACCTATCTAGTTTAAATCTCTGAGTAAAAATAATAATTTATGATTTAGGATGAAATCATTGAAGAGGACCATAAACTAGAGTAAAAGTAGCCTTTCAAAAACTGTAACATAGTAAATAAATGAGAACAGGAAAAGAAGTCCCATAAATATTGAAACAGTCATAGACCAGGAAAATGTACAGAGTTGTATTTATGTACATTCTGGAAGAATCAAAGCATGACAGTGAAGTGTGTGAAGAATCGCATACAGACAACATCCCAGAGGAATCTGTAATCTAGTGGGAAAGGCTGGAATGTTAATAGCACTGTGAAGAGGAAAGGAGGGAGAGTGGATGTGAAGTCATGCCCAAGTGTACCCAGGGCAGCTCAGTAAGGAGGCTACCAACCAGCTTCAAACAGGAACATCAGCTACATTTTGTGCTGTGTTTAGATCTGCAAACAGTAGGTCTTGGAAAATAACTAACCAGATGGAAAGACTTCTGAGGAAGAGGCCCAGTATTTAATGTACATGTATTGCTGTTTTTCCTATATTGGGTATTTGTTTGAGAAACTGTTATTGAGGACAGTGTCCATGGTTATAAAAATGTTGCTTAGTGACACTGAACTTACGTGTAAAAGTGGCTAAGATGGTAAATGTGATCCTATGTGTATTTTACCCCTAGCATTTAATCTTTTTCAAGTTTTTTTAATGCAGGTCTCATGAAGCACTTGTGTCTTCATTTTACTTACTACTTTAAGAAGCAGCACTTAAATTGATGACTCAAGTTTATTTGTATATAATTTCTGATCACAAATTCATTGTTAATATGAATTTAGAGTGTGCTGTTGTGGAACAAACGTTTTAATACTAATAATACCCCACTATTCATTAAGTATCTCATGCCCTAGAACTTCCTAAATTATGAATGATTAAAATTCATTATATTAATACCCATGAACAGAAAGAGTCATTCAAGAAAATTCAAGATATGGAGGGCTTAACTAACATTACATTTATCAAAACTGTACCCAAGATTTAAAATGTGCAACCTCTTTCCTGTGTTCAGAGGTCTGGCCATGCCTGTCCTGGGTTGTCCACTGCTTATTTTTATTATATTCAGACAAGTAAGTACATGCTGATAACTGACAAATACTGTATTCATACGGAATATTTATACCATATTCGTAAGTTCATACACTGCTGAATTTCTTGGGGTGGGTGGGTTCCTACTGCAAGATTTTGATGAATATCAAAATCTAAACTAAACATGAAAAACAGGCATTGTTGACTTAGGAAAATACTGGAATCTGAAGGAAGGAAAAACAACATTACAGCAATGTAATGAGACAACTCGGATCCAAGAGAAAATGATTATTTAGTTTCTATTATTAAAAAAAAGGTTGGCAAGAAACACATTGGTCTCTGTTTTAATTAAATTAATTCAACAGGCAATTTAAGTGAACATTGCAGAGATGTGCCATGGAGGGTGTTGAATATATGTTGCTTGAACAAAATTTTGAGGAACTAAAACATTTCACCTGTCTACCAAGGAGTGATGCGCAGCAGCTAACAAATTTGTTGCCAAATGAATAAAATGTATAAAACCTTCAATACCAACCCTCTTTTATTCATTAAAGTCTTCTTGTGCCTCATTAATTTTAATGATATAATCTAGCTCTGATTGAAGTGCACCTGAATGTAGTTAGTGCCTCATCAGTACTGATGAGTTCCAAATAATTCAGGCCATATCCTCAGAGTGCTCGCAAATTATGAGTCTCTTTACATCTGCTCCATGCACATTGGTCCATGCCTGCAGCAGTGCACCTTTTACATTTTTGGAGCCTTTTGCCTTTTTTTCTGTCTTTTTTTTTTTTTTTTTTTTTAAGACAGAGTTTCCCTGTATCCCCAGCCAGCTTGGAACTCAATTTGTAGAACAGGCTGTCTTCGATCTCACAGAGATCCTCAGCCCTCTGCCTCCAAGTGCTGGGATTAAAGGTGTGTGTCACCATGCTTGGCGAGTCACCTGTCTTCTACATTACTTGCTATTTTCATAACTGCTTTTGTGCTGAGTTTTGTGCAGCCAAAAATTTTGATGCCACAATTTGACATTTCTTCCCCAAATCATTAGCTTGAATATAGAAATAGACCATATGAGTCAAATGCGTTTTTGAAAAGTAGAGAGTGTGGTATTGTGGTGTATCTAATTTAAAAACTGACAGAATCAGTTCAGTGTAATTGTTTTAAAAAACCAATATTTTAAAATTCTTGGATCTTGTTTTTGCAATCTCATAATTACATCTGTTTGTTGCTTTGAAAATTACATATGTATTTAGAATGTACTGTGATCAGACTGAACATTGCTGTCTCTTATCCCTCCCCCACTCTTGCTGACTCCCTTTTCCCCCCATGGCCTTTTTGTGCAGGTCTTGTGCAGGGAACCACCGCTGCTGTGTGTTCATGATGGTGACCACCATGCCATATTCCCAAGACAAGACGTTTTGTAACACTCCTTTCCACCCTCCAGCTCATACAGTCTTTCCACCCCCTCTTCCATGATGTTCCCTGGGCCTTGGAGGGTGTGAAGCAGATGCATTATTTAGGCTCAGCACTCCATAGTCACTTATTCTCAGCACTTTGACCAGTTGTGAGACTGCATTAACTGTCACTCTCTGCAAAAAGTTTCTTTTTACAGAGAGTTTATAGGCTGAGCACAGAAATAATCTATGGGTATAAAGATAAAGTTTTAGGAGGCAGTTTGGCTACATGTCCATTTAGCAAAATTTGAATAATACATTCTCCCCAAGGACCTATGATCTCCTCAGCCACAGGCTTTTGACTAACAGTATCAGGCACAAATTCCCTCCTATGGATTGGAAATCAAATCTAATGTGAAAGGATTTGGTTAACCCCAAAACATCACTATTGCACCTGTATTAGTCATTTTTCCTTTACTGTGATAAAACACTATGACCAAGGCAACTTATAGAAGGAAAAGTTTATTGGGCTTACAGTTTCAGAGGGATTGGAATCCATCATGGCGGGGAGGCATGGTGGCAGGAGGCAGCTGGAGCAGAAAACTGAGCACTCACATCTTCAAGCAGACACAGGGAGCAGTGAGAGACAGGCTAGACATGGGCAAGCTATATGCTCTCAAAGCCCACCCCCAGTGAGCTGCCTCCTCCAGCATGGCCACACCTCCTAAAGATTCCATGACACTCACCAAAAAGTGCCATGAACTGGGGACCAAGCATCCAAGTACTTGGAGTCTGGGGCACATTCTCATTTAAACCATACAGCACCAGTGGGCATATCTTGTCTGGAAGGATGCTATTATTATACCATGCAGGGTCCACAGATTGGAAAGACCACTGAACAGCCTACATAGAACCTTCTGGCATTATGAGTGCTAATGAGCAAAGGGGAATCTTCCAGCTCAGTTCCATCCAGATTTATTTCTTTGTGTCCTATACCCAAAGTGTACAGTGTCTTAGCAATACTGTTTACTATATTCTTCTGGTGGGTAGTCAAGAAACCTTGTATTGTTTTAGGATCTTCTGGATGCTCTCTAACATAGGGAGTAATCTCACACCTCACACTTTGTCTTTTGTCTGGCAGCATACCATATTCTACCATATAAGTTCATTAACCATTAAAAAGAAATCTAAACACTTCTGGGAGCAATAGTATGTATGAACTCATGCAGGACACCCCCATTTGAGTGCCTTTAAAACTGTTTTTAGTTAGATTAAACAGTAGATTTCTATATAGTTTTCCCATACTTCCTTAGTTTTGATTGATGCTCCTCTCCAACCTCCACCTTTCCTCTGTCCTTTGGCCTTACTCCAATTTACACTTTTCCATCAGTGGTATTCCTTCCCTCTACTTTCATATAATGTGTTCTCTCCCCCCACCGACATTTTTCTTGGATCCTTTCTGGCCTCTGTGAGTACTCAATCTAACACACACACACACACACACACACACACACACACACACACACACACACAAATCTAGATGTTGGAATTTCTAATTGAGAGAGAACAAGCATTTATATTTTTGGTCCTGAATTGCACAAGAAAGCTAGCTGAGCATAAGCCAGTGTGTGAGCCATCAAGCAGCATTTCTTCATGGTTTCTGCTGTACTTCCTTGGTTGTGAGTTCCCTGGCTAGAGGTAATTCTGCATGGAATAGTAGGAAGGCCTGCATTTGCATCCTGCTTCACTTCCCACCCTAACCTCCCTCAGTGGTAGACTGTGGCCTACAAGTATGAGCCAAATCAAACTTTTCCTCCTCTAGGCTGCTCTTATTCATAGTATTTTATCACAGCAACAGAAAGAAAACTGATGTTAAACATTTTTTAAGTATTTATTAGTCATTTGTAATTCTTCTTTTGAGGACTCTTTGATCAGATCCATGGCTCATATTTTGACTGAGTTGTTTGTTTCCATAGTTTGGTAAACTAAAAGTTCCTTGTATATTCTAGATATTAATCCTCTGTCCGATATACAGCTGGCAAAGATTTTCTCCCATTCTATAGGCTGCCTTTTCACTTAGTTGAGTTTCCTTTGCCTTTTAATTTCATGAAGAGTCATTCATGCTTATTTTTAAAGGAAAAGAAAGGGTATAGTTTGTCTCATAGTTTTAGAGGTTTTAGTCCATAATTGGTTGGTCCTGTATCTTTGCACCTGGGATTGCACATCATGACAGTGGTGCATAGTAGAGCAAAATTACTCACATCGTGTCTAGAAAATGGAGAAAGGAAGATTGTAGTCTAACAATACTCTTTAAGGTGATGCCTCCCAATGACCCTAAGAACTCCTCTAGGCCCTGCCTCTCAAAAGTTTCCACTACCTTCCAGTGGTGCTTTTGCATTTCTGTATTATGGTGGTGCCAGTTTTTTACCCTGGGCTTTCTTTTTGGGTACCCATAATCTCATGAGTAGAAATGATTAATTTTTACATTCGTCTACTTTTCTTGGCATTCTCACTATTTTTCATAGCCCAAGATATGGCAAGATGTTGTAGGGAAGTTGAGTAAAGTGAAGTACAACTTTATCAACAAATTTAATTTTAGTTGGGACTGGAGAGATGGCTCAGTGATTAAGAGCACTGGCTGCTCTTGCAGAGGACACAGGTTCAGTTCCCAGCACCCACATGGTGTCAAACAGCCGTCTGTAGTTCCAGTCCCAGGGGATTTGATGCCTTCTTCTGGCCTCCTTGGGCTTTACATGCATATGGTATACTTACATCCAGGCAAAACACTCATGCACATAAAATAAAAATAAATAAAGAAGTGTTAATTAATTTTAGTTATATTTATTCCTCTTGATTACTCTTTTTACAGAGAGGTGACTTGGACTTAAGAGATAAATAAACTACATGCATTATTCCATTAGTAAACTCTTTAAAATTTTTTTCAAATATTTTATCTTTTTTTTTTAACAGAGCATAGGGTAGGGTTTATTTACAGAAGAGTGGGTCCCCCACATTTATGGCTGCATCATAAAGTCCACACTCAAATACAGATCCTGTGACCTCCCAACAGCCTCACAAAATAGTGAGAGAGGTGCCTCTTGGTGTTCTCAGTTTATATATCCTTTGCCCCTCACCCCACATGCAGCTAAGGTTGACTGATTGGGTGGGAGGGGTAAATGACGCCCCCCTCGACTCCTTGATGAGTGTGGGAAGGAGGTGTGACTATAGCTTGCTGGCATAGTAGTCGTAGGACATTTCCGGTTCCAGATTGTTTTTCTATTTCTGTAAAGAATGGTACTAGGATTTTGATTGGGATTGCATTGAATTTAGATTGCTTTTGGCAGGATGGACATTTTCACAATATTAATTCTTCCAATCCATAAGCCTGGGAGGTCTTCCCTTCTTCTAATCTCTTCCTCAATTTCTTTCTTCATTGTTTTAAAGTCTTAATTGCAGAGATTTTTCACTACTTTTGTTAAGTTTATTCCAAGATATTTTTGAGGCTATTGTGGATAGAGTTGTTTCTATGATTTTTTTTTTGTCTCTTTGTCCTAGGTATAAAGAAAATCTACTGATTTTGTATGTTAATTTTGTATTCTGTCACTTTACTAAAGGAGTTCATCAGCTCTAAGAATTTTCTGGTGGAATTTTTAGGGTCTTTTATGTATAGAGTCACATCATTGACAAATAAGGATGCTTTGACATCTTCCTTTCATGTTTGTATCCCTTTTGTTTGTTTCTCTTGTTTCACTGCTCTAGCTATGACTTTAAGTGCTATATTGAATAACAATGGAGAAAATTGATGTTCTTATCTTGTTCCTGACTCTAGGAGAAATTCTTTGAGTTTTTCTTAGCATGATTTTGGCTGTGGGTTTGTCATATATAGCCTTTATTATGTTGAGATATGTTCCCTCAATCCCATAATCTGTCTAGGGTTTATCATGAAGGGATGCTAGATTTTGCCAACAGTCTTTTCTGTATCTATTGAGATGATTAAGTTCTGCCCTCGAGTTTATTTATGTGATTATTTGTCTTTATTGATTTGCATATGTTGAACTATGCTTACATCTCTTGAATGAAGGCAAGTTGATTATGGTGGATATCCTTTGTTGTATTCTTGAATTTGGTTTGCTAGTATTTTCTAGTAGAGAATTATTGCATTGATGTTCATCAAGGAGACTGATCTATAATTTCCTTTTATTGTTGTATCTTTATCCTGGTTTTGGCAGAAGTAACATGATGGCCTGGTAGCAATGGACCAGAAGCTATCATTCCTTTTCTGTTTTATAGAATAAATTGATAAATACTGGATTTAGTTCTTCTTTAGGTCTTGTAGAATTTGACCTGGGGTTCTTTTAGTAAAAGATTTTTAATTACTGCTTCAGTCTTGTCTTATCCCTTGTTATAGATTTGTTTAAATTGTTTATAACTTCTTGGTTCAACTTTAGTTTGCTTTATGAATCTAGAAATTCATCTGTTTCTTTGATATTCTCCAACTATATGATTTAAGGTATGTCATGATTTTCTGAATTTCATTGGTACCTGTTTTAATGTCTCCCATTTCTCTCTAATATTACTAATTGCAGACTTCTATTTGTTATAATTTGGGTAAGGTTTTGTCAATCTTGGTTGCCTTTTCAAAGAAAATTATTTCATTAATTCTTTTTATTGTTTTCTTCATTTCTATCTTATTGATTTCCATCCTGATCTTGATTTTTATTTCCACTGACTATATTTTAGCTTGTTTTTGCCCTAAGATGCACCATCAGGTTATTTATTCAAGTGTCTGCTCTCTGATTTTGTAATTAGCCATCTCACCAGCTCCTTTCCTCTTCCTTTCTTCTTTCCTTTTTTTTGATACAGAATTTTGCACTGTAGCCCAGGCTGGCCTAGGACTCATATGTAGCCTAGGCCAATCTCAAACTCATAGAAGTCCTCCACCCTCAGTTCTTCTGTGCTGGGATTACAGATATAAACAAACAGACCAGGATAGAATTTAATTTTTATACATTAAGTGTGTGTGTGTGTGTGTGTGTTTCAGCAAATTTTCCCCTCCCCCTTCTTGATTGTTCCAGTAAATTTTCCCCTCCCTCTTCTTGGGAGACTCGCACCTGCACCCTCTGAAGCCCCAGAGCTGACAAACCAACATAAGGCATCCTATTTGGATTTTGCATAATTTATATGACATTTGTGTGGGAGTGACTTACAAAAACAAGGATTCTTATAGGTTTTTTCCTTTTCCATATTTGAAACACACACGCCATCTGTCTCCCACCCCCATGTTCTCTCTCTCTCGGCTTTTGCCTGTGCTCGGTATGACGTTGGCACCACCCCTTTTTCCCCAGTGTGCTCTGCATTGCCCACAGTTGCCTTGGATCAGCTCCAGCTTTTCAGGGGCACCTTTGAGTTACACTCCATCCCTTCCTCCAGCTCTTACAAACTTTCTGCCATCTCTTCCACATAGGTCCCTGAGCCTTGGAGGGGGTGACAGATGCAGGGCAGTCTCTTTTGTATCATGGCAAGATATTGACCTCTTGGGCCTCCCCATCATTCATCTTCAGGACGTGACTGCTGATCTATCTCAGTGGTGTTTCCCCTACTATAAAAACAAATGGAAGGAAGTAGATACATCTAAGCAAACATGGATGTAAATGCAAATGCCTAGAAGATATCCCAGTAGGTATACCATATTCATTAAACAGTGTACTTGTAACAGCTCCCCCACTGGGGCTTATAGCCTTCCCTGACACAGGGGGTTGGCCTAGTGTACAGGACCAAATGTATGTTCCACCCCTAGGAGCAGGCCTTATTCAATTAGAAATTTGTCAGTTGTACATATGTTAGTCAAGCCATTATTGTACTAGCAGGCATTGCTTGGCATGTCAATAGTGTGTGGCACACAGGGTCCATTGTTGAGCAGAATCATGGGGCATCCTTTTTCCCCAACCATCTGCATAGTGCCTTCTGGCATTATAAAAGCCATCCATCAAGCGGCATGGAGTTTTTAGCTTTTCTTGGCTTCATTGCTCCTTCTCCCATGTTCACATCATGCAGTATCTTTAGCAACATGGCCTTACCAACCTTTCTAGTGTACAGCTGACATTAGTGACAAAAGCCTTAGTTAGTTTGAGGACCTCTAGGATCTCTCTGGCAAACAGCTCATGGGGGGCAACTCACCCCTGGTACTGTAGTTTTTCTTACCAGTTGCACAGTTTTGAGAGCCTCTGTTTTTATTTTACCCAATCATAAAACTCCCAAGAATCTTACAGCTATAGCTGGCCTTTGTTTCTTCATGTATCTTTCAAATGGGTTTCACACCTGTAAAATACACAAAGGTTAACATCATATATTAAATCAATCAAGGTCTAACACAGCATGGAAAGGTTTTATCCATTTGTATTAATTGCTTTTCCATAAATCTGTTGGGTACCATAGCATGGGTAAGAGGCATTAACTTGGTTAATTTTTTATTATCTTTAGTTATCACTTTGGAGTGATTCTACATTCTGGGAATTTTACATGGAGTCTCTTTGTATCTTTTTATCCTTGATACATTAACAGGTACTGGCTCAAGTTGCCTGACCTTGCACTGGGCTAGGGAGGCAGAGGGTCTCTCTTGTCCCTGATGCACCTGTTGTTTCCCTGAGTCAGGCAGGCCCCGTGTCTGCCTCCTGGCTGTATCATGCAACCTCTCCATTTGACCATATCTAGCTGCTGGGGAGGCCCTGGTGGTTAAAACGGCCTCCATCCCTAGCATAGCCTTTCTCAGGAAAGAAGTGTACCTTATTTAATCGTTGGGGATCCTTAACCACCCCTGGGACAGTTTTTATCCTCTGTATGCCTTTTGTAAACTGTTCTTCAAGTTTTAAAGCCTTCCAGAAACTCCTTAGTACTGAATTTGGTTTTCTATCAATTTTTTCTTTAGGAACTTGGGCTCAACACAAATCTTGCCACATTTGTCTTCAAGTAACCCAAACAGACCATTTCTTCTCTCTGGTCCTCTTTATATCTTTTGTAGGTTGCTGTATTATTCTACAGACACATTTTATATGCTGGTTTGAGTCACTTATATCTGCCAAAGCCTCCCTCACTTTACAAAGATCCTGTCCCATTAAAGGACTTAGTAAAACAGTTAAAGCTCTATACTGTTCTCAAGGTTCCAGTTTAATTAAGTTTTCCTTTATGTCTCTGGTGAACACAACCCTATCTGGCCCAGCAAACTGGGTATTAAATATTGCTTTTTTCATACCTAGTTCTCTCAGTACCACCTGTCCCTCTTTTATAGTCCTCCAGCCCCTCCTAATCATGGGAATCTCCATTGGTGATGACCACGTATCTTTAATACCTTGACCAAGCCATTCCATTGGACTTCTCCCTCCTGTATTTGCCTATGTTGAACAGCCTATGTCTCAAGGATGGATGGGTGGTTTTATAACTCAGCTATGAAGCTTCTAAAGGACTTAAACTGACATTATTTGCTCCCATGTCCTATATCCTCACGAGCCATGTGATGAGGGGTTCTTTGATGGTTTGAAAGTTTTCCTAGTTTCAACAGCTCCAGTGTCGAGTATTTTCTCTTAGCTATAGTACTGTTAACTCTTTTTCCTTTCTGCATCAAAGGTTGTTGAATATGAGGGGCAGCTTCAGCTATTATTATTTTTGGTTGTTTCTTTTTTCATTACCGTCTTTTTTCCTGGAGCCTTTGATTCCTGGTCCCCTAACCTTACACAAGTTAAAATCTCCCATTTTTCCTCTCTCTTAAGCTCTGGGGCTGAGACTGAATTTGTCAGTAATTCCTTAGCCTTTTCAGCCTTGTTTTCTGCTGTTGTTTCAGACAAACCTTTTATTATGCAAAGTGGTCACACCCCCTCTCTGGGCTCCCCTCTTGTGTTCAAGGCTTGTAAATTTTTTTCTAAGCTCTCTATGACCTTTAAAGAATCTTCACATACAAGCAGCTGAGCTATTTTCCCACATTTACAGGACAGCTATGGCCCAAGGATTTTCCCCTTTGAGTCTGTCTGTGTCTGCATGGCCCACATCTTTTTAGTTACATATTTTATGATCCATTGTATAACCCATATGACCAAGCTAACCCCATTTATCATATGGGGTTTGGCCACCTCTCCCCCTCTTCCCATCATCTTCTCCTGGTTGGGTCGCCTTACCTCACAGGATGCCTTGTGGTGCCCATCTCTGCCCTTCTGGATTTGGAAATCTGAACCTGGCTCCCTTTTGATCAGCTCACCAGATGCTGCTGGAACCATGATACTTTCCAAGGCCCATATCCCCATGCTTTGCCTAGACTCCTGCAGTTCATCTTTCCAGCCACACTATGCCAATTGTTTCAGTAAATTTTCCCCTCGCCCTTCTTGGAAGACTCATGCCTGTGCCCCCTAAAGCCCCAGAGTTGAAAAACTGACATAAGGCATCCTATTTGGATTTTGCATAGTTTAAATGACATTTGGGAGGGGGTGACTTACAAAAAACACGGATTCTTATAGGCTGTTTCTTTTCCATATTTGAAATGCACACGCCATCCATCTCCCACCCATCTTCTCCGGTCCCATCTTCTCTTGCTCAGCGTTAGCCCATGCCCAATATGGCACCAGCTCCACCCTTTTTCCCCAGTGTGCTCTGTGTTGCCCACACTCACCCTGGATCAGCTCCAACTTTTTGAAGGAGCCTTTGGGTTACAGTGTGTGTGTGTGTGTGTGTGTGTGTGTGTGTGTGTGTTGGGGGTGAGAACAACTTGTGGAAGTCAGTTCTCTCCTTTTACCATCTGGGCACCTAGGTTCTTGGGATCGAACTCAGGTTGTCAGGTTTGGCAGCCATTTTTCCAGGTTCCAACTAGAATATTAATGGTACAACTTTTCCATCTTTGTGCTTCAACTTTCTGTGTCTTGATATTTAAAGTGAGTTTTCTATAGACAAGAAATGATCAAGTTTTTGAAAGCTTCCCCCAAGTCTGATGGTCTCTGCCTTTTAAGTGAAGAATTTAGACTAGGGATCAATAATATTTCTCCCCTGTAAGCAGCTATGTAAGTAAATATCTGGATTTGAGGGTTACATAGCCTCTGTTAAAGTAACTCAAATCTGCCATTGTGTGCAAAATCAGCCTCAGAAAATAGGTGTGACTTAGTTCCAGTAAAACTTATTTTAAAATGAATGAGTCAGATATGGTCCATGTAGCTATCATCATTGCTATTTATTTTGAGTGCAGTTGTGGATATGACTGGGTTTCAGTCTTTCCTTTGCCATTTGTTTTCATTTTGTCTTATATGGTCTTTTGCCTCCTTCTTACATTCCATTTGCTATTGGATGAATACTTTGGGGTTTTCCATTATAATTCGACTTGCTGAGTTATTAACTTATTTTGTACTAGTTGTTCTAATTGTAATGTGTATCTTCATTTTTTGCAGTCTTCATTATACAGTATTATACAGGTCATGTGTAATAAGAGAACCTTAGGAAGCTGCTCATCCATCTTCTTCCATCATTGAAGTATTTTGTTATCAAGACTTCACTTCTTTGTTGTTATAATCATCCATTTGTGTTATTAATTTTGCTTCAATCAGTTTATTTTTTAAATAATTTTTTAAATTAAGAAAAACATTTACTAATATCTTTGCTATTTTGCACACTTTTCATCCCTCTGTATAGAGAGGTGTTTCTACCTGCTATCATGTCCTATGATGCAGGTCTTCTGGTATCATTTTTTCTAGTTAGCCTGCCTCCCTGCCTACAGCTGCAATCAAAGCATATTTGTCACCGTTTGTCTTAACAACAAAGCTTTCCCATGACTCATTAAAAAACAAAACAAAACATTAATTTAGGGGCTGGAGAAATGGTTCCAGGGTCAGGAGCACTTGCTGGTCTTGCAAAGGACCCAGTGGTTTCCAGCACCCATAGGGTAGCTCAAAACCATCTGTAACTCCAGTTCTAAGGGATCTGATGCCCTTTTCTGGCCGCCACAGATACTAGGTATGCATATGGTGCTCATATATACATGCAGGCAAACATACACACAAAATTAAAATAAATATTAATTTGCTTTAATTTTGAAGACTTTTGGCTGATGATAAAAATTACAGGTTGAGAAATTTTCTTTCAATAATTTAAAATGTTATTTTGTAGCCTTCTCCTGTGAATGTCTAAAATAATCCTTACTTTTATTTTTCTGTACATAGTATGCATTTTTACTGCTTTTAAGATATTCTCTTTATTGCATTCTCATCATTTGTGTTCTGATGTGTTTTGTGGTTTTCCTGTATTTTCCCTATTAAATATTCCTTGAACTTCTCAGATGCATGAATTACAATTTTCATGAAATTGAAACAATTTCAGCCATTTATCTTCATAATAAAAAAAACTAACTGTAGACATATAGTCACATATGCTTTTTACTTAACTAGCTTAACTCCTAATTGGTTACATTTCCTGATCTTTATCAAGGCCATTAATTTATAATTTTATGCTAGGATTGCTAAGATGATAAATCATAAAAACTTCTGGATTATATCATCTTGCTCTGAAAATGTTCTTTTTTACTCTGAGATTAAATTATTTAACTGAGGTTTATGTAGCATTTGTTAGGAATGGGCTGCATGAGTTTCCCCCTTACTCATGGGGCATGGTCCTCACTCCTAGATCGTGGTTTTGCTGGAGTATAACTGGACATTCAGAATATTCACCAGTGTCTCTCACTCTGAGCAGGTCTGAATTCCTTCATTTTTCCAGTGCTGTGTAAATTTGGAAATGCTCCTCTGTCCTCCAGCCTCTCAGTGCTTACTCTGAGCTGGCACTGTAGAGTCTGCCACGCACACAAACTCGTTACCCCTGGACCAGTAAGGATTTTAAAGCAGAGTTATAGGGAGCCTTCTGTGTAGCTCTCTCTTCTCTGATAATTAAACTCCTTGAACTCAGAGTTGTTTTTTCAACCTAGGAAGCCAAATCAGAGAAAAATCATTTAAAATCCCTAGAAGCTGTCAGAGTAAAATAACATATTACATACAGAAGAACAACTGTTTGTATAACCATAGGATTTTCATCAGAAAACATGGGGATCAGAAGGAAATGGAATAAAATACTTAGAGTTAAGAGAAGAAAAAAACCAGGAGATAGTGTAATGTTTATTGAGTCAAGTAATTACATTTGTGTTTTCCAAACTGTGACTCTTATTCCTTTAATATATTTTAAATAAATATTGAATTACAATTAAAAATTTTATTTGTGGGGGCACTGGGTATTGAACACAGAGTCTTGTGTATGCTAAGCATACTCTTTGCCACTGGACTGTACACTCATCTTCTGAGGAGTTTTTAAAACTAGAATAGGGCAGTATGGGATGCAAAACTGTCAGAGTGCATCTCAAATATCCAGGTAAATATTGTTAACAAAATTTTAGTCATGCATTCATGTATGTTGTGATGGACTATAATATAAAATGTTTCTTCCATGGATTATAATATTAAAAACCAGAACTCTAAGCCACTGCTTTAGGTTATTTAGTGTCACAAAAACTTTGTAAGGCAGGAATTATCTCTTTTTCATAAAGGGAACCAAGAGTAAGTTCACTTGTCTTTGGACATATAGCTGGTTAATGGTTGAGCCTGAATTTGATGCAAACCTTTTAACCTTTGAAACAATCTGAGTAAAAGCCTTCTCTTATTGAAATTCCCATTGGCATGTACAAGTGATCAGCTGCCAAACAATGCCAACCAAAGCAGTTGTAGCAGCCAGTGTACTGTAACCTTCTTTGGTATTTTTATCTATAAAATAAAGATTTATAAAATAAAGATTTACAGTCATTTGGGGAAGAGTTAATTCTAGGTGACTTGACTTTTCTTCTCTCCAGGTGACTTTCTTCACCCCAACTTGAAGAAACTCTTGTCCTCACATTTAGTGGGCTTCAGCTTGCCTTTTGAATTAATCTCTCAAAACAACTTCTTTTGGCTGTCTTCAAAACAATCACAGGTTTTGTGATATTTGGCCTGAGTAGAGAACTGGCAGTTCCCAAGTGGTGGATTGTGGCAGCTCAGAAGGCAAGAAGACCCTGTTTCTTTCCCCTGGAGAAGAGGGTCCAGCCAAAGCCGACTCTAGCTGCTTTCTGCTCAGACACAAGGAACAGAACACATTTTAAAAGCTCTGTGATTCAGAGTCTTACTCTGCTCACATCATTGCTTCAGTAAATATTGACTAAACTAGACCTTAGTTAATAAGAACCTTTTGCATTCTGTGATTACTTTGACTGGAATTTATAGCATCCAATTGGAAGTTGAATGAGTTACAAGTACTTTTACCTTGCATTTCTCATACGAGTTCCTTCATTTCCACCATAACAGACATTGCCAATGTGCTTTTTTTGTAGCAAAAATAACATCAAACTTTTTGTAAATAGCAACATATTGCTCAAATGCTTGGCAGTGTTTGAGAGGAAAGGATATTCTTAAGTGAAGTTTAAATGTGGTTATATAGTCTGTAAATTGTCTGAAGAGTTGTCAGAAAAGAATATTTGATGACTAGGAAAGACCTCAAAAAAAAGTGAGGTGACAGATCAAATGTTTTAGGAATCCATGGTAAACTTCGTTATAATGACTCCTTAGTTATGAATATTTTGTTCTTAGAGGTCATACATGAATCCATTCCTCATAATGTACTCCCAAGAAGCTTATAATCCAGAGTGTGAAATGTAGGTAACTTATTAAGTAGCAATAGTCTATAATCAAATTAATCTTTAATGCAAATGTCAGTGTGGTTATTGATGGCTAAGAGTGAAAAGCATTATATACAAATGGAGCAACAGAAAAGGAAAGCATTACCTGCAATTCTGCACTTTAGGTATTCAGTTAATTTTTGATGATGTTTCTTGAGACAAAGGATTTTTTTATTGTTATAACTGTAAGCACATGTTTCATGCTAAGACTTGTTTTTTAGCTTGTTTTTTGAAAAAAAAATTCTGTGTATGTATCTAATCTCTCTGGATCCTTTATGCTTACTTTTCTTTAGTATATGATTTTGTCTTCATTTATCATTTAACTCATAAAAATTTTCATGAGCGAGACCATCAGTAGTTTTGAATTGCCCTAAGGATGTAAAGGGGGGTATTCATAACAGACATGGCCAATGTTCTTTTTCTTGTAGCAAAAATGATAACTTATCAACATTTTTTGGAAGTAGCAGCATATTGTTCAAATGCTTGGCAGTGTTTGAGAGGAAAGGATATTCTTATATGTAGTTTAAGTGTAGTTGTATAGTCCATTATAATAATAGTGATTTCTTTACTTTTAGTATTTATTCAGCAAATATATGATACTTGCTATGAAATGAGCACTTCCAAGTAAGCTTTTCATGTACTAATTAGTATTCTCCAAAATTCCCTATAAGATAAATATAGTTGTTCTCATTTTAAATATTTTATTTATTATTTTATGTATATGAGTGTATTGCCTGCATGTATGTAAGTGCACCCATGTTGTGCAAAGCCTGTGGAGGCCAGAAGAGGGCATGGATCCCCTGGAACTGGAGTTACAAACAGTCGTTATCTGCCATGCGGGTGCTGGGAATTGAACCCCGTCCTTTGGAAGAACAGCAAGTGTTCTTAACCCCTGATCCATCTCTCCAGCCCCAGTTGCTCTTATTTTATTCAGAGGAAACTGAAGAGCCTGGAGAGTAAATCATTTACTATTGTGTGGTAGGAGAATTGGGTCTTGTACCCCAGCAGTATAGCTGTAGAGATAATGTGCTTATCTTCTCATCAGTCTTCTCTACCCTTTAGCCCTCTGCCCTGAGAATATCAGCCACTGTCCTGGGCTGTGGTCCTTTTTTAACTTAGTCATTAGTTAAAAAAAGTCCTCTACCACATCCCACTCAGAGTACTTAGCATGATGTCTTGAATTTTATCAGTATGATTTGCTCCTCTGAAATTCTATCTCATACCAATTTGTCACTCAAAAGTTAGAGCAGTGTCCATTAGCACCAGCACAACTGTATTCTTTTTGTATTTTCCCTCAAGATAGCATGAGGGAAGATGGGACCTTACATTATAGCCCTGGTATTATAATTGCAGCACCTGTTACAGTGTTCACTTACTGTGAAATGCAACTTGATTTTGTCCAGGTTAATCAAGCTGTGATTAATTGCTCCTGTGTTGGGAGCCTGAGGCTCAGCCATTTCTCAAAACTGCTGAACAGACCTAAGCTGGTAACTTTCCATTCTACCCACCCTCCTCCCACGGGCATGGGACGGAGCCCATGGCCTTGGCCCATGGCCTTCTACTCTTTTCCAGTAAACTCAGTAGATTCCTCCCTTAGAGTACATCTGGGCCCCTGCGATCTAGCTGATATGATTACTCTCAATCTTTACTCCTTTGTTCTCATTCTCTTTTTAACCTCATGCTTGTGCTGCAAAAAACAAAACTTAGTCAAAACCCTGTCTTGTCTCCATTTCTTGTGTCTCTTGCCCCATCCAATCCCCACTCCCCACTCCAGGTACCCCGTTACAAATCCTGCGGGCCGGGACACTCCTGCCTCTTCTTTCATGTTCCTTCAGGTTATAGACTTTGCAGAATGGATGGAAAAGAATAATGGATAGTCAACTCTGTAATCTATACCTTATGGACTAATTAATATATTATATTTATATACAGAGATATGTATATATATATTTGACTTTTCAAATTATACTAAACATTTTTTCAAAATTTCAGATATCAATTATTTTACATAAAAAAATTTATTGAGAATTTCATATGTTCATATAAGGTGTTTTGATCAAATCCACGCCCACTCCCTCCCTCCCCTCCAAAACCTCCCATATCACACTATCACTTTTTTCTGACAATTTTTTCTTTCTTTCTTTCTTTCTTTCTTTCTTTCTTTCTTTCTTTCTTTCTTTTTCTGTCTTTCTTTCTCTCTCTCTTTCTCTCTCTCTTTCTTTCTTTCTTTCTTTCTCTCTCTCTCTTTCTTTCTTTCTCTTTCTTTTCCCTCCCTCTCTTCCTCCCTCCTTCCTCCCCCTCTTTCTTTCTCCTTTTTTCCTTTCTTTCTAGCTCCCC
>NW_008355775.1:4323747-4327374 GCF_000622305.1 Nannospalax galili
AGTACAGAGTATGTTGCTAAGAGGCCCAAAGACATTTTGACTTTTAGCCAAGAAACTGGCTACTTTTCTTTGGGGTCTTTTTACCCTACCTACCGAGCCAATTCTTACCTCCTATTGTTATCACACCATCCTCTGAAGAGGTTACCCAAAATTCCCGATAGGAAATTAGGACACAAGCCACTCTGGCTTCTTCCATGCTGAACAGGGATGCAAGATGAGGCAATTGGGGCACCCCTTCAGTGGGTCTATTAAAAGACTCCCAAATTACATAACTCTTATCTATAGGGTAAAAAGAAAGTCCTTGACTGGTGAATAGGAGAGGTGAAGGAGAAGTAAAGGCAAGAGGAGTTAGCATTACAAGATCTAGACAGGGAACTAGAAAAAAAGTCAGAACTGGGCAAATTTCAAATGTTTATATCAGAGTCCATTGAGTTTTTTTGATGAGAGCTTCCGAAAGCATCCCTCTATTGGGTTCTTCCTCATTTTTCTTTTGTTTGCCAAGGCTGGACTCAAGATTGATGGACTCAGGATTTGTTTTCAGGCACTTTGATAGCTGTTGGAGTGGCTAGAATCAGTGTCAGTTCCCTCTCAAAGGCTTCTAGATAGGGGAAGAAAACAAATTTAGCCATCATTTTAGAAAAATAATGGGTTGTCTCCCTTAGGTGGGCTCTACAGTATTGGAGACCAAGATTTGAAGTCTTACATCTGAGCAGCACTTTCTGTTTAGAAACAAAATCATCAATGAGAAATAATTGTCTAAATAACCTTTTATATGGACTTAAGCCCAGATAGCAAATTTTTAAAAATATGTTTTTATTGAATTTTTGTGTATTTCATACAGAACATCTCAATCAATCTCAATCATCTTCATACTCCCATCCCTACTGGTACCCTCCCATAGCCCCCCCACCCCAGAACTCATACATTCTGTCATTTGTGTTAGGGTCTATTGCATCTAGTATTCCTAGATGTTCCTCAGTTCAAGTTCATCTATTGAGGTCTACTCAGCTTATATAGAGCCCCTTGCTTTAGGAAGATCAGCTCTTCCCCACCTAACAGTAATAAGTTGCCAATATTTCTTCAGCTAAGTTTGGGGTCTGCGGTCCATTTCCTCAGCCCCAGCTCTATGATGGGTTTTTTGTCTGCTTGAGTCTGCATGGGACTTGTGTACACTGACACCATTGTTGTAGATTCATATGAGCAAGGTCCCAGAAGCTTGCAGGACTCTATTTCCATATGGTCATGCACTTCCTCGCTGGCTCTTACAATCTTTCACCTCCCTCTTTCACAATGGTCCCTGAGCCCTGGGTGGGTGAAGTTTAATATAGGAGTCCTGTCCAAGAACCAGCATTCTGCAGACTCTTAATCTCTATGCTTTAGCCATTTGTGACCTTTTGTGTTCTGTTGCATGAGGGAGTTTCATTAATGAAAGTTGCTCTCAACTTCCATTAGTGACCTCTTTACCCCTGTTCTATGTTCATGAGACTTAAGTGTAGAGGTTGCACTGTAGATGTGTCACTTAGGCCTGGGCACTTCATAGATAATGCCCATATGTGACCAGCTGTGATACATGGTAGTAATCTGTCTGGTGCAAAAGAAGTCCCTTTGATGAGTGGCGACTATGATATTTGTCAGGAAACAAGGCTGGTCTCCGGAAACCCAGGCAAGTTGTTGGTGGGGATAGCCAGCATAGAAGGCAGGTCTCAGTGTACAAAGGCAAAAAGGCAAGTTGAGGGTGGGACACCCTGTGAAAGCCCTAGGAAACTAGACCAAAGGATTCAGGTCCAGGCTATGAGGGTAGTCCAGAGATCTGGAGTGCTAAGAGCAAAAGTGAAGCTGTGCCTAAGGCTAGAGGGAAAAAATGATGTGGGCCAGATATCAGATTTTGAAATGTTTTTGAGAGACTGATTGTACAATTGCCGGGCCACATCTGACAATAGATTCTTACTTACAATCTCTAAAGCAAGCAGTTTGGGAAGCCAATTTGCAGCTTCTATAGCAATCAGCTCAGAATGGTGGGAATGTGATGAGTGACTGACAGATCCTCTGCTTGAAACTCAGGAGCAACAGATAGAGCCAAATATTCTTTATGAACCTATGGCCTGGGATGCCCTCCTTCTGGTTAGCCAGCCTCCCTGCCTACAGCTGTAATCAAAATATACCTGCCACTATTTTTCTTAACCACAAAGCTTTCTTAACCACATGCCTCTTCCTGTTTGCGTTTATACCAAATGCAGCTGACAGCAGCTGACTTCTCGCAGCAGCATGCTCTGAATGCATAGCCTCTACTTGTCCTTATTTGTAGTCTTTTATTTACCATTTCAAGAGAAATAGTTTCCTCTTAATCTTGTTTCTAGAAAATTGATTATTGTCAATTACTTCCTCATTGCCAATGATGTCCACAAGGAATTTGTTACACGGTTGACTATATTTGACATCTAGATAGTTAAAAGATCATCTAGATGTGTCTGTAAGTGCCAATCTGGGGGCTGGAGAGCTGGTTCAGCAGTTATGAGCACTGGTTGCTCTTGTAGAGGACCCAGGCTCTGTTCTAATACCTATATGGCAGCTAACAACTGTCTGAAACCCCAGTTCCAGGAGATCCTATGCCCTCTTCTGACTTCCATGGACACTGCATGCACAGGTGTACTTACATACAAGTGAAACACTCATACGCTAAAATATAAATAAATAAATAAATAAATAAATAAATAAATAAATAAATAGTTTAAAATGCTGGTCACATTGACTTAAAATACTTCAATTTCTTGCTACTTGTAATCGGGTATACTTGACCTTCTTCATAGCATTAAAAATCAGACACTCTCACCTCCCTCTGCTTCCCTGGGCTGCACAACCTGCCAGCCTCTTTCTGGATGCCGGGGCTGACCTCTCGGCCTGGAACCACCACTGCTGCCTGATCCCTTGCATCCAGATGAACCCAGTTCCTTCTCGTGGTCCCCTGGAGCCTTGTGGGCCTGATCCCACCCTCACCTCCCTCTGCTTCCCTGGGCCTGCTCTCCTGGGTAAGTCCATCCTGCCCTCCACACCTTGATTCTCCTAGGCTCATTCACCCTCCCATCTCCCCCACCCATCTCTCCTCCTAGACTGGGTACTGTCCTGTTCCTTATCTTAGCACCCCAGACACTCGGGGAACCACCACTGCTTCCTGATCCTATTCAGACCAACCCAGTTCCTTCTCACAGTCACCGGGGGCCCTCCAGGCCTGGTCCCACCCTCACCTCCCTCTGCTTCCCTGAGCTGTACAACCCACCAGCCTCTTTCCTGGACACCAGGGCTGACCTCTCGGCTTCCTGATCCTTTGCATCCAGACCAACCCAG
Organism: Nannospalax galili; assembly: GCF_000622305.1. Classification (NCBI taxonomy): domain Eukaryota; kingdom Metazoa; phylum Chordata; class Mammalia; order Rodentia; family Spalacidae; genus Nannospalax; species Nannospalax galili. Next base: position 4,327,090 of record NW_008355775.1, read on the forward strand.
TTCTTCCCTGCAATCCCCAGGAGTCCTTGGGGCCTCTTCCCGTCCCCATCTCCCTTCGCATCTCTAGATGGCATGGCTACCAGAAACTTTCCTGGGCCTGGCTGCCAGGCTAGTCCAACCCCCAAATTCCTAAGGACAACATCTTTCCTGGAGGGATCCAGACCTTAGGAGAAAGCCTGAGAGCATCTGATCCTCATCTGACTTGGGCCTCTGTGGGAACTCCTGAAGACAAAAGCAATCTGGCCACTCCAATATAAAATCAAAAGAGAGAACTGGAAGCTTAGA
>NW_008355775.1:4328182-4329188 GCF_000622305.1 Nannospalax galili
ATGCAGGAATTCCGTGACACCATAAAAAGACCAAACTTACGAATCATAGGCATACAGGAGGAGAAGAATCCCAAGATAATGGCATGGACCAGGTCTTCAACAGAACTGTAGAAGAAAATTTCCCAAAATTAAAGAAATACATGCCCATACAAATACAAGAAGCATATAGAACACCAAACAGACAGGACCAGAAAAGAAACTCTCCATGACACATCATGGTAAAAACACTAAATGTACAGAGATAAGACTGAAAGCTGCAAAAGAAAAACAACAAGTCACATATAAAGGAAAACCCATTAGGATTACAGCTGACTTTTCAGTGCAAGCTATGAAAGCCAGAAGAGTCTAAACCAAAGTATTCCCAGTTCTAAATGGCCACAGATGCCAACCCAGATTACTATACCCAGCCAACATATCTATTATAGTTGAAGGGGAAAGAAAAATCTTCCATGACATAAATAGGCTGAAAGAATTCATGTCCACAAAACCAGCCCTTCAGAGAGTTAGAAGCAATAGAAAGAGCTGAAGAAAGGAATGACTATACCCAAGGGATTGCAGAAAGAAATTCAATGAACATATAACTGTGGAAAAGTACAGCTATATCAAGAATGTAAACAGAAATAAAAATGACAGGATTCAATACACATCTTTCATTAATAACTTTAAACATTAACGGACTGAACTCCCCAGTCAAAAGACACAGATCAGGTGAATGGATTAAGAAACAAAACCCATGTTTTTTTGTCTTCAAGAAACTCATCTCACTTTCAAGGACAGGCACTATGTTAAGGTGAAAGGGTGAGAAAAAATATACCAAACGAATGGTAGTAAGAAAAAGCAGGCATTGCAATTCTAATATCTGACAAAATTGACTTTAAAACTAATTAGAAGAGATAAAGAGGGCCACTTCATTCTGATCAAAGGAACAATAAATCAAGAAGATATTACAATCATGAACATATATTCACCAAACTCTGGTGCACCCAACTTCATAAAAACAATACTA
>NW_008355775.1:4329410-4333088 GCF_000622305.1 Nannospalax galili
CAAATACAAAAAGATTGAAATAATTCCATGCATTTTATCAGACCACAATGCGACAAAGCTTAAAATCAACACCTGTGGTGGTTTGAATGAATATGTCCCCCATGGGCTCCAAGTATTTGGACATTTTGTCCCCAGATGATGGCACTGTTTTGGGAGGTTTTAGAAGGTGTGGCTATCCTGGAGGAAGCACGTCACTAGAGGTGGGCTTAGAGAGTTGTTAAGCCTTGCCAGATCTCCAGTCACTCTGTCTCTTGCTTCCTGTGCCTTTGTGATGATGTGAGAGTTTAGCTTCTGCTGCTCTTGGTCCAGCCACCCTGCCTCTCTGCCATGATGGACTGTAATTCCCCTGGAACCGTAAGCTCAAATAAACTCTTCTTTCTATAAGTTGCTTGGGTCAGTGTTTCTATCACAGCAACACAAAAGTGCCTAATATAGTAATTGGTACCAGAGAGTGGGCTGTTGGCTGTGCAGAACCTGACCATGTGGGGTTTTGGAGGAATGTGGAAGACTTTGGAAGGTTGGGCTGGAAAAGCGGTTGACAGCTGTAAGCGGAGCTTAACAGGCCTTTCTAGTAAACGCCTGGAAGGAAGCAGTGCTGAGAACAATGTAGTTCCAGAGGGAAATAAGGACTTATGCAGCACTTGGGATATTTTGGCAAAGAGTCTGGCTGGAGTCTACCCTAGACCCAAAAGCTTGCCCGAGGCTAAGTTGAAAAGTAATGGACTAATTTCTTTGGCAGAGGAAATTTCAAGACAGCCTAATGTAGAAATGGTGGCATGGCTTTTAATCATGAATATTACGCAGATCTACAGTGAAAGAGAACAAACGGGGCAAAAAGAAATACAGTTTGGATTGAAAAAAAGCACTAGGAAGATAAATCTTGGAGCCCTGGCATGTGATGGAGAGGATCCCATTGATAAGGAGATTAAAGTGATTAAGGAGGGGGTCTAGAGAGTCAAACTTAAACAGTGGAGAGAATGCCTCCAGGGAAAGACCACACCCAGTTAAGCCTCCAACTTGTGAAAGGAAAATGCTGCAGGGGCCACTGAAGAGAAAAGCTTCTAAAATGGATAAAGCAGGGTGGAGTCCATCCCAAACTTGCAGTCAAACTTGGCAGTGTTGTTCACCTGGTGTTGGCTTTAGAGGCATGAAAGATAGAAGAGTGAAGGGGTCATCAATTCTTCCTCGGAAGTTTCAGAGAGCCTCGGAGGCCAGGCAGCATGAAGCAGGGGTGTCCCTACCTAGAGAAGGCCCTGATAGGCCATTGCATGAAGCTGTGAAGGTGAAGCCTGGTTAGCAACGGAGACCCCAAGAAGTTTGTGATGCCAGAGCTGTGAGGCATCTGCCAAGAAGACCTGCACACAGGGAATGGTACCAGCACAAGAGAGAGAGATGTTTGTTGCATGCAGCAAAGCTAGAGAGGCTGAGCTATCTAAGCCCTTTGGAAGTAAAGTCCCAGAAGTTGGACATGGAGCTACTGTATTTAGTGTTTTCCCTACTGGTTTTTGGTATTGTTTTGGTCCGGTATTTCCTTACTATGCCTCCATTCCTCCCTTTTGGAATGGTAATGTGTATTCGGTTCCAATGTATGTTGGGAGTACGTAATTTGTCTTTTGATTCTATAGACGCTTACAGTTAAGATATTTACCTGAGTCTCAGAAGAGACTGGCTTTTTGAATAGTATTGAGACTGATAATGACTATGGGGACTTTTAAATTGGACTAAATGCATTTTGTATTTTATATGTTCATAAGCCTATGGGGGCCAGGGGCCCCAGATAGTGGTGCTATTTTGGGAGGTTTTAGAAGGTGTGGCTATCCTGGAGGAAGCATGTCACTGGGGGTGGGCTTAGAGAACTGTTAAGCCTTGCCAGATCTCCAGTCACTCTGTCTCTTGCTTCCTGTGCCTGTATAATGATGTGAGATCCTCACTTCTGCTGCTCCAGCCACCTCCAGCCACCCTGCCTCCCTGCCATGATGGACTATAATTCCCCTGGAACTGTAAGCTCAAATAAACTCTTCCTTCTATAAATTACGTGGATCAGTGTTTCTATCACAGTAACAGAAAAGTGACTAACACAACACCAGAAGAAGCTCTAGTCACCACATGAACACATGGAGATTAAACAACACACTCCTGAAAGATGAATGGGTCAAAAGAGAAATTAAGAAAGAAAGTGTTCCTGGAACTAAATGAAAAGGACAGTACAACACAATAAAACCTCTGGGACACGCTGAAAGCTGTCCTTAGAGGGAACTTCATAGCTCTAAGTGCCTACATGAAAAAAATCAAAAAGAACACAAATAAATGACTCAACATTGCAACTCAAGACACTTGAAAAGCAACAACAAATGAAACCCAAACCCAACAGACAAGAAGAAATAACAAAAATCAGGGTAGAAATTAATGAAATCGAAACAAAGAAAACAATACATAGAATCATGTTAGTTAGTGGAGGTGATAAACATTACCATTGAAATCTACCAGATGACTTTATAGACATACACAGGTGCCAAGGATCTGAATGTAACCAATTATGACTAATAATAATCAGATACATACAGATTAGAGATGCAAGCACCAACATCGCAGTGTTATTAGCAAAAACAATGAGTCTTTCTGCAAGGAACAATATATTCTAAAATGAAATGGAGATCTTTTTTAAAGTTTAAAAACTCATTCAATTTTATGTCTTACAGGGCTTATACTGAGTTCAATATTGTATAACTGTATTAATTCAACAGCAAACCTAAAAATTTTATAACCACTTTTGAAAGAGATGTATCTTTGCTCTGGAAACTGTTATTGAGCATGTTATAGCTGTAATGAAATGCTTCTTCTCAAAAAATAAAAAAATAATAATAAAGTTTAAAATCTATGGAAATAATAAAAAAAATCAGACACAACCCAAAGATATTAAGGAGAGTTTTATTGTAAAGATAGGCAGTACCTACAATTTTACATATTTCCAAGTCTACAAAAACTCTCAGAGCAGAGACTTCTTTCTGTCTGTGATACCAGCAGACACATTATTCATTAATGGGAAGGGGAAATTCACTTCCTACTAAACTGAGGCAGAGGAGGGGGGACTTTAATGTCTTGGCCTCTCTCCAGCTTCTTCTCACAGTCCACCAAGTAGTTGACACCATCAATGACAATCTGGACAAGCTCAACCTTAACGATGAAAAAGAGCGATGACCATGAGGAGGAGATAGAGCAAGGAAGAGAAAAGGAAAAAAGAGGAGTGCTTAATTTCAACAGAAGATGCTTGATGGACAGGAACAATGTCCGTATATGTGAACTTTATACTTAGTGGGGCTTTATTATAATTAGGGTCCTTGTAGAAGGTGAAGCTACAGAAGTATCACAAGGTTTACTTTCAAGCTTTGTTTAAAATGAGGTTACTGCTCTGCATGCGAGAAAAATTTTAGTATTTGATTATCCATAGTTTTTGTCTCCTCTATTTTTCCTTTCTTTTTAAAAAATTGAGGGGAGAGAGGGAGGGAGGGAGGGAGGGAGGGAGGGAGAGAGAGAGAGAGCTGCTGGCTACTCATCATCTTATGCTGTAAAATATAAGCCCATACAATGATATCTGTGTTTTATACTTTGGATCTGAATTCTTACCAGGTGCTCAGCTCTCTGAGCACTGAATGTGATACAGATACCTTTTACCTTTTA
>NW_008355775.1:4335165-4347623 GCF_000622305.1 Nannospalax galili
GGAGGGAGGGAGGGAGGGAGAGAGAGAGAGAGAGAACACCACAGACAGCTTATGTGCCATGACCAGAGGATTTGGCTTTCTCCTTTTACTGTGTGTTCCAGAATTGAACTCAGGCCATCAGGCTTGCTTGGCAAGGGCTTCTACCCACTGAGCATCTTGCTGGCTACTTTTCCCTCATCATCTTATGCTGTAAAATATAAGCCCATACAATGATATCTGTGTTTTATACTTTGGATCTGAATTCTTACCAGGTGCTCAGCTCTCTGAGCACTGAATGTGATACAGATACCTTTTATTATACAATGGATGTCTTTCTGAAAAAATTATTGTAACGAAGTCATGCACTGTGCTAGGCAAATTTCTTACTTAAACCAAATTTTATAAATTATAACAAGCTATGCTTTCAAACATTCCTGATTTTTTTTTTAATGCTAGAACTTTGGTGTTCAAATATTTGTTAGAGGTCTATTTACCAATGGTTGTTTTACTCCTTGAATCTCCTCCCAAACAAATTATTGACTGCTGCTCAGGAGACTCAGGGTAAGATAGTAAGCAATAAGTTAACTCCAGATAGAAAAAAAATTTGCTATTACAAGAATGAGCAGCGAAGGTGGAGAGGATCATTGACTGTCTGAAGTAAAACAGTTTTTAAAATCTTCAGCAGGCTGAAGTTCGGTTCCCTTCCCATTGCTTTTCATTCACAAGGAAATAGGGTCTCGAGAGAAAGTTGAGTCAGAAAGCCAGTCACTTTTAACTAAGCACAACTTTTTCCTTATCCAATCAATGCATCCCCATTTTGGACATGGTGTGGGGAGATGGGTTCCTCATTTATTTCTACTGGGACTCTTTCTTGGTACAAGCCTTCTGGGAGGAAACTCAGTCAAATATAAGCTTTCCCAATTCTTTCCTAGAAATATAACAACTAAATAAGAACTATAACTAGATTTATACCTAGAGTTGGTAAAACAAAATATGAACAGGAAAATATTAAATATATAATCACTGTCTTTACTAACTATCACTAAAAATCATGTTTTTGGATGTCACCATTTTTTGTTATTTTGTTGTTTATTTTACAGTGCTGGAGATAAGATCTAGGGCCTTATACATTCTAGGCAAGTGCCCTGCCACTAAGGTATACCCTAGTTCCCTACATCATGTTTTTAAATAATATTTCATGGTATGAAAAATATTCATGAATTGGAAAAAGTGTTATCAAATATATGCTATAATAATTTTAAAGTTTTCTGAATAATTATTAGAAAGAGTCAAAATATTTTAGATTGATATTAAAAAATGGTCATGAGGTTTGTTGGATTTGGTTTTTAAAAAACTTGTAGACTTTTTTCCAGCTTTTATGATAATCATCTAGTTTAACGTATATTTGATAATTACTATGTGAATTGAGAGAGTAACCTTATACAGCAGTCCTCTAAATTCAGTACTCCAGCCAGGAGCTGCATCCTAAGTTGAAATAACTTAATGTGATAACTTTCTATGATCAATGTTTGCTTAACATTCGTAAGTTTGTTAAGTGAGCTTTTAAGACTCATCCCATTCAAGGCCTACATGTATCAATGAATCCTATTCTTCCTATATAGTCACAGGATTCCCTCAACATTGTTTTATAGGCACACTCATCTATAACTAGCATAAACTTTATTTGCTATCCTAACCCTCAAAATAAAATTTTAGAAACTATTAAGTATCCAAGAATGCCACAGCAAAGATGATAGTGTGTGGTGCTCAGCACAAGATATTCAGAATAAAGAGAAATGTTGACATTTTCCTACCCTCAGGGGGATGGCACACCTGTTCTTTGGGTATATGGGGATAAAATACTGCTGTCCTTTAGAATAGCAGCATAGCTCCCAGGAGGTCGGTGACAACAGTCCCACCATGGATTCCTTGACTTACCTATAAGTGCTCAGAAGGCACTGTATTTCCTTCATGGTGTTTCCCATGCAAGAGCAACACCCAAGAATGAATAGTTAATATGACTCAGTGGGGAAAGAGGAAGTCTTTTGAATTGTGTGAGTGAAGTCAGGCTGCTCAGGATACTTTTCTATGCCCTCTTCCCACTAGGCTGATCTCATTAATCCTTGTAAGGAAAACATGAGAGACATTACCTCCGATCTACCAATCCGATCTATGTTGGAAATATCATATACATCCGCCACTGCTGCAGTGTCCACGCCACCTGTGCCACGCTTCTGGAGTCTCAGGTTCTCCAAGATCTTAGAAAAGCGTGGATCCTAGGAGAAGGGATAATACTTAGTGTCCTAAGAAGCAAAGGAAACTCACCATTCATTGAACGAAGACATATAATGAAAGATAATAACAGTTAATATTTACAAACGATTTACAATGTACTTGGGCACTATGCTGGAACTCTTAAGCCTCACGACAATCTAATGAACCAAGTATTGCTTTCACCCCATCAAAGTTCATTTTCTTTTGCTATAGAAAAGTACCTGAGACCAGGTAACTTATAAAGAATAGAAGTATATTTGGCTCACGGTTCTGGAGGCTGGGAAGTTGAAGAGCATGGTGCTAGCACCTGCTCAGCATCTGATGAGAGCATTCTGGCTGCATCATGATATGGCAGAAGGTACCCCATGGTGAGACAGCATGCATGCTAGTTTGGGTCTTTCTTCTTGTAGAGCCATGAATGCCATCGTTTAGGTCAAGTCTCATGGCTTCATCTAATACGAATTACCCCCTAAGGCTACAAATACCATTATTATATGAATTTGGGGATTAAGTTTCGAATATATGAGCTTTTAGGGGACAGACTGAAATATACCAACCCTACTTTACAGATGAGGAAAGAGTTTCAGAGAAATTAACTTGCTCGAAGTCATACAGCTAGAAATAAACAGAACTACAATGGAACTTAGGTCATCTGACTCCAACTTTATCTTCAGAGAGAGAGAAAGAGAGAGAGAGAGAGAGAGAGAGAGAGAGAGAGAGAAACAGAACTACAATGGAACTTGGGTCATCTGGCTCTAACTTTATCTTCAGATAGATAGACAGATAGATAGATGATAGATAGATAGATAGATAGATAGATAGATAGATAGATAGATAGATAGATAGAGACAGATGATAGATGATAGAAATATTTGCGAACTTTGGTTACTTACCTATAAAATAGTTTCTTTGTTATATGAAATAATTTCTTAGCATTGGAATTTTGAATAACAAAAAAGAATCACATACCTTTTTGTTGACAGGCAGCACATTTTCTAAAACTGTTTAAAATTACTTGATTTACTTTGTATGTTGTGACAGGAATCATTAGCTCCCCATTGGAATCCTTTACCTCTTTCTCCAGCATTGGAGCTGAAGATGTAGCCACTTGCTGGCTAAGTTCTTGCTAACAGAAGGAGCAGGCATGATGTATGCCACTTGTATTCACAACTTAACTCTTTACCTGGACATACCCACATGCCCTCTCCCTTGCTGACAAGCTAAAACATGGAGTCTGTCAGCGACAGTGCAAATGAGAACTGTGCCCTATGGTCCTCCAAGCAAGGTCCCCTAACTAGCAACCTCAGGGTTACCTGGAAACTTACGGGAAATACAAATCTTAGGACCAGTGAGATAGGTCAGCAGGTAAAGGCCTTTGCTGCCAGCCTCATGACCTGAGTTTGATCATCAGAACCTGTAAACTCTGATTTCCACACTCACACTATGGCATACATGTGCCCCAGCATGCTAAATGAATGTAAATTAAAAAACAAAATGCTAATTCTACAGGTTTGACCTAACTGTGTTGTTTCAGCCCTCCCTCCAAGTGATTCAGAGCATGGCAGCCTGAACATCTATCCTGAATTTTTTTATGATGAAGAACACAAAAGTCTTATTCTTGAAGCTACCATCCCTTTCTCACAGGCCCCCAACCTTTTATCCTCACTAATGCAAATGTCTTTTGAAGCAAACATTTGAGGCCTTTTTCATTATCTTTCTATTGCAGGTGGTGAAAGTCAGGGTTAAGGAACAAGCAGTGGTATTTTCTCTTCTGCAAGGCCGTCACATCTAAGCTGATCTTGGTGGAACCCAACAAGGCCCCTGGTCACACAGCCATTACCTTGCTGAGCTTTGGGATCCTAACGTGAACTCCAGCCCGCAATCCTGTTCCGAGGTTCGAAGGGCAGGTCAGAATGTATCCCAGGCGTTCATTCCACATGAACTCCCAGCCTCGTTCTTGAATTAACCGTTCCACCTACAAGGGAAACAACAGTGAACACATGCAGAATTCTCAAATATCCATTCGTTCACATCATCCCACACACCAGGGAGAGAGACAAGTACAACATATGAATGAAACTGAAATAGATTTGTAGTACCTGCACTTAATACCTCTTCTATTAGAACATTAAAATGAACCAGGTGTGGTGGCGTAGGCTACCACCACAAATCCCAGCATTTGGGAGGCAGAGGCAAGTGGATCTCTGTGAGATCAAGGCCAGCCTGGTCTACATATCAAGTTTCAGGCCAGTTGGGGCTACAGGAAGACCTGGTCTCAAAAACAAAAAATGAAAAAAAAAAAAAAAAACCCAAAAAACCCCAAAAAACAAAACAAAACCATAGTAAGCATGCTGAATGCTATGATACCATGCCCTGGTATGTCCACATTTAGAAAACATGTTAGAGAATACGACAGTGTCAAAAAACACCTTCAGAATAGTTATGATCACTCCCTACATCAGTGACTTAAAGGGGAAATTCAGGTAAGCGCAAAAAAAAAAAAAAACCCAACCTTCCCCCACCAAAACTCAAAAGTAATAGTAAAATGATCCAATTAAATCAGATGAACCATAGAAAGCATTTAAACCGGTACCTAGAGATACTAATCTCTCAATAAATGTCAGCTGATACTTTTTCATCCAGACTGTAGGAGAATATAGGAATTCTCAGCAGATAAGCCTGTGAAAATCTGTCCTATTTCATCACATCCTGTTTCACATCCCACCCAATCCCTCCCCATTCCATCTATCCCATCTCATCTATTCCAGTCTTAACCCATCCCTGTGCTCAAACAAAATGAAAAAAACAACTAGTAAGCCACAGACTTCCTTAAGAGGAAAAAGTCACCTACTTTCTGAAGCCCTACTTAGACGTTCCTCTCCAAAAAGAACACTTGGATCCCTAGGGGGGAAAATGGAAATTAGGGAGATTTTAATGAATATTCAGAAACATCTGATGGATTCTTACTTCCTTTAGTCCACGGCAGAATCGCTCAAATACTCGTTTCATGTTGCCTCCTTTCTCCATTGAGATCACCCTGGTGTGGTCTTCCTCATTTATCCAGATGAGAAATGTCTTGTCATAGTTATGCCTGATGAAAGAGAAATGTGGTGCTGTCAACTGCATTGTTTCAACATGTGAAAATTCCCATTTCACCTTCCTCTTTCCCTAGATAGCCCTTATCTCTTAACTGTGCCTGATCAAGTACCACAAAATAATATTACCCTCACAGAATGGAGAACAGGAGAAACTCCTGCCATTAAAAAAAGCCAATAAGAATACAATCCCCTTAGTTCCTCAAACAAGATGCCAATAGTTCAACTGAGATTCAACCAAAATCTTATGGTTCTTAAAAAAATAAAGGGAGGACAGAATTTTACTTGCAGGTCAAGAAGTTTGGGTTATATAAGAATTCACATATGTTTGCTACATAAACCCTGGCTGTCTACCCTCTTAGGAAGACTATTTTCTCAATTCTTTTCCATACAGTTAGGATAAGCTACCACAGCCCAGTAGCCAAAATGTGTTGGGACTGTTAGACAAGATAAAATATGTATACATTTGCTGTCCATTCTTTTTAAGGCTTTTCTTAAATCATCAGTACTTAATTTTCATTTTCTACTCTTTTTGTCTTAATGTCACAATGAAACATTTCTTTTCTTTTGAATAGTCTTCACCATGCATAATATGCAAACCCGCTCACATTCCTACATAGCTTAGAAACTCACAATGCACACACACACACACACACACACACACACACACACACACACACACGAGTTGTCAAGTAGTTTTGGTTTCCCCGTTTAGCTCAAGCCCAGCATGCTGTCAACTGCAGTTCACAGCAACCTCAGGTTAGAACAAGCAGGCGAATCTGAGATCCTCTGCACACATGGCAAATGTATCCATACCAGATTCCCCTGGCATCTGGCCAGTCCCGGGCCATCCCAGCACATGTTAGTAAAGGGGACACTGGCTTATCAAACAGAAAGTGGTCCTGCAGGCCAAAAGGGACAAAGGAGAGAGAAGAGACTGATGAGACGAGGCATGACTGTCAGAGCCAGGTGACCAAGTTTCAACTTACTGACAAGGAAACCTCTCAGGCTGGGTCTTTCAGATTCACTGCATGCTAGAATAACCTGGAAGCTTTTAAACACAAAATTATTGATGCCAGTACTTACACTTAGGTAAGATACCAAGTAGATAGGGTAGGGGAGGCCTAGAATCTCTCGCAAGTGAGAGAAAGTGAAGACTGCAGGCAGGAGAGGACTGGATACAGTCACTGCCAAGGAGGATGGTCACTCACAGACCGGAGGCCAGGGTGGCTGCTGGAGGCAAATGGGGCCTTGGTCTGTAACAGGGCAGGCAGATGGCTGGCCAAGGCAGAAGGCAAAGCCCTGACAACTATATAGCTGTTCTGACTTGGAAATGGGATATTTTGTGGAATATGCATCTTCCGAGATGACAAAATCTTGTTTCTGCTTTTCTTGAAATGTAAAGTTACTTTTGAAAATGATACCCTATTTTAACTGGGCTAGTGAGAAAATGAAAGGATTTGGGAGGCTGATTCAGCGGACTGCTGTGAGTCTGAGCCCAGCATGGACTACACAGTGAGACCTTGCCTCACAGAGCCAAGAAGGGACTTGAATTTTGTCAACCCAGAGCTAGAGAAAAGGCCACAGATGCTGGGGGCAGCAGAATGAGCTCCTGCAGACACCAGTGGCTGGCTTCATACCCATCAGGAGAAGCACCTGAGATATCCTGTCTAGATAACTTCATCCCTCAACTTCCAGAGTTTTCTTTGAGTGTGGCAGATCATCTTTTAGGCACAGACAGGATTTCTACACCTAATTGTTCCCATTTGTCCTTAGGTAATGGGGGGGGGCGGTTGCCCTCTGTTCACCTCTACCTATCCAGGCTCAGCGGAGCATGCTGGGGGTTTCCTCTGTAGATTTTAACTATGGCTTGACTAGAATGGTTGAAAGCACATCATCCTTCAGTACACTGAAGCCATGGAAGCCACAGGCCAGTTTCAACCGTGGGGCTGGTAGACTTCTGCCCAAGCAAGGGTTCATCAGTCCAGCCGTCTCAGGCAGCCCCTGGGTAGTTCACCACCCACTCACATCGATGAGCCGTTGCTGATCTTGCTCAGTCATTTCAGACAGCTTGTAGTAGCGACCTGCCAGGTCCCCTTTGAGGCCCTCCAGGGCTGTGATGGCCACGTTCTCTACCTCTCTTCGCTCGGCCCGGGAGCAAGCAGGTGGCAGGCTCAGCCCACGGATGCTGCGGCCAGTGCGCACCCGAGAGGACAACACATAGCGCTCATCAAACTGCCCATGAGTGATCTGCCAGGTAGAACAGAGTGGAGGCTTACTCAGTAGCCACAGCCCACCGTCCTGCCCTAACCGCAGTGGGTTCCCACTCCACTGATCTGAAGCTTTAGGAAAGGTTTAAAGCTCCCTTTCATTGATCTTCCCCTGGAGGCATTTTTAAGGACTATTTTTTTAAAAAATTTAAAATATTTTATTTATTATTTTTATTTTATGTGTATGAATGTATTGCCTGCATCTATGTAAGTGCACCTGTGTTGTGCAATGTCTGTGGAGGTCAGAAGAGGGCATTGTATCCCCTGGAAGTGGAGTTACATACAGTGGTTAGCTGCCATGTGGGTGCTGGGAATTAAATCCAGGTCCTCTGCAAGAGCAGCCAATGCTCTGAACTGTTGAGCCATCTCTCCAGCCCCCTATTTTATTTTTATTTTATGTGTGTGAGTGTTTTGCCTGCATGTATGTAAGTGTACCACGTGAATACAAAACCCAGGGAGGCTGGAAGATTCTCCTGGAACTAGAGTACAGATGGATGTGAGCCACCATGTGAGTTCTGGGAACCAAACCTGGATCCTCTGCTAGAAGTCAGTGCTCTTAAGTGCTGAGCCATTCTCTGCCTCTTAAGGACTTTGTTAGCACTCTATGGACCTCCAGGGAATGTGCTATACATGGGCAGTCATAGACCTTTCAGGGCTGTCTCACCAGGGAGGTTCATAGTTCCCTCCTCCTGTGGGCCTAGGAAAGCCAGTTTCCTGAGGAGAAGACAGGGAGACTCAAGGCTACCTTGGAAGCATCCAAGTCTGTAGGATGCTTCATCACCCTTGGGTCATAGCCGTTGTGCCTTAGTTTGATGACAGGGTCGAAAAGGTCAGCAAACACCTGGAAAAGAGAAGATGCTTCTGTAATTGGCTCACCTTATAGCAAAGGACCTTTCCTTTCCCTCATTCCTTTTCTCCTCAAGGGCCAGTACTGATGTCTTCCTCTGAAGTTCTCCATGACACCATGCAGGAAATGAGTACAAGAGGATACTAGCAAACAGGAAGGAAAACAAGCTTATACCAGACAAACCTTTTGGAGGCCCCTTGTTCATGAAAGATGGTGTGGCTGCTGGACTCTGCTTGGCAGGGATCTGCTAAGCCCTTATCATGATGCTGAGAAAAAATAAAAAAATCTAACAGTTAAGAACTCAAGAGTTTTCTGCTTTATGGGCTAAAAGAAGCCACCAGATCAGGGGTTAAGCAATTTTGTACTCAAAAGAAAAGGTCGGGTTCTAAGATTGAAAACAAATACTAAGTCCATGGAAAAACCCAGCAGCGCCAGAATAGAGTGAAACAAGGATCTCTAATCCTGAGAGAGCCTACTCAGCCTAAAGGATGCATGCAAAATCTAATCAACAAAGAGAAGTAAATATAAACAAAAAGCTACTCAGGGATAGATAAGATAATCTTTAGATAAAGTGAAGTTAAGTGATGATGAAATATGATAAGATATGACAATGAGATATGGTGGCCCACAGCTTTGATTCCAGCACTTGGGAGGCAGAGACAAGCAGATCTCTGTGAGTTCCAAGAGAGCTCAGTCTACATAGCAAGTCCCAGGCCAGCCAGAGCTACATAGTGAGATCTGGAGAGAGAAAGAGAGAGAAAGAGAGAGAGAGAGAGAGAGAGAGAGAGAGAGAGAAAGAAAGAAAGAATAACAGAATACTTTGAGCCTTTGGAGGAAGAAGGACTTTGGATCCAGAGAGACAACTTTAGTTCATGACTCTGCTGAATGCTAATAGCCAGCATCTTGTTTATTCCTTCTCTTCCCTTAATGACTGTTTTACTGGAGAATTTCTTTTAGCTCTCTGTGACAGAAGAATGAAAAAGGATGGGGAACATGAGGGAGGCTGGCTGCAGACTTTTACTGTGATGAAGAGACTGTTCTGTGGAGACAAGGGTATGGTGCTCAGTTCTAGCAACAGACACTGTGTTTATGCACTAAGGATGAGGCTGAATCTAAGAAATTTGGTGACCTCAGGAGTCTGGGCTACAGTAATATGAAGAGAATTTATAAACTATAGACCCAACCTGATCCCATCCAATGAAGCCCAGCCACAAACACTCTAACTTTTAATGTCTTTCTGGTGAGTATACCACATATTTTAAAAAAAATTTTCTGTACCAGTGCATCTCCTTGACAAGCTCAAAGAGTTCTATCATGTGACTCACTTCTCTCTGGGGAGAAACACTGGGACAGCAGCAAAGAAACTTTGTCCCTAGGAAGCTCTAGACCTCACATCTGAGAAAGGATTCCTAATGGTTCTGCAGGAATTGGCTTCCCTTATGGAAGCCTTTCCTGAGAAAGCTGGCCTCAAAGAGAAAAGAAAGACCCTGGGACAGTGCACCTCAGCCACATGCAGTATAGCCCCCCATGGTTTTACCTCGTAGGACTCCTCGTCACCAGCCACCATGCCCACAGTCTTGATGAAGGGGTGGCCAGGGTTGTCCACTCCAGTCTGGATGCACTGGTCCAGGGTATAGCCACTAGGTGTCATCTTGTTGCGGAGCTTGGCATAGATGGTGGGAGTGAGGCACTCTGCCATGCAGTTGTTGTGCTTGCGCAGATCAGGGTAGTCTGCACTGTGAGAGGAGAGAGCCTTTGGGCCAATAGTCCCCATGGAGGGCCTATCACCTTTTTCACCCAGAAGTTTTGATAAAATTCAATGACAGCTGTAATTTTGTCCTTTAGGTCTGTGGTAGAGAATTTAAAGATACAGTGATGGAACTATTTAGAATGTTTTTTCTCTATCTTCTGCCTATGAGGCAAGCTTGATGACAACATATACTTTACCTGTCATGAGAACAATGCCTGGCCATTGAAATAGGCATTTGGTAAATATCTGTTGAAATAGCACATAAAAAGGCATCAAATGGAATGCTGTCTCACCCTGAAACAGGTACTGTTTGAAGAATATGGGATTAGGGAACGCAATGGGCTCAAACACAGGTAATCTCCCCTCTGAGATTCCTGGGGTACATGGTAGTTGCTAGTGATTCTTTCAGAGGTGCTGATTCCATAGAAAAGAGTTAATGTCTCTGAAAACACCTTAGTTATTTTCTCTATCTACTTCCCTCAGGAATCCAAGGAAGTCAGCATACCACTCAGACTACTCAGTGTGTATCTCAGAAACAGCGAGGTTCCGAGGCCAGGCATCTACCTCATCCGCTGCATGACAGTCCTTCACTTCCCATCTGCAAAGCCTTTTTAAAACTTACTCTTAAATCAGTACTCTGGTGTCACATTTTTTTCAGAATACAGTAGAACAGTGAGTAAGGCATGGATCTGAAACCAGGGACCTGGATTTTCATCTGAGTTTGCATTCTCACTGAAGAATACTAAGATCAAGAATAGTCCGTGTTAAAAAAGGGCTTATACATGTTAACCCAGTAGATATTTTCATATAGTAAGTGCTTAATAAATGTTAACTATCACTGTTATTCCCATTTAACTGAATGGCAAATTTGGGGCCAAAATGATGATATATTTCCTTGTATTTGTCACAGGCCACTTAGGTATAATAAGTCTCAAAAATGATTGTCCATTTGACTTAGTCATCCAGAAAGACCAAAAAAAGGATCTTCAGTGACAGTTTCTAGTGGAGGAGAACATATTTCTGCCTGGCAGCTGGCATTATTTTAAAGCCAGGAGGGCTTACCTTGCAGGGAAGAGCTTGTGCTGCTCCCGGGCATCAGCAGACACCTTCTGCCTGTTCAGCAGATAGCCAGTTGTCAGGGCACTGGTACCCAAAGTAGTAAACAGCAGAGATGCATTGCGGCCAGTTAGCAACTTAGAGAAGGCACTGGCCATCCTTCTTCTTCGCTGAGTGTCTATAAAGCAAAAATCTGTGTCAGGTAACATCATAAGATGATCCTGAGCTACAGCACAGATCAAGAAGTGAGAAAATGATCTGTAAGGGCTGTAGTTCCTTTGCTTGCTTATCTATTTCTTCCTTTTCAGATTTGATGAATGCCCATAACATTTTATCCAGTAATTTTAGAGAAAAATAAAGAGAAATGTGTCTATTTCTTTTTTTTAATATTTTATTGAGTACACCAAGAGGGCAGTGGGTAGGCAGTAACTGGAATCTGTTCACAGTCCAGCCTTTTTTTGAATCTGAGGAAATTGTTCTGTTGTTTTTTTTTTTACAATGAAAGCATATTGTAAATTAACGACATTAACATATATTGACTTAAAGCTGGTCCTTAACCCCACTGAAATTTCAAGAAACTATTTCATATGTTTCTGAATGGTAATATTTTTAAAATTATTTATTTAATAACCACATAATTAGAAGAAGCATTTCATGACAACAGCATTGACATATTCAATAAAAATTTCCAGAGCTAAGATGCATCTCTTTCAAAATTGGCTGTAAATTTTTAGATTTATAGTTGAATTATTACAGTTTGAATTAATACACGCATACGATATATTACTCAGTATAAACCCTATAAGACATAAAATTGAATGAGGTTTGAACCTTTAAAAAAGATCTCCATTTCATTATTAAAATACACAGTTTCATACAGAAAAATCATTTTTAATGCAATTAACACTTAGATGTTTGCACATGCATTTCTAATCTCTATATATCTGATTATTACTAGTCACAGTCGGTTACTTTTGAGATACTTGGCACCTGAGCATGGATATAAAGTCATCAGATAGAGTTCACTGGTAATGTTTTTCACATCTACTAATTAATAAGGAGCAAATTTTCATGCTTTGAAGAATTTTTTTTAATTTTAAAAAATTTTTTAAATTTAATAACCACATGATTAGAAGAAGCATTTCATTACAGCTTTAACATATTTAGTAACACATTCCAGAGCAAGA
>NW_008355775.1:4347655-4419808 GCF_000622305.1 Nannospalax galili
CAGAGATCTGCCTGTCTCTGCCTCCCAAGTGCTGGGACTACAGGCGTGCGCCACCAGACATAAAATTGAATGAGTTTTTAACCTTTAAAAAAGATCTCCATTTCATTTTAGAATATATTGTTCCTTGCATAAAGACTCATTTTTAATGCTACTAACGCTTAGATGTTTGCACATGTGTCTTTAATCTCTATGTATCTGATTATTATTAGTCACAGTTGGTGCCTATTTCTATACATTAGACAAACCAGGTGCTTTTTAGACTTTGCTACTGCACAACTAGATCCTAAACAACGTGGGTTTTTGAACTTCTAAGACGTATGGGGGAATTTCTGAGGGCCATTGTCCCACTATATTCAATCCAAATGAACTTGTGTTCAAGCTCAAGTTCTAACTACAAAGGGCGGGATGTCAGCACTGTGGGGGTTGTCCAGAATTCTTCCAAGAGTCAGGATCTTTGCAAGAGGGTGAAGTTGTTCAAAGTCAGTGGAATTTCATCCTTTGGCTGTATCAGAAACAGACTCAATTTTTTTCTAAAATATCATATTCAGTTTAGGCATTGGATTCCCGCAGGTTAAGATAAAGCAACAAACTTACAATCAAAGATCACTAAGCACCCAAAAAGATCCACTGGAGGAGACAAAACAGAAAAGTAACAATATGCTTAGACCTCCAATGACTGAGGACCTGGAATTGCCAGGCAAGAACCTACATTAGCTCTAGATGGACGTAAAAATAAATAAATAATAAATAAGTAAATAAATAAATAATAAATAAAATATATATAGATCAATTCTCAGAAATTTTGAAGATATTTTCTGTGTTACAGTTTCAAGTACCCAGCCATGATCTGATTCCTTTTGTAAAATAAAGAAGCCATATTCATCTAAAAAAAACAAAGAGCAAAGAATTAGAATCATAATTATGGACCAGCAAGAAGAGACTATTAAGAATGACCAAACTATCCAAGCATGGTGGTACAAACATGTAGTTCTAGCACTTGGGAGCCATAGGCAGGGTTTCAAGTTTGAGACCAACCTGGTTTACACAGCAAATTCCAGGATAGCCAAGGCTATATAGCAAGACTCTCTCTCAAAAATTCTAAAGAATAAAAAGGAAAAAAATTAAAGATTTGAAAGAAACATTCAACTATTAGACATGACAGAACTAAAGATGGAATAAATGAACTTGAAGATATGTCTTCAGAAATTACCCAGAATGTAGCAAAGATAAGTTGAAAAAGAAGAAATATGAGCTAGGAAATATTACATGTAAAACAGGAAAGTCAAATATACACTGGATTGAAACTCCAGAAAAAGACGCTAGAGAAAACAGAAGTGATATCAGAAAATGGCTGAAAAAATCCAGACTAATGAGGTACAAGGGGCATAATGTAAAAGAAGCAAACCCCAAAGAAACTGATGCTTAGACAACTCTTCCTATTAGAGACAAAGGTATTAAAAGCAGAGAAAAAGACAGTTCACCTAAAACACTACAAATTGTCAGCTGATTTTTCAGCAATAAACCTGGTTTATAATATTTTTAGAGACATAGAGGCAACAATTATCAACCTATTATTGGGGCTATAGTCTAACCCTCTTTCAAATGAAGAAAAAACAATGGAATTATTAAAATATATACTCGATAGAAAGATAATTATAGCAGAAAGACAGCCAGAAATGCAGATAATGGAGAAAACATGTGTAAATTTTAATCTGAATTTATAGAATCCTCAATAAAGCAGGAAAGCCAGGATTAAACAGGCACAGACAGGACCCTGCTGGTCCTGCTACTGCTCAGAGGTCATAAGGCCCAGTTAGCCTTGTAGTATCACCTGGCCAGAGCTATTTAATGTGATCTCTGAGTTTAAAACCAAAGAACAGGCAACTCTCTGTACTCTCCCATTATATAGTCTCCATGATATCCAAATAAGGCGAGTTGGGATTCCCCTAATATTTGGAAAGTTGCTGGGTCACTGCTGTAAGATGCTCCAAGCTTAGGTGGATTGATTGCTTCAAAGAGTTTATTGATGTGTGCCACAATAGTTGAAAACCTGGGCTACTCAGGGAAAATTAAACTCCATCACAGAGTGTGACATGGTAATGCACAAATTCCAAGTATGTCCTGACATCCACTTTCTTTCTTGATTGAATTTTGGAAACTGATCAGCTTCTAGTGCCCAGAAATCTCAAAGGAAATTTCTACTAAACTTTAATATGTCAATTAAGATTATCAAAGACTTTGGACATTTAAAAAGCTGTTCCTCACAGACCCATGTAGAGATAGTGTATGTATGACTTTTCAATAGGTATAGCTAAAGGCTACATAACAAGAAACAGTGCTAGACAGGAGAAACCTTTCTTTGAGTTTTTGGCCAGAGTAGTTTGAAAGACTGCCAGAATTACACAGGCTATTACCACAGTCCTTGATTACCTCCTAGAACTTGACAGTAAGACCCAGTGGCTGGAGACAAGACATACTTTAGACACAGGATTTGGAGCAATGGAGATAGAACTGATCTGGAAGCTACCTCCCCTGAAGGCTAGCTCTCATATCTTTGGAGAGCACCACGCAAGCTGGTAGGTGAGAACATGAATCAATGGTCCAACACCAGCTTCAAGACCTAAACTCCACACCAGTGACCAGCACAGCAAATGACATTGGTGCAGTAGTGACACTTTTATCTTGGGGGTAATCAAACAGCTACCTAATTGGACTTAAAGACCACTCAGTGGTAGGAAACCCATGTGTGGTACTATAAACCTAGCCAAATACAGATAGTTGGACAGGTCATGGATCTTGGAGAAAACTCCAAGGCTGTCACATCCCTAGATAAATGTAATATGGATCCTTAAATCTATAGACAAGTATCCCAGTCATCACCCATCAAAAAAGCTTCTTTTTCAAGAGACGTAGATAATTACAGAGTTCCACAACTGGTCACACACAGAGATTGTCTGTGAATTGCCAAAACCTAAGTGGCAAGTCTAGGATGGAACCTCTGCATCAAAGGCTCACAGAACATAGAACAAGGGATGAAGAGAACACTAATGTATCTTTCATTTCTAATCAATGAAGCTCCCTCATACAACAGAAGGCCAGGAACACAAAAGGTCATAAATGACCAAAACGCAGAGAATAAGAGTTTTCAGAGTGTGGGGTCCTTGGACAGGTCTCCTCTACTGAGGTCCATCCATCCAGGGCTCAGGGATCATTGTGGAAGAGGAAGGAGAAAGATTGTAAGAGTCAGGGAGGAGGTACATGACCATACAGAAATAGTCCTACAGGTACCTGGGACCCTTCTCATAGGAACCTACAGCAATGGTGCCAGCATGCACAAAACCCATGCAAATTTAAGTAGACAAAAACCCAGAACAGGCCCCAATCTTAGTCAAATAATTATTGACAGCTGATTATTGCTGGGTGAGAATGAGCTGATCTTCTTAAAGGGAGGGACTCTAGATAGACTGACTAGATCCAGTGGATGAACTTGCACTGAGAGACATCTGGGGACACTAACTTTACATGATAGGCCTTAACACAAATGACAGAAGGTATGAACTCCAGTGGGGGGCTAGGGGAGGGTGCCAAAGGGGAAGTGGGTAGAAAGATGACACAAAAATTCAATAAAAAACTTTTAAAAGAAGCTGTTCCTCCACATTAGCCTAAGAAATCAGATGATCAAACAGTTTATCATCTATGTTAGTGACTATAAACAATTCTTACAATCCTAAAGATACCATGGGCTGCTAAATTTGTTGTGAAAACTCCATCATTTCTTGATGCTGTCCAGGAACTTATAATGACTGAACACTGGTCTTCAGTGTTGCCAATGTCCTTTAAAAACTTCATAAAGCTGATAGACCCAGAATTTTCATCCCTACTGGCTAGCTTTCATATTGCTGGAAGGTAATCATTAATGTTACCCAGCTGTAAACCATGAGAGCTACAATGGTGACACAATGTTATGGGAGTAACCAAATACTTTATAATTGAATTTAAGGCTCATTTCACAAGTTAGAACTCATACCTGGCACCATTGTTGGGGCCAAGAAACCATGGTTATATAGGTCATATACTCTAGAGTGTGTCCTACTACTATTATTCTACTAAACAGAATAGATTTAAACCAACTCTTGATGACTTATTGTTATATCCATAGATTAATGCATCTCTCAAGCCTCATTATAGAAGCATCATTTTGCAGTAGATGGTGATTAACTCAGAGACCCACAACTGGTCAACCTAGTGCTTAGTCCTCAATGGGACATCTGTATCATACCCCTCTCCATAAGGCTCAGGGATTGTCTCCAAAGAGGGGGTGAAGAGACTGTAACAGTAGATGACTACAAGGAAACAGTGTTTTCCAGACATAGCTTGGCAGTTGCACATAGGAACTCACAGGGGTTGTAACAGCATGCACAAGACCTGCTCAAGCTCAAACCAAACAAAATCCCAACATGGAGGCAGGAGATGGCCATGAAACTCAACCCCTATCTGAGGAGCTATTGGCAACTGATAGCTGTTGGGAGAGGCAGAATCAGTTTTCTTTAAGGGTGTGATGCCTAGTAGGTTGGTCATAATCCAGGGGATGGCTCCACACCCAAGAATATTTAAGCAACACAGCTTGGACTTGATTGGTTAAAAAACTAAGATACAAAGTTGGAGGAGTAGAAGGTAGGGGAGGACCCGGCAGGAGATGGAGATGTGGTGAATATGATCAAAGTACATTATATGAAATTCTCAAAGAATTAAAATTTCCTGGTTGTTACACACAGCAAGGGACTCTAACACACACCCTTGAGCTGTCTTATCTGCTTCCACATCCTCCACTCTGCTTTCTGAGCAGAAAGACCAGGTGTCACTCTGAGATTTACTTTAAACTTAGCAAAGTAAAATAAATTCTGATCAAAAGCCTTACAGGCAGCAGAGGCCCAAGAGTACGGCAGAACGTGCTCTCCCTAAGCTAATAGGAAATGCGTTTATTTCTGCACCTAAATTTCACCTAAATTTCTTGATCTCTGGGTTTCTTTCTTTTAGTTGCCTCTACACTGGGACGTGTTCCTGTCAGAGGCTGTTTGAAAAGGTGACTCTTAAGAAGCACTGTCAGGAGGACAGAATAGTCTCCTTGTAGCCCAGTGACAGCTGGTAATCAAAGGCCTTCCTCCCTATGAGGGTGGCATATGGGTGCAGATCTGGAATGTCATTAGATCTAAACTTCAGTTTCTGGAAATAATACTAATTTACTTCTAAGAGTTCCAACATTGCATAAGTAATGGTGTATGCTCCATGTCCCTAATCTAGAGAAGGCTTTGATGCTAAGAAGCAAAGCAATCCCAGAAGAAAAATCTAAGTCCCCCACTTCAGTTCCTTGTAGAGTTGGCATAGAGTTCAAGTTTTAGCAAAATGAAGAATTCCTGTTTCCCTGACTCTATTTGTGGAAAAGGATGAGATGTTACTCCTTTCTTTTTCTTTTTGCTTTCCAAGCTACACATTGAATTCTATTATTAAGGTTCCAACTGGTAAATTTAGGTGAGAGGTTGGACAATTTTGTCGCTGAACTTTTGATCTGGGAATGGCCATTCTGATCTAAAATCCAGAGCCAGACTTGTAAGATCTCTATTGTACATTAAAATTAGTATTTAAAAAGATGCACAGGCAAAACATCGCTTTGTTTTATGCATTTCCCTATAAGCTGACAGGCTCCAAATGTTGCAGAAGCAGTATCTGGGGCTGCAGTTCTGCTCAGAGGATGCTCCAAGATGGTTGTGTGTACAGGTAATCTATGCTCACTGGAGCAGTCAATATTTCACTTTGCCTACTTTCTAAGCATGGTGGTCTTATAAGTAATGTATCTTGTGAAACCACTCAGACAAAAATTTGGAGTAGAAAGCAATCAGGGGTTTACTTGTAACGGTTTTTACACTTTCCGTGTTCTCCATGCCCTGAGAGTTACAGACTTATTCAATGTTCTGTCCAGACATTCTGTGAGAGGGGAGAGGGTTACACTTGTGCATTAGAGCACCCTGCAGCTTTTTCCCTGTTATAAAAGTTGCATCCTTGCTGTGGGCTCTGCCAGAGTCAGAGGGGTTGGCAAAAACAGGAGGCGCTCATACATACCTTATACAAGCATGCATCCGTTCATTCCACCAGTCTCTGCTTTAGGCTGATCTGGCTTTCCCTTTGGTACATGACGAGCAGTTAAGTGACAGGACAGGACAGAGCTTCTGATGCATAACAGGCTGTAGTCAGCTAGGCCTGCTCTCCCAGGGAGCTCTGCAGCTGGTGCCACTGTGCTAAGGGAAGCTGCTTTCAAAACTGCTCTGCTCAGTTGTCAGTTGGCCCTGTTAAGCTGCCTCAGGTACCCCACTGATGGCCACTCAGAGGACTTTTGCTTACATAGATCTCAGAAAGTGTTAGGATGCCTGATGATCTGGCACTGGCTTCCAAATCAAGCAGCAAACATGAAACTCATTCAATACTAACTCTTGACTGAGGGCCTGCTAAATGCCAGGCACTGTGTGTCCAGGGGCTCCTAATTTATGTACAGAAGATGATTAAGAAATAGAACAAATGAGATACTTACAGGTGGGAATAAATGCAGGTAAAAAAATTAAGGGAGGATCTGGGAGTGATGGCTGCTTTGAGAAAGACTAGTCAGGCAAAGAGAATAGGAAGGCCAAACCTTAAGGCTAGACAGAGACAGAACGGGGTCAGTGGCAGCTGCAACAGATTGAAAACTTCAGTACCATCAGAATGTATGGACTTGCTCAGGCCAGGGCAGGCAAATAGAAAAACTCATGTGGATGATGCTCATTCCTCTCATGGTCCCTGGGGCTCACATCAGGGAACCCCAGGGGTTAGTGGAGTGGCAAGTGATGTAGATATGACAGTTACTTGTGATTTCCATGACACTACATTGGGTAACTTCATCTCACTTTGCTTGTGGCTTTGGTTCATAAAAGATAGCCTGATGGCCTTTGCTGTGGAAGAAGACTTGCAGAAAACTTCATAAGCACAGAGGTTCATGCATCTCTCCTAGCTTCTCAATCCATTCAGAGTGTAAAACAAGACAAAAAGATAGTTCCTTTGATCTGTGTGGCAGGGAAGGGGTAAACATCAGCTAAATGAGATGGCTTTAGCAATTTCATAAAATCACATACACTTCACATATCCATCATTCATGGGTTGTCACAGGGGCTCAGAACACTCAGGACACAGTTTTCAGCTTGACTTTCAGATTGACAGCTCTAGGGTATTCATGAGCTTAAACTATTTACATTACTTCTAAAATATTGATTTGTTGGTTGTACTTGTGTGCTGATGGGATGAATTAGAGTGATTTGTTTTGGAAAGGTATGACCATTTGGGGCTTCTTGTTGTTCTTCCAATTTCTATCCACCTTCCCTGTCTCATGGGGCCATAGCCTAGTGTCTCAGTCTCTATAAAAGCTGCTTCCTGCTATCCCTAGGGGATGGTTGTTCTCTAGTTTCTAAAGCACTTGCATCTGCCTGCTCACTTACATTGTGCTGCATAGAATTTTCAATCATGTTAGTGAACTCATCAAGAGGCCATGTGGAGTCATCAATTTGTATCATCTAGGCTTTCAAAAGTACTATGTGATGTTTTCACAATGGCCAAATCATTTCAGGATAGAGTTATCAGAATTAATCCTGTCAGAGACCCATGCTTATGCTTGTTGTATGCAGCAGTCTGCCTGATTTTCAGAAGGAGGGTATATTATCAGCCTCTTGGGTGCTTCCTGATCAGGCATTGCTTTTAGCCATAAGAGTACAAATCTTTTTCCAGGACCATTCCCAGAGGTCCTTCTTTATCTAGCTAGACTCCTTTGCATTGAATATTTTTCATTTTTTAATCTGATACCTTATACTATTTTCAGTCTAATTTTCAATTTTGAGAACTAGCTTGTGCTAGATCAGAATTTTGAAAGAAAATCTACTTTTCATATAAAAATATATACCTTTCACCACAGATTTTGAAATCTCACCAGTAAAAACAAACAAATGAGGTAGCAAGTTTGGGTTTTGGTGCCTCCATGCTCAGAATCCTGGTATCTAAGAGTTTATCACAGCCAGGACAGCCAATCCAGATTCCTAACCATCAACCAAAACAGGCTGTCAGATGCCTGGGTACCAATGTAGCCATACTCAGAAGTTTCTATGGTGATCCTGAAGAGGCTGCCTCATGGAAAACAGGCCTTGCATGAGAGCACAGAGCACAAATGTGTGCCCTTTTTTTTGAGATGGGGGGTAAGAAGAAGGATGAAGGAGTCAGAGTCAGCTCTGTAGCAAGTCTAAGTGTTGAAGAAATTTTAGTTCAATCTCCTACTAGCCCAGAAATTGCTCTCACAAAATAAAGGAAAGCAAATTAAAGCGTTCCTGTCCCAGGACATCCAGTAAAAAGATTAAAACAAATTAAAGTTCCTGTCCCAGGACATCCAGTAAAAAGATTCCAGATGGAAGAAGTCTCATCTTTTCATGTAGCTAAGTTGACAAAATCCATTATAGACACGTGCTCAAAAACCTCAGGGAAGGGCACTCAGTGGTACCATTGTCCCACAGAATTTGTCCCAAGGTCACCTTGTAATTGGGATGTCATATGTGTTAGTTAGTTGTTTTGATCCAAAGGGGAAGTAAATCTCTTGTCTTCATGGCAGCAGATAGGTTTACAACTCTGGAGCTAGGTGCCTAAGTAAGACAACTTCCACTGTGAATGGGAAGTGCCTTTCAGCAAGGTTTTGCTTGATGCCTGCATTCGAAGTGATGGCTTATGGGTCACAAAACTGGCTGGAAGCTTACTTGGTTTTGGTGTTGTGTCTTTTTGACACAGGGTCTTATGTGTGAGCCTAGGTGACTTTGAATTCACAATCCTCCTACCTCTGCCTCTGGTATGCACCTACGTTATTAACTTGTTTTAAAAACATTTACATTCATTTAAAGAAACAGAGAAATAGTTAATAATAGCACATTTTCCAAAGGAAAAGCTCTAAAGAAAAGGAGGGCTCTTTTCCTTTGCTCTAGGAAATACTATTGTCTTTTTTCTGCTCTCCCATGTACTAGAGAGCATATGGCATGAGCTCAGTGGGCTCTGAGCAGGGTGGACAATCATGCAGAGCCAGGCTCATATTCCCAAGGGACAAATCCCACGAAGAAAGAGCTGGGAGGAAGTTTTCCTGGCTCTCAGGCCCACTGACCCATACATGATAGGGTCTCATTAAATGCCTGAGTGGGTGCTATGATAATAAGGATAGACTGTCTAGGTCAGTTATCTAAATTGCAGTATAGTAATCCCTATCCTTCAGCCCTCCTTAAATACCAGCAGCCCTGGGGATCTTGGTATTCCGTGAAGCAACCCCACCTATAGATGGATAATGATAATTATTTTCATATGCTGATAAGGCAAAAAAACAAAATTAAGAGTGTGCTTTCAAGGGCCTGTCTACACAACAATCTCCAGAAACATTTCTCTAATACCATGCCACACAGAAGGGAACTCAGAAACAGAGACTTTCACACAGCTCAAGGTCTCATAGCTAAAAAAAAAAAAGCAATTGACCCAAGTATCCATTCTGCATTACACACTCATCTAAGTGAAAACCCTGCTTTCACTGACAGATTTTTACAACAAGCAGCATCCCAGTGTGTTTTGATGGAGACGACCCCTTGACTACTAAGGAGAAGAGCTGCTAGCATCCTAACTGCCTTAGGTCACTTAGGAATACCGAGAGATTTCTCTCAGCGAGGAGAGGAGGGTAGCAGGGGAGGATAAGGATGGAACTGAAGCGCCCCCCCCCCCATCACCTCAGCATGGTTCTGGGCAATCCTGAGGGGAAACAGAGGGTGGCCCCAGGCAGGAACACTAGTAACCACAGACTAAGAGACAGCAGACTATGGGAGCCAAGGAGGGGGTCAAATGACATTGACATGCTTCGGTGGAAGAAGCATGGTATGCAGCAATGGAGAAAGAAGGAAGGGAGACTGTGGAGCACAGGTGAAGATGGGTGGTTTTTTAATTTACATATTCAAAAAATTGAAGTATCTACTACATGGAAGCTTGTACTGAGTTCTTAGGCTAGGGGAGAAAACTGTCGTGTAGCCCTTACTCTATGTTGAACACATGATCTTGACAAGCCCCTCAGGTGCCCCTATAACCTCTGTTTTACAAGCCACCAGGTGGAAGTGGAGAAACGCAAAGTGTCAAGGGCCACACAGCTCAAAGACCAACCATGTTGTAAGCAAGTGCCCTCTCCTGGAAGTCATGTGATAAGGGACCAGCATTTCAAGGAAGTCTGGGATGACATGGCTTGGTAATGGGCAGACCATTAGCCGTACTGTGTGAGAGACCTTGTCAGATCCCAACCATACTACAATATTCCTCCTCTTTCCAAGGACTAGTAGCATGTCATACACTACAGAGGATTAGAGTGGAAACAGTAAATAGATACTGAATGCCTATGAACATGAGAAGAAGGCCATGATGCTTGTCTGTACACATTACCTATGGTAACTGCTTCCTAAGCCTCATCTATGTGAAAGAGTGGCCACTGTCCTCAGCACACATCAGACTCAATCTACCTTTGTTTGAACACTGAAAAAACGAAGGGCTAAATATGTTGCCTGTTCTATGCCTAGGTCTAGAATCTTAAGGATGAGGCCACAGCATTCTGGGTCACTGTCACAAATGAAAACCTGGCTCTGCAGAGTCTGCAAAAGATAATTTGCCTGCAATCTGGAGTGCTGAATTGAACAGGGATTATACTTTGACTTTGTGGTGGCTATGCCCACCACAAAGTTTTCCTAGGGGAAAAACCATGATATGTAGTGATATTGATTGATTCTAGATTACAGGACCTCCAGAAATGAGACACACACCTAAACACCCAGAAAATAATCCCTACCCAGAGTTTCCCTTAAAGCTCAAGAGTTAAACCTTAAGTCTCATCCATCATCAGTCCATCACTTATCCTTCCATCCCTCCTTCCACCTACTCAACAAACAGAGAATCAGTCCTGGTGTCAGATTTTGGGGTCATCATCAAGAAGCTTTCACAGAATTTTGGGGGATATAGACCAGTGTAAAGCAGAATATTATAATCCAAAGGACAGGGTGAAAATAAAGGAGAGAAGCCCCAAATCTGCAGTGGATCAGGAAGGACTTTCTGGAGGAGGTGAAAACCTTTGAGGATGTCACTTTGCCAAATGGACGAAGAGAAGGATTTAGAGACAAAAGGAACCGAATGCACAAAGATTGGCACTCCAAGAAGTAGCAAACAGAAGGGATGGAGGCAAGGCGGAAACAGCAGACACAGCTAGGACCACAGCAGGACCGACATTGCAGCTATAACCAGCAGAAAGGAATAGTGAGACTTGAGGACTTGATTCTGTAAGCTGTGGAAAGATACCACAGGATTTGGGGCAGAGGAGTCATTTAACAGATTTATAGAAAGTTGATCCCAGACCAATATTGCCCAAATATGGTCTGTGGACTGTTATCAGTTATTTATGTGGAAATACAGAAATAGAGAAAGCCTAGAGAGTGTTTATAACACTTTGATAGAGTGATTTCAATTTCAGCTGGTATTTCATGTGTGTTTATTTTATTTTTCTAGTACTTATACTTTATTACATATTGCAAATGAGTGGATCTGCTACATAGTAGATGCTTTGAGAAACACCGCCTGTTTCCATAGCCATAAAATGGAGCTAAAAACAGGGCCTACCTAGTAGCTCCTACAGATTGTGAAGATTAAATGAGTTCTTGGCACAAATCTTGACATTTACAGCATCCACGGTGCATGTTGGAACTTCTGTGGCTAACTTGATGAAGTTGGTGTGAAAGAGAAAACACTTATAGACAGGGAAACGAGGCCCATGGGTTCTAGAATAATTCAGTCAAGAGATTCTCCAGGCTTGAGCCAGAAGGAAGGTTTCCTGGGGAGACGTGAAAGAATCTCCAAGGCGTCTGGGGCAGAGGTTGTAACCAGTTGGATGTGGACATGAGGGACATGATGAGGCCTTGAAGGAAACCCAGGTTTCTGACTTGATTAGCTCCACATGGAGCCAGATCCCACAGCTGGGATCTGACTGGGGAGCAGCTTTGTGAGGCAAGCACAGGATGCTCAGGTTAAATGAAGGGATCGGTGAGGTATTCCAGAGGGAATGTGTTCTTAAGAAAGTTCTGTAATGAGCTTATAAGTATCCCCTCACTTAAAAGACCATGATGCCTGCCTGGGAAGAATGGTAGCTATCAAATTATTGGTTTGTTTCTCAATTTTTGCCTGATATTCTTTGTGAGACAGAGTTGAGACAGAGAGCTTAGGGCCATGAACAGATACAGATACAGCAAGCAAATGCCTTGACGCCAGAGACTCTGAGTTTGAGTTCACTTCTGTCATGAACTATTACCTGTTGCCTTCAGAAAGGAATGAGGTTACACTTTCTATGTCTTGGTCTTCTCAAATGTAAAATGATAAATAATACTGAACACTGAAGAGGCAATCCACACAAAGTCTGTAGGATAGTACCTGTCACTCACTAAGGGCTAAGCAAGTGTTAGCATTTGCTACAATAACTCTGAACTATTTCCAAAAGGCCACTTCCAGATGCTTCCCAGAGAGTATTTGAGAACATTCTTCTTGCACCTCAGCAAAAACTCCACCTTAGATCTGGGGTTCCTTCACTCACAACAGATCCAAGTTGCTGACTGAGACATCCTAGAGACTGGTCATGTCATGACTGGGCAACTGTAACACCTCAATGGAGCTACAGCTGGTTCTTCACAGGGATCCTTTAGTCCAGTTCCCTATACTTCTATACTTTCATCAGGTCACTTAGTCCCTTTCTGGTTCTGCTTGACCAAGATTAAACCTTGGGTCTAAGCTCCTTTCTGTTCTGAGAACACAGGTTCTCCTGGTCCTGAATGTGCCAATCGGCCCGTCAGGAGCACTTGGTCCTTCAAGGACATCCATCAAGGCTGCAACTTTTCCATGCCTGCAATTTGCCACTGAACACTTTCTTTTTTATCCCTGATGTCTTCTCACATAGACCTAGTCCACAGGGACTCCCAGGCCTGCTTCCTGCCCCCAAGGAACCTCAGATCAGGAACCTTCTGCAGGCCAAACTTAGCTGGCCTGAATATACCAGTGGAAAGACAGCTGAATAAAATATAAGGCAGAGGGCAGAGCAGAGCCCTCTTTTTGGTCTAAAAGGGTCTCCATGAAGTTCATGAGGGAACCCAGAGGTCAGAAGTGAGTGCTGCCCTGCAGGGAACCCCGCCTGTCACTAACTGTAGGTAACTGGCTGACTGACATTGGAATCACCTGGGCATTTCCGTGAAGAGCTATAACTGATCTGGAAAAGGAAACAGGAAACAGCCATCAAAATAAAAAAATATCCGGGTCCATTGGCTCAGCACCACACTGGTAGTTTATTTGGGAGAAACAAAACTGCCAGGATATAAGAAGGGAAGCAGTGGGATGCTCAGTGCAGCAGTCTGTGTGGCACAAAATCTGGAAACGTTTGGCCCATCAGAAGGACAAGGGCTGTATTAAGTGTGGTGTGTGTTTTAGAATATGGACTATTCTATAACTATTGAAGAATAGATTACAATTGCCACCACTTACCTGGATACATGTTTATGACACATTTTTAGATGAAAAAGAAAAGGATTACCTGCATAGAAATGAGTACAAATAGTTCCAGTTTTATAATAACAATATATATATTATATGTGTATATGCACATGCACACATGCAGATGTATGTGTATATGTGATTTATTTATATGAACATAATGAAAATTATTGAAAGTTATTCACCAAACCACTAAAAGGGTCAGTTTATAACAACCTACTTCAAAGAGGCAGATTATTAATTTCTCTGTCATCCAGAACTCTGGATGACATCACTTACGCACATCTGTATTTATTATTTAAAAGTAAAACTATAAAAATAAAACTGTGAATGGGTGTGAAAAAAATACAGGTTTCTTTCTTTTTTTCTTTTTTTGGGGGGGAGGGGTGTTGAGACAGGATCTCCCTGTAGCCCCAGCTGGCCTGGAACTTGCTATGTAAACCAGGCTAGACTCTATCTCACAGAGATCCACCTGTCTCTGCTTCCCAAGTGCTTGGATTAAAGTCATGTGCCAACCATACCCAGGTAAAAATCAAAATTTCTTATTGTTGATTCATGAATGAGTGTCTGCAAGAATGGACCTGTCAAATGTGTGTCCTGACAAAGCTGCCCAAGTATAGGCTACTGCCAGTCCCACTGGGTGATGTTGTGAACAGAGCCTCAGCATTTCCTTCTCTCCGATGGGTGTAACTAGCCCCTTAGGGAGAGGCAGGGAGGAAGGGGCAGGCTACAGCAGACACCAAGTAAAGGGGGCCTTGGGATCATCTTCACTCCATCCCCAAATCCACCCAATGATCCCCATGACCTAGCCAGCCCTGGTCTGCCCCCTCTGAATGCTGGTTCATTTCAGCTTGCCTTTTTAAAAATTATTTTAAATGTTTTAATTGTTTTATTCTATCATGTTTCTGAAGATAAGATATCATTTCAGAATACACTTGTTGCATACTATCAGGTTTCCTGATCATTCTCTGAAAACAACATGAGTTTAACAAAGTGAGTTTAACTAGTTGGGTCCTTGGATCCTCCTCTGAACAGTGTCTACAGTGGTTTCCTGGCCATGTGGGATAGGCCTCCCCTTTCCTACTTCTGACCTTTTGCTAGGGTGCTTCCCTTCCAGCCCTGCCTATCCAGTCAAAACTTCTCTTTTTTGAAACTAACACATATTGAGCTCCTACCCTGAGCCCAGTGGTTCACAGGGCTTGACAACCATCCTTAGCTTTGCAACAATCCTACCAAGTGGGCATTATTTTGGCTGAAGGGAAGTCAAGTGATCTGCTGTAGGTATGAGTGCTAGACCAGCGTTGTTGCCAGCTCCAACCCTGGTTCGTGTGGATCCCAGCACCTCACATTCAGTCCTGCCTTTAGCCAGCAACTGGAAAGCAACTGCTTCTGAAGCTCAGGACTTAGGAGTGCACCGTGTCACTCCAAGAGCACAGAAATGCTTTCATCCCAGCAATGCCAAGGCACAGGGTTGTCACTTCAGAGCATGTGACTCCTCACTGCATCCAAGAACATTATAAGCTTGGTCTCTTCCCTTCTGCAGACTTCTGCAGAAGTGCCCAGGATTCCAGAAATATCTGTGCCCACTCCACTGACACTACGTACCCAGTGTGCCTGCCAAGCCGTGCAGGGACACTGTGCTAGCCTGCCTTTCTCAGAGGGCACAAGGACTCACTTTCTCTCCCCTAGCCTCTCTCCCCTCATACGGGAGTAGCCTAACAGGAGAGGGAAGGAGGTTGCTTATAGCTCTTGCCAGAAGCTGCCTGTCTGTTTTCCTAACCTGGGACAATGCTATGATTCTTGGTTTGAAAAGCATTTTTAATAGCATCTGGGCAAAAATTGGCCAGAATTCCTGGCTTATAAGTCAAAGAAGTTGGGGGGGGGCGGTTAATAAGAACACAGTCTGATTAAGCCAAAGCCTTTTGGGTCATGTTGGTTCCTACATTTGACTTCTACATTAAAAAAGGAAAGCTGGATTCAGCCTTTTGGGCAAAGACCCAAAGCTGTAAATATCTTCTGTTCCACATGGAAGTACTGGATCCCCAGTTCCTGGTCTCAGAGTTTTCTCTGGCTCTAACATCACGGACTACCCCAGTCCTAAAGCTTCTGGTCATCCTGCACACCCTGGGGATAGAGATACCAAGTGTGCCTTTCTGGTGATTCAGAGTTATTTCTGGTCCTGCTTTTCACC
The DNA here is from genome assembly GCF_000622305.1 of Nannospalax galili. Taxonomy (NCBI): domain Eukaryota; kingdom Metazoa; phylum Chordata; class Mammalia; order Rodentia; family Spalacidae; genus Nannospalax; species Nannospalax galili. The sequence goes on from NW_008355775.1 coordinate 4,363,494, forward strand.
ACATTTATGTGTCTGAGCTTTGCCAAGCCAGGAGGCAGGTCAAAGGTAGGGTGTATGGGGGGAGGGGAGGAACCACAAGTTAGCCCTCAATTCAGAGAGTCACCCCAAAACAAAGGAGGCCCTTGGGGTTGGTCCAGCAACACAGGACATTCTGAGCAAATTCCCATGATGTCAGTCTCTTCATAGGTCAGCAGAAATTGCCCATGATTTCTCAGTTGTAAGAGAGCATAGGGTTCTTATTACCTTACAGAATTGGATACAAGGTCAATCTTAATGGACATTCAGGCTTCTCTGTCCTACTCAGAAAATCGGAAGTCATAAGCAGAAGACTTGGGCTTCTCCTCTGAGAGACAGGCCTTTCCCAATCCCCTGTGAGAAGATGTTGCAAGAAAGATCAAGCTGGACACCAGGATTGTACAGGAAGTAGGTATTTTATTTAGGCTGCAGCCTGGTCCAGCGGGCTCACACCTCAAAATCTGGACCCTGAAGGGAAGTAGCACATACCTTTTATACCTTAGGCACTGGGTTACCATGTGAAGTAAAGTTACATATTGATTGGCTATCAGCAAAGCCTCACAATTAGGCAAATTATTGTAAATTTAGAAAGAAAACAAATTTAAATTCTCTGTCTGAAAGTCACTACAGAAGTTTGTCTGAATTTAACAGATTTGAGGAAGATCTGTCAAGACAAGACACATGTTTTTTTTCTAGCTGTGTTGGTGTTCCCACCACAAACTTCTCAGATGAACTTTGTTGACAGAGACAGAGAGAAAACAAGGATTAAAATTCATATTTTTCCTTAATAGTCCATCAGGCTGTACATTAAAGAAGGCATGGGATTATTCCTGCCTTATTTTCCAAAGGGAAACATCTCAAGAAAATGGGGCTCTGCGGGCTACCCTGTCCTCTGAGAGACTGTAATAGGGTGGGATGACATCTCTGACCAAGGGAAGGAATTGCAGAGGCTGTCTAGGCAGAGGTTCACCGGTATGACCTCCAACAGTCACCTTCAAGATTGGCTCCACCTGGGGTGCCTGACTGAGGGTGCAGGAACTCCCAGAATGCTGGTGACCAGCTCTTCATGGTGTCCTTAAGAGAGAGGAATTGATCTTTCTCCAGACTGTGGCAGAGATGGGGACCAGGACCTCCAGCCTGTGGGCCAAGTTTGTTCTAGATTCAGCCCCCTCCTGCGTCTGTCTATGCCACCCATTCCAATCCCCAACCCCTGTTTCTTAGACTTGCCTTGGCTACTCTTTTAGATAGAGTGCTCTGGTCCCCAACCTGTTCTCTGAAGCTATTATATGACCATGAAGCTGGCAGAGTCTATACTGTACATGGAGTCTGATGGCTTAGCCCGCAGATGTGATCAGCTCTAAGCCTGGGGGCTTTGGAAGAGGTGTCTGCCAATACCAGGAGGAATCCAGAGCTCCAGCAATGGCCAGCAGATCCTGGAAGAGCCAGTTCATGACAAAGTTCTCCTGCCACCTCCACGAGAAGTCAGGCAACAGATCAGGGGCACCACATGCATGCAACAGAAAGTAAGAACAGCAGACAGAAGGCAGCCTTCTGGAAAGCACGTGGTTTACTAATGTGACACTGTCATGAGGGCACTGACTATCATCTCAGAGACTCCAGCTGACACTGCAGCAGTCACAGAGCCTGGCCAGGCTTGAGGGAAGATGCAAAGGGCAACACTGAGGACATCAAGGAGTTTCGGTTTGTTTGGGCAAGTGGCTCTCTCCACACATTCAAAGCAGAACTTTCAAAGCAGAGATGTTGCTCACTCAGAGACGAGAGTAGGCCTGATGTAACTAACCCCCGAGAGCCAAGAAAGTAAGAAGCAGGCTGACACTCAGCCCATTCTGAAATTTGTTTTCAATTTCTTTTTTTCAAATCTCACTGGGTTTGGGGGAAGGGGGTTACTTGGTTCATTTTCAGTGTATCAGGAAATCAAAAATGAAACTCTGACAGTAACATTAACCTGTTTACTTGGATTCAGCTTATTAGTAAATAATGTTTTTCTTTTGGAGGGCATCAAAAATTTTAATTTCTAGCTAGTTCATCCCAAATTACTAAGTACTTCTCTCGATGCTCCTGAGGAAAAACACTATCAACACAAGTTTATTGTTCTCTGTATATTATTAAGGAATAAAATTTGAAATTTGGAGTTACCCCAAGTTCAGTGCCAATTTCCAATTTAGATTTGTTTTTTAACAAGAACTGTTGGTTCAGTATAAAACAGGTACTGCAAGCAACTACAGCTGTGGTTCTGGGTCTTCTTGCTAGCTGCCCAGCTAATGTATCCCCTGCTAGTGTACCCCCTGCTAGTGGCCCCCTGCTAGTGTACAAGGAACAGGAGGGTCCTGATAAGGTGACCCTGAAAGTTCCCATTACTCTCTCCCACATGTGCAGTCTCCCCAGAAAGTGTGTTATATACATGGTTAGGGTCCTCTGTGCTAAGGCTCTTCACACATATCTAGAACTTCCCCTCTTTGGAGAAATAAAGCATTGTGATTGTGATAATCTCACTGACCTTGAAGCTGGAGGAGTCTGTCCAGTCCAGATCCTGCTGCGTCCACACACAGCCAAGAAGTGTAACAGGAGCCAGAGGCACAGCCTTTGAAAAGGCTCTTGGGCTGGGCGGAGCTGAGGGTCTTTCCTGGCCAATGCCGCTGCAGACTTCAGGCTGCTCTGGCTCTCCCTTGAATGGCCAGCCTCTGACTCTTCTGTCAATGGGCCAAGAACCCTTTCTAACATGGGTCATTTCTCTGAACCTTTTCTCTTCCCCTTGAAGAAAAAAGCAGAGCTCCTCCTGGGCCTGCCAGTTACTGCCTGCAGGCTGCTTTCCCAGTGTTGAAAGGAGGTCTTCGACTTGCAGCTTACTGCCAGGCTGCCCAGACCTGTGGGACCAGGCCTTAGGGTACCAGAGCCAGCAAGAGAAGCACTAGTTTTTTTCTTTTTTTTGAAGGGGTGTGGGAGTTAGCCCTGTAGAATAAATTCTGCAAGCCATGGAAGGAGTCTAAAGCAACTGCTCTTCAGCTGTTAATCAGATTCTGAACCAGGTACCCAAAGGCCTCCTTCCAACTTGCTGTGTGGGGCTCAGATTCAGGGACAATGACCATCGGTGTCATGTTCAAGATCAGGCCACTGAAGTGGACAACTAGACCTTCTCACTTTCTATACACACCAGCTCACAGGACCACTAGACAGGCCTGGTAAGCCTTATCCCTGCTTAAAAATAGCCTCCTAGGGACATCCACCACCAGAAAGGTTACCTGTAAATAGCAACAACCCACCAGGGTTTGGAACAGCAGCCCTGCCATTTCACAGGAGCCTGTCTAGGCTTCTCCAAGTTGTCACGTACCCAGTTTCTGCAGCCACGGAAGTGTCACCAGCTGACTCCTTTGGCCCTAGCCAGGCTCAGAGGGGTGGACGGAACATGGTGGTAGGGTTCAGGGATGGCCTTTCGCCCAAACATATCAGTGTGCTTCTAGGACAAAGTTTCCAATTCTTTAAGCTTGACCCAAAACAAAAGTACTTTTGCCTTTTCATGAGATACAGACTGGGAGAGCACACAAGGAGATCTCCCGGGAACTGGAAAGGTTCTTGAAGAGTTATGTGAGTATACTCACAAGTAAATCTCCTTGGCAGTGCACTTAGAATTCAAGCACTTACCAAGTGTGTTGGCTCTACTGGTTAGTGTGTGCACATGCTATCACTATGAAATAGCTTACACAGAGTGGCTATTTTTACAAAGTGATACTCTTTTACATGTGATATACTTAGCTATTTTCTAGGCTTGTCTGTTGTTTCATTAAAGCAATCTGATTGGAGCCAACCACACTGACATCATGATCCTCCAGATTCTGAGTCTCAGCTGGTATGTTCTGTCATCATGGATCACAGTCCCTGAGCCCCAGCAGCCTCTTCTCCTGGCACAGGCAGGACTGTGGGGCTGAAGGGCTGACTTCTGCATCTGGGACAGGACAAGGGGAAGTGGAGGCTTAGTTCTTCTCAAAATAGCTCTTGTGCATGCAAACATTTGTTTCAAAGTCAGTTCCAGTGACCTGACATAGCCTGGATCTCAGATCCAGAAAATGGAAAGGCTTTTGGAGAGTGGAGAAATGCAGATTTTTAAAGAATGGCAGTTACAGCTGGAGAGATGGCTCAGCAGTTAAGAGCACTGCCTGCTCTTGCAGAGCAGACCAGGGTTTGATTCCCAGTACCCACATAGTGGCTAACAATCATCTGTAGCTCCAGTTCCAGGGAATCCAATGCCCTCTTCTGACTTCTGCAGGGCTAGCACAACATGGATGCACTTACACATATGCAGGCAATACACTCAAACACATAAAATAATTTTTTAAAAAAAGAATGGCAGTGCCCCCCCAAATCCTTTTATTTCTCTGTAATTCTTTGATATCAACATTTAGGGGCCCCTCCACACTCCTTACTGCCATAGTAATATAAATTTATATTTTAGTGAGTCAGGTCAGAAGAAAAGGGGGTGCTATCTAGGTCTAAGCCTGTGGTCCAACAGCTGTGATGAGGGAGGAAAATCTCTCCAAGTAACTGGCAGCTGTCATTACAGATTTCTGAAAAGTATTCTCACACAATTCCTGTTATATCCCTTTCTCATCAATGGCAATTCCCTCAAGCTCAGTGTTGCCCTGTGGTTGGCCTTTGCCACAGGGAAAAGAAGTGTGTAACTGCTACGTCACCTGCTTTGGAAATCTGCCCTAGGCTTATTTCCTTTGCTATTCCTGAATCCAGATACAATGTGGATACAGCCAGTTCCAGAACCACAAGGGCATTGCTTTGTGTGGTAGCCAAATAGGAAGATGTGCGAAACCTGTGTCATTGTATCCCCACGAGCTCCCATCATCACAACTGGAAAAGAAAGCTAAATGGGCAGAAGAGGTCTCTTTCTGCAGTTTTCTCTTGTGTCAACAGCTGTATCCTGATCTTTCAGCTCTAAACGTCAGGACAATTCATTTATCAGATGAAAGTGTTTTCCCATATATTAGTCAATGTGAGCTCTCTATATACAGTCATTCTAGGAATACATATGAATCCCATTATTAATACTCTTTTTTTTTTTTTTTTTGAGACAGGGCCTCCCTGTAGATCCAGCTGGCCTGGAACTCACTATGTAGGCTAGGCTGGCCTCAGTCTCACTGAGATCCACCCGCCTCTGCTACCTGAGTGCTGGTATTAAAGGTGTACACCACCACACCTGTCATAAGTTTTATGTTTAAAGGCGGTTACAACCTTGAGACAGCTCAGAAGCCCCTGAAGGTCAGAGATAGTGGTGAGTCACCTCGCCAGCCTCTGCAGCCTGCTCAGAAGTTCGAGGTTTCCCCCGCATGAACTGAGTTACCTGGGCAGAAGTGGGTTCTCTGGGACTGGAAGTAGTCAGACATGGGCTGGGAATGTCACTGCACAGAGTTAACAACTAGAGAGTGAGTGGACTGGACGATCCTTCATCATAGCTTTTTGGAGAGTCCCTCCAATTGTCTGATTAATGATTTAGTGCTAAAAGATGGGCTTCTTCTAAGTGTTTTCATACTTTGACTTTAGAAGTAAAAGGATATCTGAAGGAGCCCATTGCTGTGAAGAAAGATAATGCAGAAAATGGAAAAAGAGCTAAATAAAGAAACTATGAGATTCCAAGTTGAAGAAAGGCAAAGTTTAATTTGCATATAGGTATAACCTACACCTCACTCAGCAAGTATTAGGCGACAGCACAAATCCTTCCATCAGAATTACAAATGTCAGCAGATTTGTAAAGTAACTGGACACAAACAATATACTTCTCAAAGTAACGTGTATGTTTGTATACACACACACACATATATACACACACACACACACACACACACAAACAAACAATAAAGAAGTACATTTAATTCCTCTGCAAAAGAGAGACAAAAGATAGTAATCAGTTACCTCACATTTGGACAGCACTTGACAGTTTACAGTCCAACCCATTTGGTCTTCATGACAGCCTGTGAGGTAGACAGCACAGGAATTACTGTTAATCCCATTTTGCACACGAGGAAGCTGAGGCTCAGAGAGGTGCAAACACCAGCCTAAGATTTTCTAATTGGAAAATGCAGATCTGGGCTGAAACTCAGGTCTGGTCCAGCACTCTTTTACAACCAGCTTTCTGGCAAAAACTGAAGTGGATTGTATAAAAGACAATGGTTCAACTTTGTGAAGTAAAATGATTATTTTCCTTGAGCAGGTCAGATCAAGAACAATCAACCCTAATATTAATGTCATCCCACACCTGAGGCAGCTGAGATGAGTAACTTGCTGAATCCTTCATTCATGTGTTAGAACCTACAACAAAAGGTTGCTTTCTACTTTCGTTGTGTGCCTTGCTTTAATTTTAAGTCACCAGCATCCACTGAGAAATGACCCTGATTAGATTCAATCAAGTAGATTCTCATTACCAGGAATTCACATGGTGATTTGTAATAAAGTCATTAAACTACAATCTTATTTCTCATAGAATGAAAATGAATTTCATTCATTAATTTCCTGCGTCTGTGGATATTAGCGTGGCTAGAAACAATAGTAAAGATGATGCATTTTGGAAGCTGGGTTTTTTTTTTCCCCCAAGGGGGAATAAAATTAACTTTTGAAAAGAAAATCTCTTGTTTTGAGTGGAAGTTGACTTCATTAGGAATCACTGCTTTAGTGCATTATATTTTATGTAAGATTCCCAATCACTGGTGGCACACAATCTTATCTATATAACAAGGGAAGGCCCAATGCTACTTTAAATGACACAGGATGGATTTTTCTCTGCAAATGACCCAGTGTCTATTAGTTTTACTTGTTTATAAGTAGTACTTTGAGATTTACTGACATTTAACTGACAATAACAGAGGGACTTTTGTGTTAGAATCACTCCAAAATATTGCCACAGCAGTTTAAAATTCCCCCTTCAAATTTGTCTGGAGAAACGCTGAAGAAAAGTGACAGAATTCTGCTTCATACTTGAAACTGTCAGAAACTGTACTGGCTTAGGTAAGAGATTTGTTCTTGCAGTAAGACTGAATGTCTTAATAACCAAAGGCATTCCCTAAAATCCTCAGGGTAATTCCACTGACAGGACAAAATGTTGAGTAGTCATTTGAAAGTAGAAATTGGATTGTCTTCTGGTTTCCTGGGTTAATTCTTCAGTATAAATGCTCACAGATTGGCATTTAGAGGCTGTCCTCCTAGCTGCTCTTAGAAATGGGGCTCATAGAGGAGGACATTGGCAGATACAGACCAGAGCCATGTGCATTGTGTGCCACAGATACATATAAAACTCAAAAGTTGAGGGATTTAAACAATCAGAAAGGAAACCACAAACTGCTCTGGTGTATGTTAAATGAAACCACGTTGAGGTTTTTTTGTTTTCAATGTGCATTTCTATTTCAGCTAACCCATACATGATACAGGTCTCTTCAGCGCTAACAAGCTGAAGAAACTATCACGGAAGTCAGCATTGCAATGGCAGTACCCACAAATGACTACTGGGGGCGCTTCCAACATGCTACAGGAAATGGGCTCAAAAGCTTCACCACTAGCTAAGGAAAAGCTGTATTTCAACAAGAGAGGAGCATTTGAAATTTCTCTATCTTATTTTTCTTTAATAATAATGGTTTCAGTGGCTTCTGGAACATTTGGGTCAGCGAAATAAGAGCCCAGACTTCCAAGGAAAGTGCACCCAGAGCCATCCTTTACCTCTGGAGGGCTAGGGGAAATCGAGGCACAGCGGAAAGCATAGATCTTCAGGCGCGGTGCTTTGCCTGACTAGTATTTGTTGGTCCTCTCAGGAAGGTTAACCTTGACTTTTCTTCTGTAAGACCTTGAGGTGTTTGGTGCAACTGACACATATTTCAAGCCCTCAATTTCTGAACACTAAGAAATAAATCACAAGGTATGTGTGCAGTTAGAATCCAACAACCCATGCTTTTCATCATGCGTCAAGATGCATAGACCTCTTATTTGAAACTGAAGAGAACAAACAAGCAACGTGTTGAAAAGGAAAAGAGAAAGCATCCATCAGTAAGCCTTGCGAGGCTTAGTGCTACACTGTTGGCTAACATGAACGATTGAAAATATTTTTGGAGTGGTATTCATGTATTATAAATATTTTGTTTTACTTAGTTGATATTTCTCTATGTTATTATTATATACAGATGACCCTTGCTGTGCAGAAAATGTACCTTCTTTAATTCTACGGTACATTACCAGTGCCAGCTTTTCCACTGGGCCTGCAGAGCCAGCAAGCAGAATTTATTAGCCAGTTGTTAGTTCTACCACATAAAGTGCAAAGGAAGAGGGAGAACAGCCAGGCAGATCAATCGTCATTGTCAGCATCAATAAGCATCACGCCTCTAAGAGAAAATGCCAGGTACAGTTGGTTCAGGCAATAAAACCCCATACTGCCGTCTCTTCCTGCTTTTAAAGCAGTGATCTCCCTGAGAAGAGGGAGGTAAACAATGAGATAGCCCTATTTATTTAACAACTGGTGATCTTGGGGAAAGTGAGGTCACTTCCCCAGTCTTGGGGTGCAGGGCAAACCCCTGCATTTGGTCTTCTGCTATCAGAGCTGTGGAGTGGTTGGGGCTATTTCCTACACACTTACAGTACACTTACTCAGAATGATCTCAAAACGATTTTTAAACAAAGATGACCGGGGTGGGGGAGGACTATCGACCAGCAGCATACAGAAGTGTGAGTTTTCAAAAGAAAGTCCCATAAAGCATTTCTTTAAAAAGCACAGCCAATGCTCATACTGAGCCTTAAAAAAAGTTTGTGCAAATCAGAAAAGATTCCTAGAGTACTACAGGAGGAAAGAAAACCAGAAACAAAAGGTACAAAGACGAATTTTAGGTGAAATTTTCACTTCATGAAACTCCTTCCCGTAGGACTTGGCGGCCTTCTATCTCCTTCCACAGTTTTGCCAGTTAGCTGCATAGACACATTCCTTTCTGAACACTCCATAGCTACCTGTCCAAGGCAGTGGTTTCTTGGAACCACCAGGCTTGCAAAGAAGCCCCTGCTCAAGCCTGTGAATACTGCCTACTGTCTATAATTACGGATATACTACCAACAAATCCACTTTGTTTCTTTCAATCTTTTATTTCTGCCCTGTTGCCTAAAGACTGAAAAGGCTGTTTCAGAGCACACCATTCCTCAAATATGAGTATTATAATGCACTGAGAACCATGCACATGCTGCAGGCTGAAATCGCTTATGTGTGGGCCCTAGAGAGGAAGCTTCGGCCTCTGTGAAGCTTGTTATAAAAGGAAGTGTAATGGAAGCAGTTAAATCCTAGAAGATTGGTAGAGGTGCACCCAGGCCAGTAAAGTGCCAAAGAAGCAATACAGTTCCACTTGGTGAGTACTTGTCCCCAGGTTCTAAGAGAACATGGGACAGAGGAAAGTTTACCTTCATTCTTGCTTCATTACAATGGTTACTACCATTCACATTACATCCTTTTATTCAGAATGCGCCATCTGCTTCTCTAACCTTTGGCCTTTTCACCTTCCCACCCAAGGCTGGAGCATCTATCTGTCTTTGACCCATGTGGCTGGGCTTCACTCTGCCTAGAGATTGAATAGCAATCTGGTTCCATCTTTGGTGGAAAAAGGAGGCAGGCGTTGTCTCTCTGGGTTCCTGCTGTGCCGTGTGTAACTCACTTCCCATGAAAACACGGTGGTCTCAGGGACAAGGCCAGATCTTCAAGCAGGGAGTCGAGGCTCAATTTTGAGCAATAGTTCATAGAGTGTATCTTCATCTATGATGAGGGCTTTGTCAAGCAGGTACTGTGTGACCTGAAAAAATGAAAAACAGAAATCCCAGCTCATACTTCTTTTAGAATACCAATGGTGCATTTTCTGAATGGAATCTGACATAATTGAACATTTTCTTATAGATGTTTAAAAATGTTACATACCTCAAAAAATAATGAATATATTTTTATTGTAAAAAGAAGTCAAGTATTAGCCAGGGCATGGTAGCGCATGCCTTTAATCCCAGCACTGGGGAGGCAGGGAGGCAGGTGGATCTCTGTGACTTCAAGGGCAGCTTGGTCTACATAGCAAGTTCCAGGCCAGCTGGGGCTACAGGAAGAACCTGTCTCAAAAAGACAACCCCCCCCAAAAAAAACAAAAACAAAAACAAAAAACCCCAGTGCCCTTAAGAGCTGTTATCACTTGGTGTATATTGTCCCAGATGTGTTACTGCACACATATACTTATCATCCCTTCTCCTTAAAGTGATAAATATTATATTTCCCATTGAAGTTTGCTTTCATCTCTGTAAGAAAGGCACATAGAACTCTAACTGCTTACAGTATTGAGAGTGCAGCCTACCAGTGGCTTTAATGATCTCATGCTGATAGATGTTGAGTTACTATCAGTATTTCACTATCACACAGCTAGAGTGAAATTCTTGCCATTGTGTTTCCTGGTGCTCATGTGTGTATGTTCTGATCAGGAATAAGGAAAAGAAATAAATCTAGAAATCAAGATGTTGAGGTATGAAATGCTTCCATGAAAATCTTTCCTTCTTCTTATTAAAACACAATATTCATAGGTAGAATGAGTCATTTGACCAGTTCTGACAAATACATCTTCTCATGTATCTTCCATACTCAGGACATGGAGCAACCCCATCACCCCGGAAAGTTCCTCATTCAGCTCACTACAGTTTGCTTCCAGGAACAGTTGCTGCTTTGATTTCTGTCACCCATACTAATTTTGTCTGCAATCTCATATGTGGAGTCACACAGCGCATACTCCTTCCTGTCTGGCTTCTTTCTCTCAGTACAAATGTTTTGATATTCATCCACATTGTGAATGTGGTTTGTACTCCTGCTACTGAGTAGTGTCCCATTCAAGAACTCCACTGTAATTCAATTAGCATTCAGCTGTTGACTGACACGTGATCTGTTTCCCATTACTGGCTATTATTAAAAAGTGTTATTAATGTTCTATACAAGACTTTTAGTGGAGATGATTTGATATCCACATTGGAGAAAATTTGCTTTGGTTATAAGACAGACATATAGTTAACATTTTAAGAAACCACCAAATGGCATTGTTTTCCACAGTTATTGTATCAACTATTTTATTTTCACCAACAATGTACACATGAGATTCAGTTGCTCAGTAGACAAGGCTGTGGATGTTGTTGTCTTGAGAGCTGGGTGATCTAGGTTAGAACTTTCTATATAACCCAGGTAAGCCTCAGACTTGTGATCCTTCTACCTCAGCCTCTGGAGTAATGGAGGTTACTGGTAGGTGTCACTGTACACTGCTCCAGAATATAATGCTTAATTTAACAAAATGATGTGAAATGACTTTCAGAGCTACTGATTCTGTGGTACATTAGAGAACCTGCTTTCTCATATTTTAACTGATGCTTGATATTAACAACTATTTGAACATCTATTAATCTGGCAGGTGAATGATATCTCATAATTTGTGTTTTCATAGTAAAGTTGATAACTTTTCATATGCTTATCCGTAACTTCCATTTCTTCTATAAATTAATGCTTTGCAAAGTTGACAATCTTTCTGTTGCTTATACTTTTCTTATAGGTTTGTAAGAATGTTTTTGTTCTGTTTATTTTATGCATTGAAAATATTGTCTTGTATTTTGACTTTTAAATAATTGACCACCATCATGCAGAACTTTAATTTCATGTGACAAACACCATGAAGCTTGTTGTTTGTACCTTTTACATTCTGTACCTAAGGTCTTTCCAATCCAAACGTTATGGATATTTATCCTATACTTTATTTAAGTATAATAAACACTTCTTCTTATATTTAGGTAATAAACATCTGGAATCTATTTTTGTGGCTGATATAAAATAGCTCAAATTTCTATTCCATTTATTGAATGGTAGGTTGTTTGTTTTGTTTTCTTTTTTTTTCTGGCACTTTTTTCCCCCACTTATTCCTAGGCATTATAAAGATCATTGTTATGTTGAATGAGATTTTTTTTAAGATTTATTTATTTTTATTTTATGCATACATGTGTGCCTATATATATGTAAGCACATCATATGCAGTGCCCACAGATGTACAGCAGTTAAGAGCACTAGCTGCTCTTTCAGAGGACCCAGGTTCAGTTCCCAGCACCCGCATAGCTGCTAACAACCATTCAGGCTATCGAGAGGTCTCTTACAACCTCTGCAGGTATTACATGCACAGGTGCACTTACATATACATAGGCAAAACATACACATAAAATAAAAATAAATAAAAAAATTTTAAAGAAAAGGCAGACCAATTAAAGAGTAAGGGGGTGTCTTAAGAAGAAAGAAGGGTCATGTAATATGATGCTCCTGATCATGCAGTGACTTTTATTTTTAATCCTAGGAACAATGGGAAAACAATAAAATGTTTTATGCAGAGTGGGCACAAGATGCTCTACTTTTCTTTTTAGAGAACTCTATTTGTGAAATGCATTTTGTAGTCTAGAAAGCTCAGAGTGGGGTGGAAATCGTAGAAACACAAGGAACACAAGAAACACAAGACACAGAATCTACAAAACTTGATGAATTGCTTTTTGCTTTCTTTTTCCTCTTGATCAGATTTGCTGAAATTTTCTGTGGTTTTTGTTACTATAAGTCAACTTGTGGTATTATTGCTCAACTGTATGGTTTTATAACCCACTAATTTCTACATTTGTCTTTATTAATTCCATCAAAAGCAAATAATATTACCTTTGACTGATGGTTTATTCGGTAGAAAGTCTGCTGGAACTGGCGTATCTCTCGGATAATGTGTGATATCTAACAGGGAGAAAAGAACAAAAGCAAAGTACCCCCCTGTATCATAGCACATTCTCCATGGGCCTCATGCCTGAGTTCCTTCCTCCAATGGGTCAGGGAGAGCCCCACATGATTACTTCCTATACCCTATACTTGTAAAATGCCTGCAACAATAGAGACTGAATTTGATATCATGGGGTGGCTGTGCTGGGGCCTCAGGTTTAGGAGAGAGAAGCTGATTGCTACTTCTCATAGACTTCTAGCCTGAGATCAGAACATAGCTACGTAACAAGAAGCCTTTGACATCTGTCTACTGGTCAGTCTTAGAAAAGCATCCTTGGAGTTTTTCCCCATGCCCTGGACCCAAACTACAAGCAGAAGTAACTGCCAAAAATCTCCTCCGTTGGTCAACAGGTATCTTTACCATCTCTTCCTCTTCAAAATTTGGAAGCAAACACTCAATATCTAGCCTCTTCACACTTAGCCATAAACTCATGGACACAGGCTTATTAAGAAATGAATACTTACCATTCGCATTTTGGAGAAATTGACAAGGCCTTCTTCAGTAAAGTTTGGTGTTCCTTCTTCAATGAACGCCAGGTCTGTCAAGTACATCCCAAGGTAAGGAACAGCTGGGGGGTTACAACTGCAAGACCAAGAAGCACTGTTCTTATCCCATCCACACAATGTCTTAGAGCTTGGCATTCATTGCACTGAACTTATTTTCTGTTTTAGTTAGTATGGAAATGTTTTAGAAGGTAAAGACTTAACAATCATCACAACTACACACCAAACGGATGAAGAGAGACACTTGTTTTATGGGGGGTGGAGAGGTAGATCTACTTGGTTTTCCTGGAGAGACCTGAGGCTAAGAATATGGCTCTGGGTGCAGAAGGAACAGAGTTTGAATCCCAGTTTGGCCAGTTGCTCACTGATACTGAATAAACTCTCTGGTCTGCAGTTTCCTGATCTATAAAATGGAGACAGAAAAGCTGATCTCTGTACCTTCTTATGAGCCTTACATAAGACATATAAAGCACCTAACATGCAGTGTGTCATTTAGTAAATATTTAGTAAGTGCTTTAATTCTATTATTGATGATACTACTGTAATAGCAAGATGTATATGTCTATTATTTATCTTTTACCCATATATCACAAGACCATGTTCTCAGAGTGAATCACCTTCATGTATTAAATTATGAGACAGTTGTAAACAACAGTTTCTCTCTCTCTCTCTCTCTCTCTCTCTCTCTCTCTCTCTCTCCCCTAGGTGTGTGTGTCAAAAAGAATGACCAAGGTATAAAAGGCCAAAATTAAATAGCAATAATCAATTATAAACTGCTGCTAGAGTATTTACATGAAGAAAAAAACAGTCTATCACTACGTTTAGATTTAAAAGTACCAAATCAAGAATTTTTTATACTAAGACGTCTGACTAATATCCCAGTAGGGATACACTGCATACCAAAAGGGCATCCATAAGATGCTTACTATGTGCACAGTATTCCAAGTGAAAAGAAAAAGCCTCAAATGCCGAGATGAGGGAAGTAACTTCCTGTTTTCTTTTCTAGCAATGAAGTAGGTAGGTCACCATTTGTATTACGTCTAAATTATGTAAACATATTCTTGAATTGCGAATAATTTAATAATTAACATAGACATACTTTTTAAGATTTTCTCTAAGGTTTTTAAATCTTCCTTCAGATGAAACCGTCTTCTGAAGTTTGTCCATTAGAGCTTTTGTCTAAAAGTGAAAGAAAAAACTTAGTTTGTCAAGAAAACACTATAGTTTGATAAGAGAGTGAGTTGCTGCTGGGCGCTCAGTTCTTCAGTGGCAGCGTTAATACCACCTCATGTTTTTAAAAAGAAGAAAAAGAGCACACAGAGAAGGGGAAGTATTTTATTCATTCATTCAGCCACAGAATGGGGGAAAATGTAAAGAATCGAAAAACTACAATGCAAAGAAAACTTAGCAACTTAAAAAGCTGAAAAGCACATATTGATCGTAGCATCTTAAAAGGGAGGTCTCCAGTTAGGGATTTTAACACCAATCTTTTTTCCTTCTACTGAAGTTCTGAGACTCCAACCCAGGGCCTTGCATATGCTAGACAAGTTCGTGACCTCTGAGCTACATTCCAGGCCCACAGTGAACCTTTTTCAGTGTTAATCTCTAAACCATCAAAGCACTCAGGTATCTGATTACTTTGATGTGGACTGAGCAATGTCATCTACTCTAAATCCTTTTCTCAGTCATCATACTTATCAACTTGTTAGAAAAGTATAACTGATACTTATAAAGAACCAACATTACTGTTAGCATTGGTCTGGAGTTTCTTCTATCGATGTGGGAGAATGGCAGGGTGGCCTTGGGGGCTGAGGACTCCCTCCTGCTGGTCCCACACTTGGGAAGCTTGGCTGGGCCTGATGTCCAATGACCAACTGAGAGATGCGCTTGGCATGACTAGGTTGAGGATCCAACCACTCTGTCTTGGACTGGAGAGGAGCTACACAGCTTCCCATCAGTTTCCAGAGCGGCTTTCATCCCTATGCAGATTTCTGAGAGATCAGGTAGGCTCCTTTCCTGATCTGGAGTTGGCCTTAGCTCAAAAAAGGTGGAAAGTACAGTCTCCCATTGTTACAGAGCAAATCTAGGGAGTTACACGGGCTTTCTGGGCATCTCCCAAACTGATCTCAGATCTGCTGTAGAGCAGATGGTGTTGCCAAATTTGTCTGACTTCTGTAACCAGCCCCACAGAGGCAAACATATCTGTAACCAGCCCTACTAGCCATGACTGAAGAGAGGTGCTTGACCATGAATGGACATGGCCTCTCTGGAGGACAACCCATCAGCTCCTGCTAGGGCCACTGTGAGTGATTCATACATATTGCTGAAATGCTCCACATTAGCTTACAATCTATTCCACAGTGATGATCACACTGCACCTCTCAAAGTCACCTTCAGAGAAGGCCTGAAACTTCCTTAATGAGAGAGGGAGGCCCTGGTGCCAGCATCAGAGGAGAAAGGAAACAGGGGAGAGAAGAAAAAGGAGTCAGACAAGTGACCTTCTGAGCCTGTTGAGTTGTTGCTGTATATGTGACAGATGCCATTTTCTCCATAGCCAGAGCCCAAGTCAAGGCCATCACTGCCTTGGGGCAGGAAAAAAAAAAGCTACACCAAAGGGTCCATGTCCAGCTGTGGGGTTTGACGTGCATCTTGAAAACAGATTTTCATACCTGTCCATTGTAAAGACTCTTAGAAAACTAGAAAAATAGGGCAACATCTTCCTCTCTCTCTCTCTCTCTCTCTCTCTCTCTCTCTCTCTCTCTCTCTCGCAAAAAAAATTTGCCAAAAAAAACACCAAAATCCTTCATTCTGAAAAAAAAAATGAATCGCTCACAAGACCAAACACAAAGCAAGCCTGTCCTTTAAGCATTTGCCAAAAAAGCCACTACCATCCTTCATTGTGAAAAACTAAATGATTCCCTCCCAAGACCGAGAACAAGGTAAGACTGTCCTTTCTTACCATACTTGTTAGCATAGTGTTGGAAGCTCTAGCCTAAGAAATAAGATGCAAAATGTAAATGAAATTGGAAAGAAAGAAATACTGCTTCTATTTACAAATGGCATAATTATGTAAGAAATTTCAAGAAATCTTTCTTAAAAATCCCCTATAACTAATAAGAAGCAATAAAGTTACAGATACAAGATTAATGTGCATGACTTTATCACAGTTTTATATAGTAACAATAAACATGTGGAAACTAAAACCAAAACCACAGTAACATTTAAACTTTTTCCAAAGAAAATGAGATACTTGAACATAAATCCAAAGCACACAGCACTTAGATGCTGAAAATTCCAAGTGAAGAGGAAAAGAATAAAAGAAAGCCAGATGTCCTTCAAGGAATGAATGGTGAAACAAAACATGGTATATCCTGACCATGGAATACTAGACAGCAATAAAAAAGAATGAAGTACTGATGCAAAAAAGTTACACTGAGTTTAAATAAAGGAGGTTTCAAATGTCCCCCATGGAGTGAGTCCACTTATACACCATTCTTGGAATGACAAAATTACAGAGATGAGAAGCATATTAGTGGTTTCCAAGAGCTGGAGAAGAGGGGAAGGAGGCAGGTGACTGTGACTAAAATGTGTAGCAGGAGAGATTTCACAGTGGGACCGCCTGTCTTGGTTGTGGTGGCATTCACACCAATCTCCTCATGAAGTAGTACAAAGACTGAAGCACACACTTGTGCATACAAACATGAACATGAAAAGCTGACGAACTCCAAACAGGATGGGTAGGCTGTACCAGTTTCAGCCAATTCAACCAAGTGATTGTTCAGCTTGTCTTTATGTGACTGTGTGACAGGCTACTGTGGAGGGAAGAACATGTGTAAGGGGAAGGAATCTCCATCATTAGTTTCTTTCTTTTTTTCAACAAACTGTACATGAATCTATAGTTTTCTTAAACTCTTATTTTTTAACAAAATAACGCTATTTCAAAAAAATTGGCTTTTATCTGCCATTCTAGGTTTTGTTGAAAATAAATGGACTCATGAGTTCTAAGGAGCCAAATTCAGGTTCTCAGCATGGCTGTTTTACAAAAGAATCAGACTAGGGTGCAGGCTGTGAAGGTGGTCTGATTTCTGGCTATGTGGAAAACTTGAAGCAGCGCTGGAAAGAAGGGCTCGGAGAGGTAAATGAAGGCAGAAGAAATGATCAGTTGATCTAAAAGGGTATCAACTCCTTAGAGGGGGCAATAATACCACAGTCTCAAGGAAATGTTAGCAAACTACATATATGCTATTCTGGTCTGGTCCCCAGAGACAGGCACCCTGCGAAGCCCCTCACCAACTCTGGTGGGCACATCGAGGTGGCACAGCAAATTGCAGGGAAAAGTTAGACTAAGAGGGCCTGACAGATCTCCTACCCACAGGCATCAATGCAGTATGGAGGCATCTGGGAGATTCCTCCAAGGCCCTCTGGGAGCACCAACGTCATCGTCTTATCAGGAAGATTTCACATATCCAGCAGGATCACCAAGGGCAGAGCTGACTCTGCTAGTAGGGAGACACACCCCAGGCTCAGAGCATCATCAGAGTCAATGGGAGTGGAAGACAGAGGTCAGCCCAGCTCCCCAGAAGCATTTGTGGGGTGTGGCTCTGGGGAAGGTTGGAAAACCACCTGCACCCCAGGAACAGGTAGTTCACAACAGCCTGTACCTGACAATCAACCAGCAAAGGACTAAGACCAAAGGTGGAGACAATCTTCCAGAAGGCCAGAGAAAGCCTCTCCATAGAGAAGCCTGGAAGAGTGGGGAGAACTATGATTCGATTTGATCCTTGAAATCATCTGAGTAGAAATAACAGAGGCAAGGTAAATTGAACAAAAGAAAATGAACAAATTATATGTCTACATATCTAAGTCACCAGACCAAAACTTTAAATCTGCTACCAGAACGACAAAGGAAAAGTTGAACACTGAGGTCTTTTGAGTCTAAGGCTTTGGAAGAAACATATAAATGGATTCATCCTCTAGTCCTGTGATCAACTGCCCTCCAGAAATAATTCAGGAAGTCGTGACTGACAGCCACATTGTTTGAGGTTCCCCCCAAATTGTTTTAATGAGTGTTTTGGAGATGCACATGAGGGGAATTAATTAAGTGGTAAGAGCTCAGTAATTATCCATGTTGGCACCTTTCTTTGGCAACGTGCTGCTCATTTCAGCTAATGATTTCCCAATTAGCAGTATTCATCTTGGCTCTCTCCCCACCTTTCCTCTCAGCCGCAGGGTGTGTCACACACTGATGCTCACCTGCTTGGACACCTTGGCCCAGGTTTTCTTCAGCCTGTAGATGGCACTTCTGTTTAAGGCCGAGGTGATCTCCAGCACACCATTGTAGTTGTGTAGGCATCTGCAAATGTCAGCGACTGCTACCCACTTCTCAATGGCGTTGGCGCGGGAGCTAATATCAGCATAATTCATTATCTGGGAGGCCACCAGGTTGCTCATCTAAGACAATCAAACAGACCAGACATGTTATCGAAGAGTCGAAGCAATGCATTTAGACAAATAGTTAGACTGCCTTACAAACACATCAGGAAAGCAAGCTTCACGTAGTACAAAGCCCATAGCCATCTTTAGACACCAGCTTTCAAAGAGACTGAAATCTGTAATGATAACAACAGTGACAAACAGCCCAGCACCTGTTCATTCTGAAAGTGAACTGATTTATGGGCCTCCTAAAAATCCAGTTTGTTGGCAGAAAAACTGATTTTGTCCATCAGTAGTTTTGATGAAAGAGTACTACCAAGAAAGGAAGTGAGATAGAATGACCTAACTCTAGAGGAAAGGTCATGTTGTGGGTCAGGGTGTCAGTCCTTAGGGACACATATTCCTTTACCTCCAACTGTGTGTGGATAATATACTCACTCTGAGAAACCTCAGTTATCATACAGAAAGAAAAAATCACTCGCGTCCATCAATCTGAATTCTAAACTGGTCCACTCTCAAACTAGAAAAACACTTAGCTGTAAAGACAGAATATTTTCTTCTAAAATGCTACTGGCAATGAAAATAATCTATAACCTCAAAACTAAGTACTATAATTCTACCAGTCAAAGCTAGCTTAAGTAATTCAACTTTTAAAATATGGAAAAGAAAAGAGCAGAAGACAATCATTATCAGAACAGGCTGGGGCATGTGATCTTGTATCCACATACTAAATCTGATGCCATCTGGCATCAGAGGCTCACTCCCACTCTCTGAAGACACACAAGCTCTTAGAGTGTCTCTGGGTATCATGTGGACACTCATTAAAACACTTAGTAGGACGCTATTTATTAATCACTTGTTCAGCCTTATTATGAGGAGAGGATAACGGAGAATCCAGTTTGTTGGAAGAAGTGATATTATTATCTGTGTCCCAGAGTAGTATGTTGTAGATTAGATGTGGACTATCCCCATAGATCTACGAGGCAAGGTCTTGTCCCCAGTGTGGGACTCTTGGAAGTTTTGTGGACCTGTTGGTAGAGGGGCATTGTGTGAGGGCCTTTGACCAAAGAGGCCTACACTGAAGGACTGTGGTAACAGGCCCCTTCCTCTTTATTCTTTTGCTTCCTGTCCCTGGGCTGAGCAATTTGCCCTACCACATGTTCTTTGTCATTGCCATCTGGTACCAGAGGTTCATAGCAATTTTAGTCCAATATTGCCAAAAGTATGAGCCAGAATGAAAATTTTCTCTTTAAAAGTTAATCATCTTAAGTATTTCATTACTGTAACAGAAAGCTGATTAATACACTAACCTTAAGGCACTATGAGCTCAGCTGTGTGTGTGGAGGTGGGAGTGTGAGGAACAGAAATGTCACCTGGGAAGTTCCTCTGACCACTATGGCAGCATGCTATAGTCACACCTCCTTCCCATGCTCCTGCAAAGGAGTGGGTGGGCAGTTACCCCTCCTACCCAATCAGTTGACCTTAAGTGCATGAGGGCGGAGGGGCTAAGGGTATATAAGCCAAGAATGCCATGAAGCACTCCTCTTGCCATTTTGCTTGGCTGTTGGGAAGTTATAGGATCTATGTTTGAGTGTGGACTTTCCAGCACAGCTATAAACGAGAGGGGTCGCCCACTCTTCTGTAAGTAAACCAGCACCCCATGCTCAGCTAGCAAGCCCAATAAAGTTGTTAGGATTTTCCAAACAGTGGTTTTGGAGAATTCTTTCCTCAGGTTATCATAAGGATGTGAGAGGAGGGAATGGGATGCCACATGCACTTCCCAGAAGTAAATGTGTCCTTACAAGAGGGAAATATGTAAACAAGCAAACACCATGCAGTGACATGCAAAGCTAGGTTTGTTCAGGGGGTGGAGAGGTGGCTCAGTGGATAAAGTTCTTTCTGTGTAAACTTGAGGACCTGAGTTTGGATCTTCAGCATTCAGCCAGGCATGGCAATGTGCATCTGTAACCTTAGTGCTGGGAGAAGGAGACAGGCAGATCCCAGAGGGTGAGGGCTCACTGACCAGCCAGTCTAGCATAAATGCTAAGCTCCAGGACGAGTGCGAAACCCAGTCTCTAAAAACTAAGGCAGATTGAGGAAGGCATCCCAATGTCAATCTTTGACCTCCCTAAGCACCGTCTCCCCTCCATACACACACAATACACATACATACACATATGCATATACAATACCCATGCACAGGCATACAACACACATACACACATATACATATGTAATATACATACACGCATACACACATAAACACACACATGCAAACATATAAAACACACAGGCCACACACATGCATAGACACATATAATACACACATCTATGCATACATCATATACATGCAAGCACACACAAACACACATGCATACACACATATAACATGCACAGGCATACAACACACAAAAACACACATGCATAGATGTATGCACCATACACATACATGTATGTAACACAAGTGTGCATGCATATACAACACATAAGGTACATGCATACAACATGCATGCTCACACATGCATGTGCATAGTAGGTCTTTTCAGAGTCTGTAGGTGGAATGTGGGAACAATAGTAGTCCAGAAAAGTCTTCTGGGAAGAGGTCATGCCTATATCAGAAAGGCTGGGTAGGACTTGCTCACTACTTTCCATCACAGTAGAGCAAAGGTATAGCACCGGGAGCTGTAGCATAACAGAAGACCTGATAGCCAGCTGAGGAAACTGGGGCTTCTATGTGTCAGCCTGAGAGCTGGGCCTATACACTAAGGATGAGGGGAAGCCACAGCTAGATTTTTACAGAGAGTCATAATCAGACTAGCACTTCAGAGATGCCATCCCTGTGACATGGCATGCAGCATGGGAACTGGCAGTGAGGTGGCAGGAGAAAGATGAGGTCAGAGCCATTGGAGGTGAAGGCTGAAAGGCTAATCAAGTTCATGGGAATGGGACAGGGAGGGGAGGAAGGTCTGAGATACTGGTAGGTTTAAGATTTGGAGTTGGGGAGATGGCAAGAGTGAAGTGAGAAGGGGACAGGAGTGAAGCACAGGTGACCTCTAGATGCTATGCCTGGGTGAGCTCACGGCGAGGCCACTACTCAAAATAAGAAGATGCAGAAGCAGGCTCAGCAAGTACTACTGGGGCTGGACCTTGGTCAGAGCATAATGTAATGGCCGTCCAAGTGCAGGAGATGCATGGGTCTGGAGCCTGGGGTTGAATCTCTGTTGGAGCACGCATTCTCTCCTGTGTAGGAACAGCCCAGGTAACAGCTTTATTTTCCATAGCCAGAACTCTACTGTTGAATGTCCCAGATCTGTCACACCCTGTCCTTAAGCATTGAAGCTAATCACATGATATCTTCACTTAGCATATATTCACCCTGAGTGGACTCTGTGTAGAACCCTGTCTTGTGAATCCACAGTGTTCTTTATACTTTGATTTTAGGCAGCTTGCTAATTTGCCTGTGGGTTTCCTTTGTTTATATAAACACCATCATTTTTCCTTATTCTGAACTCTCCTGAATCTGGAAAGGAAATTTCCCTTTGCCTGGGTGGGCTTGAAGACACTTCCACATCTGTTACTTATTCTCTCACAAGTCTGAGTCCATTAAAACAGAACCAACAAAAAATTGATGGATATAAAATCAATTCACCATGTTACTGATGGAGAAAGGCAGAGATGGGAAATAGACTGGCAGCTGATCACCACTGCCCAGAGCCACAGCAGCAATGAGGTTATGCCGTAAGAGGTCCCAGAAAACATACTTTGGGCTGAATGAGGGAAGTCATGCCAGTACAATCTTATTGCCAACCACCAGGGGTCAGTACACATGTTACTCATTCTGTTAGTATATGAGCACAAAATAATGATTAAAAAAATAATAATAACATCTTATACATAACTGAGCACACTTGTGTCTGGAAATGATCACATTCCTTTAAGGGTATGAGGAGATTTAAGCTTGTCTTTATTATTCCATCAGTTCTGTTTAAGGTGATGGATACTTTTTTTGTGGTTCTGGGGCTCAAATCTAGGCCTTCATGTACACTTGGGCAAGTGCTCTACCACTGAGCTGTATCCCCAAACCCCAGAGCTGCTTTATTTTAGAGGAGCCTTAGGGTCACAATGCTCATCCTCCTGTAGCATGCCCAAGGTTTTGTGGTCACACTACTCACATCATTGAACTGTTGGCTGGTTTTCATAATGTACGGTGTTCTTTCATTCTTATCCAGCTTCATCCATCCCTGCCCAAGAAATTCCCTGAAAGTTCAGAACAAAATACAGAACCAATTCAGTTTATAAGAAATGGTGGCCAGACACTGCATATTTGTGGGTCAGTGCTCTTAACCACTGAGCCATCTCTCCAGCCCCTGAGTATTTGTGAAGATTAGATAGACACACTAAGTTAACTTCGATGGAACATTATTTGGCCCCTGTTTTAATGACCATCTCTAAGGAATTTCAGTTCAATTCTTGCATTCTATAACTCAATACCAAAGATAAAGGAAGGAAGGAAGGAAGGAAGGAAGGAAGGAAGGAAGGAAGGAAGGAGGGAGGGAGAGGAAGGAAGGAAGGAAGGAAGGAAGGAAGGAAGGAAGAAAAGAGAAAAGAAGGATTTTTCACTCTCCAGCTTTCACTTATAAATATTTGGAACTTTGGGGCTAGAGAGATGGTTCAGAAGTTAAGAGCACTGGCTGCTCTTGCAGAGGACCCAGGTTCAGTTCCCAGCACCCACATGATGACTCACAACCACTTGTAACTTCAGTTCTAGGAGAATTGGATATCCTCCTCTGACCTTTGTGAGCATTGCATGACACTGGTGCACTTACATACATGCAGGCAAATATACTCACACACATAAAATAATAATAATAATAAACATTTGGAACTTTGTCTCTATAAAGATTTCTCTCAAGTTAGAAAACACCCAGAAACCTAAGAGAGACAAAGAAAGTAACTCAATAGCCAAAGCTGTTTCTTCTGGACTAGCTTTTTATAATGTATTCACCAACTCCCCCCCCCCCAAAAAATCCTAACCAAAAATGTTAATTAGTATGGATTTTTTTCCTTGTACTCGGCTCTGATTTTCTCTGAAAAACACAATTTCCAAGGGTAGGGAGCTGATCCTGGTGGGATGTCTTCTGAATGACATCCCTGTGCATTCTCTTCATTCACAGATAGGTCATTAGGCCACAGCATTGTCTCAATGGGACAACTGAGATAGAGTGCATAGGAATTGCTGTGTGGGGGCATTTAGAAAAACAAGTTGAATTGCAAATATTCTAATACATTCTTAATGCAGATATGTTGGGTGGATGCTCCTGCAAGGTTCTTTGTCCTTGCTGTTCTGGGTACTGATCCTGTCCTGCAGTGTGAGATGTAGAGTATAGACACAAGTCCACACGTGGAAATATCTGGTGTTCCAGAACAAAAGGGCACAGGGAGGGGAAGTGGGAATACCAAGAAGAGGCCACACCAAGAGTCACCACAAAGTTCTCTCTGCTTTCTTCTCTTGTAGAGAAGTTTTGGACTCCCACCCTCAGTGCACCAGAGGGTAGTAAGACGGGGAGGGAGCAGAGGAAGTGATGCTGTGTTTGTGAGTGATCTTCAAACTATCTCTGAGTTCACTGGAATGGCCAGCAATTTTTCTATCATGTTCATGTGTAAGTCTATGAATGCTGGAAAGGGTGGAAGAAAAGAAGACAAAACACACAAAGGAACAGCCTGAAAGAGTGTTCTTGGCCTTTCCAACACAGCTGCAGATCTAGCCCTCTAGCCCATCCGCCCTATTCTCACTGACCTCCAACACCATGGATGGCCTATGTGTGGAGTGGAGCCCATTCACATCGTGCCCAGCCTTTCCATCACGTTCAGTGTGGTTACCAGTTCATGGATGATGTGTGCTAATGGTTGACATTTGTGTAAGCAAAGCCCTGTTTGTAGAGCTCTCAAAGGGCCTCCACTTGGCTGCACATGAGGAATGAAGAGGCTGGTGACAGATTCACAGCCACAAAGCTCAGCAACTCTTGTTACCTTACAGAAGTGAGTGAATCCCTATATCAGAATTCAGAGCATTTAGCATTTACCCAGGTCACTATTTCTCAAAGTGGTACTTTGGACCTCTCAAAATTATCTGGCATTTTCATGGAAAGACACTTTCCTGGGCCTCCCCCAAATCTACTGATATCAGAATCTCTGAGGGAGGTTATGTATGAAAGGATATTTTCAACAGGCTTCCCATGTGGCTTTTAGGCACAGTCAGGGTTAAGAAGCACTCTCAGAACTATATTGAGGTTTCTGTAATTCAAAGACAGAGGAATACAGAGAAATTCACATTCTGTGGTAACCCCAGCACATACAGAAAAAATCACAAGTGTGGCCACCGCGAGGGTCTCCAAGTCAATATGCCAACATGAAGTGAAACCAAGAGTCATTCAAGTAGGGTCAAAGCACCTTGAGATGAAGGCTCACACCTCTGCACATGGGTGAACATACCCATCTGCCTAAGAAATAGTTGCAGCTTCTAGACCAGCTACTGGGGAATAGAGCACTCACTCGTAGGGAATGCTTCTGAAAACAATGTGGTCCAGGAGTGTGATCTGCTCAGCCAGCTCCATGGCTGACAACGTCTCAAAGCACTCAGCCTTCGGGCAGTCTGTCTGCAAGAGATGATGAAGGAGTGAAACATAGCCAGGAGCAAGGTGCTCACCATCACACTGTAGGTCTACAAGCAGACAGTGTGGCTGTGGAGCACGAAGTCTTTCACTACAGTCTAGCTCTGAAAGAAAAAGCAACAAGCTCTAAAATACTGAAGCCAGTGTTAATATCACCAACCAATATTGGATCCTGTGCCCAGTGAGGTTCACTTCACAGACTTTCATAGACACTGAGAGTTCCAAGCAGACTGCTCACCTGAGTGGTACTATGGCTGAACTTACCATCTGAATTATATCCTCTAATTTTAAGTGGATGTCATCGTGATCATCTTGGGAAAGGGCCCTAAAAATAAATACAAAGAAGAAAGAACATTCTTCATTGAAAATCAGAAAATGGGCATGCTGGGAATGATGATACAAGATGGTTCTGAGTTCCCTGGTTGGGAAGTATAATAACAGCTCAGGTATGTAAGGCTGTGGGGTAGAACAGACTGCAGTCCTAGAGACAAAAAAAAACCCAGAAAGTCACATGACATGCAAGAGAGCTCATTTAGAATGAGGATCCAGCCTGCTATATACAGTACAAGGTTGTGAATAAAACAGTCAATGTCACAGTTAGCATGAGGGAAGCTGGATGCTGCTCCCCAGGATGGAGAGTGGGACTCATCCATTCTCTAGTAGCACCCACTCTGTAAGCTGTACCCATGGTCCTCCTGTCCACTCACACTCCTCCAGTCCCTTCTCCACACTCCCTGAAGAAGCTGAGGCAGACATCCAATGTATCCTCTTTCCAGATTATGTGGCAAACTGTGAAATAAAATGGGACCGGAGTGGGCAGGTAATTCTTGCCTTCCCAGCTGTGTATGTCACACCTGGTGTTACTCAACTTTCAAAAGCATCTTTCATTTTCTTAGATGAATAATACAAAAGTTAGTTAATACCCAAAATAGGAGGATATTTTATATCCAACAGAAATTCTGAGTCCAGGGGAATGATATATAGTGAGTGGACATTCCATTTAATAACTTTCCATCTGGGCCAAATATTAAGTTTTCCATAATGAAGTTGCAAGCACATGCTGAGAAGTAAGATATTTAAGAGCAGTCCCAAAGCATGTAGCATGTCCATGAGGGAAGCCAGGTTGTTTTTGTTCATTTGTTTGTTTGCTTTTTCTTTTTCTTTGCTGAGCAGGAGGGTTAAAGCTACAAAACTTGTTATTTAATAGTTCTGGAGACCAGAAGTCTAAGGCAGGTCAACTGAGTAATATTCCTGAATTTGGAGGCCTTAGAGAAGACTCTAAACCCTCATTTTGTCCCACCTTCAGGGGCTGCCTGCATTCCTTGGCTTGTAGCCTCTTTGGAGAAAGCCAGTTTGAACAGAAATGATGATGTGTGGTTCTGTTGTTTTAATAGTCAATGGAAATAGTGATTGCAATCCTCAAAAATATCAATCAACTGAGATGGGTTTACTGTGTGCCCATCACATGCCAAATAGGAGCAAAGCACTCGATATACCTATACTATAAACAGTTTCTTCTAACCATTCATTATTCTCCATTTTAAAGGAAAAGAAGGTCAAAGAAAGGAATGTGCCTGAGGTTCTAGACCAGCTATGCTCTCCCTGTGCTTCAAGGAGATGCTTCTCTTGTACAGGCTCTGGAAGACTTGTCTTCAAGGTCCCCCATAAAAAACAACCAGTAAATCTTAATTCCTTCCCCTCCACCTTCCTTCAAGATCCTTGTAGATTACACTAGTGATACTAGGAATAAGCCACATGACTGGGAGCAGAAAGAAAAGAGGCTCTGTGTCTAAAATGAGCAAGATATAAGTTAAAGATGACTTTCTCCAAAGAGAGTTCAACCACAATTAAATGTGATTCCCTGTGTATAGATCATTGTTTCCAATAGAGTCCAGGTTCTTGGAGGGAGGCTTGTGAAGCAGGAAAAACATTATTATTTTTTTGGTCTTTTTGAGACAGGGTCTCCCTGTAGCCCCAGCTGTCCTGGAACTCACTATGTAGACCAGGCTGGCCTTGAACTCACAGAGATGCGCCTGTCTCTGCCTCCCAAGTGCTGGGATTAAAGGCATGTGCCACCACGCCCAGCTGAAAGACATTTTTATTTTTAATTTTATGTGTTTAGGTGTTTTGTCTGTGTGTATATAGTCACATCCTTGTCATGCAATGCCTGTGGAGGTTAGAAGTGGGGATCAGATTCCCCTGGAACTGGAGTTATAGTAGGTTGTTAACCACCATGTTGGGAATTGAACCCAGGTCCTCTGCAAGAGCAACCAGTGCTCTTTACTGCTGAGCCATCTCTCCAGCCCCCAGAAAGACATTCTTTATGAGCCTGGAAATCTTTCTCTTGGCAAGAAATGGTCCAGATGTTAGTTAGCATCAATCAAATACATTTCTCAATGGCCTGGCTTTAACATTGCATGATGTCCTGGGGCTTCGTTGTTCACATTTCCTGACCCTTGTTGAAGCTATTTGGGATACTGAGGTGGGAAGGTCACTTTTCATGACCCTAGCCCATCACAGCTGACCCTCACCATTTCTTTTCATTTTATGGCATGTTAGGTGTCTACAAAAATCTCTATAGTGAATAGATTTTGAAGACTGCTACTTGGCCAACTAGTTGGAAATGTCTGGTTTTGTTTGTTTATTTGTCTGTTTAGCACAGGGCCTTACACTATAGTCCGGACTGGCATGGAATTCACTGTGTAACTCAGGATGGGTTTGGACTCATGGCAATCTTACCTTCACTTCCCAAGTGTTGAGATTACAAGCATGCTGAGCTTTGGAAATGTACATCTTGAGCAAAGGTTTTTATTTACAAACAAAGCAACAGACACTTATAGTAATGATGCATATTAATCAGTAAGTACAGACTCAGGGTGGCTCATCTTAGAAAGCTATTTTTTTTTAATTTTTAATTTTAATTGTGTGTGTGTGTGTCTGTGTGTGTCTGTGTGTCTGTGTGTCTGTGTGTGGGTTTCTGCATGTGAGTGCAGGTGCCTATGGAGGCCAGAAGAGGGTATTGGATCCCCCAGAGCTGGAGTTACAGGCAGTTGTGAGCCACCTGATATGGATGCTGGGAACCAAATTTAGGTCCTCAGGAAGAGCCGCAAGTGCTTTGAACCACTGAGACATCTCTCTAGCCCCAGGCTTTTGCTTCAGTGTATTACTGTAATATATGCTTAAACATATACTTTAGTCTATATCTTACTGTTATATGACTGGAACACATAGAAGTCACTAGTGTTTGA
Organism: Nannospalax galili; assembly: GCF_000622305.1. NCBI lineage: Eukaryota > Metazoa > Chordata > Mammalia > Rodentia > Spalacidae > Nannospalax > Nannospalax galili. Next base: position 4,392,206 of record NW_008355775.1, read on the forward strand.
GTACGGTGGTTTGAATGAGAATGTCCGCCATAGATTCCAAGTATCTGGACATGTTTTACCCAGTAGGTAGCACTGTTTGGGAAGGTTATAGGAGGTGCAGCCTTGCAGGCGAAAGCATGTTACTAAGGGAAGGCTTCAAGATATTAGCATATAGCCATGCCCACTTCCAGTCTGGCTCTCTCTGCTTCCTATGCCCGCTTGAAGATGTGATCACTTGGCTTTCTGTCCTGGCTATCTCCTACTGCCATGCCTCCCCTGCCATTATGGATTCTCCCCTGGAACCACAAGCCAAATAAACTCTTCCTTCTATAAGATGCTTTGGTCATGGTGTTTTATCACAGCAGCAGAAAAGTAACTCATACCCTGGACTATGCATAACCATAATATGGTAGGTTTATCCCCCACAGCATCACCTGTATTAATTGGGAGGTCATAACTGTTCCCCTCACATGTCCAGACTTGCTTTTCCCCTCCTGACTCCCGACTCCTGGCTTTGACACCCACACCAGGATCCTGTCCACCCTATTTGTCAGCAGTATAATTAGTCTAATAATTGTGCATTTAATATGAAATATTAATAAACTTAAAAGGAAAAAATGGCTCTACGTTCTGTGAGTGGAAAATTCCTCCTTCAATTATAGAAATGAAAATAGTCTAAACATAGAGCCAAGAGTCATTGGTCTCAGCCCTGATGTTGGTCTATACTTTCTTTGTGTAAGAAAGGTGGTGACCAACTAAGGTCCAGCAGGTTTCATTTGGACCGTATCACCCAAGAGTTATCTGTGCATCTAACAAGAACAGTAATTGCTGTAATAGGAATAACCATAGCTCAGACATTGTGTTAATCTCTTTAAACCATATTAAAACATGTGATCTTCACAACAGGTTTATTTATAAATGCAGAAACTAAAGTTCCAATTTGTTAAGAACTTTGACAGTTTTAGGTGGTTATCAAAGACTGAACCCTGTGACACCTTGCAAAGGTTAGAAAGGGTCCCTGTGCAGTGTCGTACTCCCAGGCCATTTATTAACATGCCTGTTCCTCATTGGCCTTATGTTTTTGCTGTTCAGATCATTATTCAGCAAAGAGAACTGACATGTTTGAGGGTTGATAAATAATAAAAACCTGGAATGATAAATGGGATTCATCTTACATAATAACTCTAGTTAACTGGCTTCTGAGGTCATCTCTTGGTACAAACAGAAGCTCTGAGGAGTGCCAGCAAAGGGGTCTTGAGGAATTAGCCACAGAAAGGCCTCATGTTGGTCAGTTCTGACCATTCTTCCCAATCTGAACATCCTCATTTCCTTCATAGGTATTTAGAAAAATGTCCCTAAGAGTGTAAACTTCCAGAATATAGGTTTAAAATAAAATGTCAGTGATTTTAAATATATAAAGAGTATGAAAAGCTATTTGCATAATAAGAAAAGGGTAACAATCACTCCTAGACATAACCACTCATCTACAGAAACCACTCTCAATGTGACTACATATATATAATTCTAAAATATGAAAACAGACCCGGTATAGGGTCATGGCCTAGGTAAGCTTACTTATATGCTTTCATAGAATAGGAAATATATGGAAGACTCCTAAGTATTTTCTAAGCTGCCCAAACAAACAGTAGGTGGCTGAGAACAACAAAAATGCACAGGACTGTCTCACAGCTCTGGACAGAAATCAGAGGTCAAAGTGTGAGCAGAGGTGTGCTAACTCTGAAGCCCAGAGGGAGCTCTTTCTTGCTTTCCTTAACTTCAGATGACTTGCCAGCAATTCTTGGTGGTCTTTGGCTTGCAGATGCATAACTCCTCTCTCTGCCTCCACCTCCACATGGTATCCTCTGAATCTGTCTGTCTCCTTTGGTTATTGTCTTATACAGACCCAGTCGTATTAGATTAGGGCCTCGCCTTCCTAGATGTCTTCAACTCAACTCTGTATCTACGGTGATGTTATTCACGAAGAAGGCCGTAATTTAAGGCACTGGATGTTAGAGTTTGACCATGTCAGTTTTTCAGTGGGGGATGCAGTTAGTCTTCTAACAGTTCCTATATTATAGTATCTAGCTATGGGATCTTCAGCTAATGGGGGTAAGAAACTTATGGAGCAATTGCTAAAATATCACAACCCAAAATTTGGCATCACTGCATCATGGACTTCCAAAACCATGGTGGACTGAGCTGAATGGATTCCTCTCCATACATGCTTTTAAAAAGATACTGTTATGCCAAGACTCAATGCAACCAAGCTTGTGAGAAAGAAAGGATCTTTTTCAGCGCTGTAAGTGAAGGTAGAACTGGAAACCAGAATGGTAAAGAGGTAACAGGCCCCAACAGATGGATGTGAGGCGAGCTGGGAAGCCATAACTGAAATGTCTGCACACAGCCATTGATGAATGCCTTCTTCATATAGAATAGACTAGGAAAAAATATGCTCCCACCAATTCAAGAAGCATAAAACAGCTTGTTACCTGTGTGGATGCTGGGTGTTATAACTATGGAAAAACACACGTCTCTAATGTGATACCCCGAATTCAAGCTTTCATCATAGAGACATGTAGGGGTCATGCTTTACTCAAGTCCACATAAATATGAAATCTATCTGATATGAAAAGCTTAAGGTAAGTGAAAAGAAAAGTTAGCTAGGACTGATGAAAGAAACTGAGGACAGTGCATTACTACTCTGTGGGAATGTGTCCTCTCTCACAGAAACACTACCATACTCTCCCACAAAGGTAAGCTAATGATACCTAGTTAGCACTCACAGAGGGATTAAAACTTCTCCATAACGCTGACTGGACTCACAGCAGGCGTTCTCAAGGCTTCTTTCCTTTACCGTGTTGCTCTACAGAAACCATTTACCTACACATAGGCGTATACACTCCACACAAGTTATGCTGCCCAGTCCAAAGTCTACCTGGCACAGCTGACTCTAAACTGTCCCCAGGAAAAAGATGATAGATAATACTTTGCTGCTGAGAACACAACTCCTGTTGCCCACAAAATTCTAAGATGTACCTTCTGGTTTGATAGGATCTATTTTCTATGAGCATAGCACAAGTCAGTGACATAATTTAATTAGCACATGTGATCGCTTTACCTCAGGATATTTGATGTGGCTTTCCTTTCTTGGGGAAGAAGGTCTGGGTCTCGCAAAACTTCTTCTAACAAGTTTAGGACATTCATTTTGAGTTCATTGTTGAGTTCAAAATCCTATAAAATAAAATAGAACTTTTAAAATCAGATCACCATTATTCATGATGATTCCCCCTGAGAAGCCAGGTATGGAAAATGAAATGTACGTCCCAGAGCTTCCCACTTCCTGCCCCTCGTGATCCCAGCTTAAATAGTCTGGGTTGGAGCTTTGTTGTTATTTTTCTAACAGGCTCCCCACAAGATGAGAACATACAGCCAAAGCTGAATATTGCTGCTCTTGGGACAGGTGTTGGGCTGGGTCTTTAGCAGACATTACAAGGCTCCAGCAAACTTGTCTAGCTTCTTCTCTCCCACAGTCTCCAACACTCCCCCATCCCGTTGCCAATGCGAACTTGCTCACACTGTATTAAACTCAGCACATTTGCCTGGTTCCTCAGAGAGAGATGTACTTCCCTAGTCTGGAACACTGTCCCCCTCCCCAGGTGGATTCTGATTCATCTCTCAGGTCTAAGGGTTGATAACATTCTCCCTGGAGTCTTCCTTAATTGATGCAGTGGGGTTGGGAGCTTTTCTTCTGTGCTCCCATGGAGCATATAACACTGTTACCATAATTTAGTATGTTATGTTTTAAAGATCAGTTTAGCTGCCTGGTTTCCCAGTGGATCATGAGTAATATTATTAACAAGGACATAGAAGTAGCTTAAGAAAGATTCGTTACAAGAATAAAATGTGTTGTTTGGGTGCAGCTTGAATGCAGATATGCTGAGGTTAGCAGTATCTGAGCATTTATGCCAGTGTCTATGTGGATATACTAAGGGATACAGAATAAACGATACTCAGAAACTGACTGGGCCATGCCAGACTCAGGAGTGAGACCAAAGGGATAGTTAGTGAGCAGAATTAGAAAAACAGGACCATAAAAATGAATAATGTGAATAATTAATATTAATGAAATGAACAGAAAGAACTTTTGAACCCTTATTGATAGAAAGGTAGAAGGAGGATGGTAGGGAGTGGTGGGGAATGGATGGATGGGTGGATGGATGGATATGTAGGTGTAGAGACTGAAAGACTAGTAGATGATAGATGATAGCTAGATAGATGATAGATAGATATAGATAGATTATGATGATAGATAGATAGATAGATAGATAGATGATAGATATAGATAGATGATGATAGATAGATAGATAGATAGATAGATAGATAGATAGATAGATAGATAGATTGCATACACAAGGGGAATAATACACCAAACTGCTCTTCATACATATATAGTACCATTCTACCTAGTAAATTCAAAGAATAAGTGCATCAGAAAACCACCATTTCCAACCAAGTAAGTCATAATTGGTTCAGGCAAGGATCATGGATGGATGCTGAAACGATAGAATAAATGTATTGGGGAACAGAACTGCTGGTCTCAGGAAACTCCTAATGACTACTTATTCAATATGAAGGGAGAACTTGGAGGAAGTCACTCATAGTTGCCAACCACGGTGATGAGTCAGGACACCACCATGCTACCTACTGAAGTTATGCTCTGTGGTGTCATTTCCTTAGCATTTCTGTTCCAAATACAGATCTCTATCTACTTGTTAAGAAGTCTTAAACTATCCTCTTCAAAAATGTTAATGTCATGAAAGGCAAAGAAAATCTGACAAATGGTTTCAGTATAAAGGATACCAAAAAGACAACATTTGTTTGACCTGGAAATCTGGATTAGACCTACGGCAAGGGATGCTTTAGAAAGGCTTTACTGTGACCACTGACAGAAATACAACAGGACCGCAGGACAGGACTACGTACTAGACAAGAGCACTGCACCGGTGTTTAACTTTCCTGGATGGGATGGCAACATTGGTCAGCAGGCAAAGGCTCCCACTATTATGCCTAATGAACTGTGTTTGATCCGGGAGATCCGCATTATGAAAGGAGAGAACCAACTCTATCAAGTTGTTATCTGACCTCCACATGTACACACCCATGTGCATGTGCATGTGGCTCTTGCACTCTTTTATAAAGTGAACGTTTGTGCGACATTCCCTGGCAGATGCTGGGATTGTTAGGGTCTCAGAGATGAGCCAATTGCTGCCAGGTATGCATGAAGGCTCTTACCCTCATAGACATTAGCTTTGCATGAGCAGGCATTAGGTGGTTATTTCACCATACAAATTTGTTATAATTCTTACAATGCATTGTATTATAATAAGTGCATTCTTGCATTACTAACTGTATTATGTTATTATAATTACATTTTTAACACTAAAGAAAGTGATTTTAAGGAACTGACATTCTGAATTCTTTTAAATGGTTGAGGATAACATTGGTAATGGAATTAATCCAATACAGAGAAAAGAGCAAGATTTTACTATATATAGTAAATTAGGGGCAAAATTTCCACAATATCACAAATTGTAAACAATGCAAAGACCTAACTTAATTTGAAGTGAGTATTTTGTGTCTCAGCTCCATGGCCAAATGCATAGGAAGTTATTCTCCATGCTTCATTTTCAGAGTTTGAGACCACTTCTATTTTGGGGGGAAATGAGACATTGGAGTTCGAGGGCAACACAAATGTTACAATCTCTTATGGATATTAGATAATATGTTTCATAAAATTTCACCTAGTTATTATCCAACAGTTTCTCGGTACCAATTTTCCTTTTGAAATATGTGCAAAGCTAAGACAGTAATTTTGCTGTTTTCTTCTTAATTCCATCCTCCCGATTCAAGGTAATGAGGTGCAAACAGTTTATGACCTCTAAATCTGTATGCACTACCAAAAGATTTCTCAACTGTCAGGAGTCCATTTCCTTAATGAATATTTGATATATATTAGTGAGACAACAGAGTCTTTATGTAGCTACGTTGGGGCTCTAATGATGCAGATAATATGATTATCATAAATGGCACGATTAGTGTGAAGGACACTAGCCTTCTGTTCAGACCCAGCTAAGAGCTAATTAGTGGTTTGATTAACTAGCATCCTGGAGCACCTGCTGGGCAACATCCTGGGCTTAATGGGGATTGTTCTGAGGCCCCAGGATGGTGAATGTGGAAGGTCTCCTAGACTCATGGTTGCCCAAGATGCCAAGAGTAAGTGATAGATGTGGGCTCAGCCTAAACAAGTCATTTATATTACTCCCCCAAGGCTCAGAGAACATTGCAGAAGAGGGGAAAGAAAGAATGTGAGGACCAGAAGATAAGGAGGACAGCGAAATCCCATCCTCTAGACACAGCTAATGTAATCACCAGCTCACAGCGGCTATGATTATTTGTGGTGGGCGTGCACAAGACAGGCCTTCCTAACAAATGGCCATGGCTGGGGGAGGAGCTCATGGGCCCTACCCCTTACTGCTGAACCACATCTAGGCTAAGAATGGACTCCGGGAGAGTGGGAGCCACTACCTTCGATATTGCATGCATAGTGAATCCATCAGGCTCCCATGGATACTTTGAATCCCAAGGCCACACAGAAGGCCGTGGTCAAACTCAGAAGAACACAAACAAAACAAAAAGATGCAAACGTGGGGAAGAGATTAGCAGGAAAGGGAGTGTAGTGAGGGGCATGAAGGAGACGAGAGCCAACCAAATGAATTAAATGCATGCATGAAATTGTCAAAGAACAAATTTAATTAATAAAAAAGATATTATATATGATTTGTACAAGAAAAGCTAAATGTGAAATTGTAACAGATTTTAGTGCAACAATCATTGTGTAAACAAATATTTATTATAGAGCTACTTACTAGTAAGGGGTGAAATAAATCTATTGTTTAATAAAACATTCTGAAAAATATTTTAATGTAATTTTACTCTTCTGAGCTCTGGGAAGACTGTCCTGAGGGTACCTTTGAAAGACGGTGAACTCTGCAGATACTGTCCACGCATGCTGCACAGTTATAGCTGGATTTTGTTCTGCTGCTGATGTAGGTGATCTAAACAGATTCTGTGATCACCGAGTATGAACCATAAGAATTTCTTTCTTGATTTTCCTTACATTTGCACAGGATTTTTATCATGAAGTAATCTATGAATTCAGGCCTTCCTCACAGCAGTGTCACAGAGGAGAGAGGGGCCAAGGTCTTGACACCTCCCATAATGCATGAGCCTCTGAGGTTAAGAAGAGATGATCAGAGGAGCTGAGAGTGGATGTGTAAGGAGATGGTGGTACTGTGCCAAGGATACAGGACTACTGTCTGACTCCTGTCATCTGTGCTTCTTAAACGTGAGTCATGGGGGCCCTGATTAGCACCCAAGCTCAGGTTCAGCTATTTGGAGGGGCACTGAGATTCTGCTTTTAACAAGCTCTCCACTGCTGTTGACGCTGCTGCACATTGGAGTTGAAAGACTTTATGCCGCCTTTATTTTACTTTTAAAGTTGATCTGCTGATGTGACACTCATAAGTATCATTTTGTTGTTCATAAGTGCATATAATACAGATTGATCATCAAAAGTTTCTTTTAAAATATAGAATATGCTTAATTAAGAAATATAAAGCAGAACAAAAGACATGCTCCCTATTTAAATTCAGAGATGGATTGTGTCTAAACTGATTGCATTTCATTATAGAATGAAATTTTGGCTGCGTTGTCCACAAGATGGTGCTGCAGTACCTTTGCCAGGTGGCTGCAGTGATTCTGCCTTGATGTCTAGGGCCTTGCTAGGGAACAGGGCTGGACACCTGAGGTAGTCACTGGGGTTATCACAATAATCGTTTTCAGGCGTCCCTCTCTCTGTCCAGTCGCCCCCTATTCAACCCCCCGCCCCGGCCACTGCTGAATTCATGAAACAGGGATATGGATACAGAGAATGAGGTGGGGGGGGATGTTGGGGGCAAAGAGGCCTGGAAATATGAGGTGTCTACCCTTCAGTCTCTGAAAAGGAAACTAGCTTCTATTTCAATGACAACTGTTGAGCAAGTTGGTTATCAAGGTGCTGGGGAGAGAGAGAGAGCACCAAGTCCAGATGGATGGGCAGAAGGGAATATAAATTAACCCAAGAAACCCAGAGCAGAGGCTTGAGAAGACACATGGCAAAGCAGTGGAGGCACCCTGATGCTCTACTGAAGCTTAGAGGAGCAGCAGGTCATGGAGACACAGGTCTGAGAACCACCTGCAGAGAGGCAGCTGGGGGAAGCAGGCTGCTGGTCTCTAGGCACTCGGTGAATGCGTGCTCACAAAGATTGTCAACTGATGGTGTAATGATCCTCAGAAGAGACCAGCTGGTGAGAGGAGGCTAACGATCATAATTCAGACTTGGTGACAGCTTGCCCATGCTAGGTAGCATTTAACCACTTCAAACTGCAGTAACAATCTTTCTTCCCATTTTAAGTACATGAAGTTCTGATACACAGAGTCATCCCAAATCTAGCAGGTAACAAGAAGCAGATGTAAGATTTGGACTCCAGTAGTCCTGGCAAATGCCTGAATTTTCAACAGCTTCACAACGTAGTCCTTCAGAGAGAATCAGCTCTGGGTGTATTAGTAGTGTGGCTGGTATAGGAAAAGCAGGCCAAAATGCTAAAGTGGCTGAGTCTGGGACTATTTTCCACTTATACCCAGGACTCTTCAGACACAGCTTCCAGTCAGAAAACTTAATTTGCATTAATATGATTTAACCACACAACTAAAACGTAATCTGTAAACCAGGCCTGGTGGTACAGACCTATAATGCTAGCTTCTCCAAAGGCGGAAGTGGGAGGATTGCAAGTTCAAGGCCTGCCTTAGCTACAGAGTAAATTCAAAGCCAGCCTAGGTAACTTAAGGAGACCCTTCTTCAAACTAGAAAGTAAAAATAGGACTGCGGCTGTAGCTTGGTGGAAGAGTGTTTGTATAGGATGAACAGGACCTGAGGTTCAGTCCCTGGGACTAGAAAAGAAGGGGAGAAGAAAAAGTCATCTGAGAATCAATCAGTCATATTCTCCAGCACTTTGAAACTAACCCATGTTATAGCTTTGACATTCTAGAAATATCATTCAATCTTTCAGGAGAGCAGTGTAAGGACTGGGTACATGCTACATGTGGCCAAGGGGACTCCAGGATGCTGGGAAAATTTGATTCAGTAGACAATTGGAGGACAAAGAGAATTATGACAGCAATTTCCTCACAGTAATCAGCACAGTGTATTTCTAACAGTGGCTAGAGATTTTTAGAGTGGGATCGTTCAGAGTGGAGCAAATTGGCATGAACCATTTTAAAACCCAGAACAAAAGGTTCATAAAGCAGGTTCTCAGAACGTAGCAGGCTTGAAACTCAGAACCTGGGGCTCAGCTTGGTGTTCAAGAAAATGAAAAACATATCTCTGGTCTCTGCCTTCTTGGACTATACAAGATGAAAACTTTCAATTGTGTTGTAGAGGTCAGTTAGATTCAGGCTATTTCGTGAGTGAGGAAATGGGAAAATGCTAGTAATCACCTCATGACACAGTCTTGGGACATGTCTCTGGAGTCCTCATCATAATGAATTAGAGGTAGTGTGCTTCTAAACCAGTGATGCTTTCTACTTAGGGAACAGGGACCTTTGTCTAACTCACAGCCCACCAGCTTTGTGCAGTCCAGGACAGCTATGAATGAGGCCCAACACAAACTGTAAGCTTATTTAAAATAGTATGAGTTTTTTTTTCTTTTTTAGACCTTGATTGCACAGTTCTTGAGCATGAACTTTATAGATGACAAGGTTGTGTTACAATGTCAAAAGGCTGAATTCTCCTGGTAGAACTTTAATATTGAAATTCAGGCCCAGGAGAGATTGTCCTGGCTAAAAGCTGGGGATGGGAGCCCCTGACGGCATCTACTCACTTTGCCCTAGCCCTGTCACCTCTGGCTTGCCAGCATTCATATTACCTCTGGGTAGCAATGACTCTGCACCAGAAACAGCAGGGTATTCTAGAATCTCCCATTTTGCATTTCCCATATCAAAAGAATATAAAGGTCTCTTTTGTTTGTACTATGGGAAAACTTGCTGATGGAAATCACAAGGAAGGGCAATAAATTTGGAATTGGATCCTACAAAGCAATACTGCAGTCATTCTAAACTTCCCATGCATGGTCAAAACTTACTAGTCATTCATTCCTAATCAGGTTCTTGAAACAATAAAGAGGATCACAACATATAGGGAACCTATGCTTGACTATCACCTGGGAACTACAAGTTCAGGTATGTTGGGCTGGAGAGGTGGCTCAGCAGTTAAGAGCACTGACTGCTCTTGCAGAGGACACAGGTTCAGTTCCAAGCACCCAGGTGGTGGCTAATAACTGACCCTAACTCTAGTACTCAGGGGTCTGACACCCTCTTCTAGCATCCACTATCACTAAATGCACTTGGTACACTTACATGGAGGCCAAACACTCATACATATAAAATAAAAATAAATAGATCCAAAAAATTAAATTTCAGGTACTAAACTCTGAACACAATTAAGTCTCAAATTTGTTAAATAGGGCCTTGTTCCTGTCTGCCGCACAAATATTTCTTGAAAGAATGAGCCAAAGACCAGGAGGACTGTACTTGACTTGAAGACAGGTGGGAATAAGGTGTCTAGTTCTTAAGCTGATGGTTTGGGGAATTCGTTTAGCAGATGTGAAATGGAAAGCTACAAGGAGAAGGGACAGGACAAAGTACAGATGATAAGCTAAAGCAAAAATACTAGGTAGAGGCAGATGGAAGCAAAGGATACCCATTCATCAAAAAGGAAAGTATTAATTTAACCATTTTCTGATAAATTACTCTGATTTTGAATAACTTACTAAAATTTAGCCTCAGCCCAATTGAGCTTATTAGAATTTTGAAATACTGCCCCATAACCCTGAAATCAGCTCCCAAGGTTATTTATTTAGTCAAGTTAAAATTTAGTCAAGTTAAAAACCATGGTATCAAGAAGAGAGAGAGAGAGAGAGAGACAGAGACAGACAGAGAGACAGGAAAGACAGAAGGGAGAGAGAGACAGACAGAGACACAGAAAAGACAGGAGAGGAAGAGAAAAAGAGAGACAGAGAGACAAGAAAGACAGAGAGGGAATAAATAGATGAGAGAGAGAGAGAGAGAGAGAGAGAGAGAGAGAGAGAGAGAGGCTGTGTTTTCTATTAGGTTCCATTAGGTTTCTGGATTGGTGGTTAATGTAAATAGATCAGAGCTTTCAAGACAATGACAAACACTGAAGGGAGAAAGAAAAGTCTGGAAGGACCTACTTTTAACCCTAACATCTACATTTTTAAAATAGTGCCACATGTCAGTACAATTATCTTTATGTTTAATTCTAATATAAACCTTAGAAAAGTACCAGAAGTGGTCTATGGAGGTAAAAAGGCTGAAGTAAAAAGTTGCCAAGCAAATCACATCATTTCTTTTGCTCAGGGGAGACATTCTTCAGCTCATAGGAACATGGCAGATGAAGTATCATTGACATCACTCCAAGGACAGACTTTGGGCAAAGAGACTAGGAGCCCAGGCTTGTTACATCTGGGAGCAGGGAGAGAGGAGAGGAACAGAAAAAGAAATGCAGCAGATGAGGCCAACTGGAGTGCCGAGCATCCAGGAGAGGCAGTTGTGTGAAGTTGGCTCCCGGTGTCCTCCGGCTATTCTGCAGTGGTGAGAGCCCTGATACAGGCCTGTCTCACCAAATGAAGGCCAATGACATCACAGTGCACATCTGGCCATCATTCCCCATGCTGAGGATATGGCTGCATGCCATAGTCTTCAGCCATATTCCCAGGGTTCAAGAGTGATCATGAGAGTGAAGGGATATCAACAAGGAACAGAAAACCGACCCTTCCCCATGAAAATTCATCAGAAAATAATCACGGAGAAGCGGTTTCACAGTAGTTACAGTCCATGTGGTGTTCTTGTTGTGTTCTCTGTCAATGAGATTCATCCACAAAAGGTGAAGGAATCTTAGTAGTTCTAGAAGGAAAACTAATGTTCTGTTCTGGCCACTAAAGAGAAGAGAAAGTAAGTCCTACCAAGGACACTGTTTTTTTTTTTTTAAAAAAAACAACATGAATCTAGTTTATGTCAACTTAATGAATCCTGCTGTAAATGTCTTATCAAATACAAAGAAAAACCTTGAGAACTTAAGGGGAGTTTAAAGGGTAAAAGTAGAGTTATATAAAAGATAAAGAAAAATTTAGTACATAATTAAGGGAACTAGGATTTTTTTTTTAATTTGATTGGTTGTCCGGAGAAGGGAAAAAAAAGCAGAGAATGGAAGTCTATCCTTGGGGTTTTTAGAAAAGGTTTTATATTTACATTTTAAGATTTTTGTATAGTTTGTGTGTGTGGGTATGTGCACATGAATGTGTTGCCTGGAGAAGTCAGAGAGGACATTGGATCCCTTGGAGCTGGAGTTACAGGAGGTTGTGAGCCACCCAACATGGGCGCTATGAACTCAACTTGGGTCTTCTGCAAGAGCAGTATGAGCTTTTAACCTCTGAGCCATCTTTCCAGCCTATCTTCAGGACTAACACACACACACACACACACACACACACACACACACACACACACACACACACACACACACATACACACACACACGTGTGCAAAGGAAGGAAGGAAGGAAAACTTATACTTCTCAGATAATGGTTGCATTTAATATTTTTCAGTCTGACAAAATAATTCAGTTGCATAAGAACCACATAAAGATCACTTTGTCAGTGTCACAGGTAATAAAGTAAGCAAGCTAATGTCAGAACGCAGACTCTGTTCAAGTGTTCAGGCTTCTTTCCTCACGGGGTCCATTTTGACCCAGAGATCTTTAAGAACTAAAAGGAAATGTGATAGCCCTGGCTCCCACCCAGAAGGCAAGAGAGGAAATGTAGGGATCCTGTCACAGCAGAATCCAATGCCAAAGGAATCAAGTTTAGAATCAGCCTGTAAGTCTAGAAACCTGACAGACCAAGAGAATCAACGTTGCTGGTCCATTTCAATTAGACAGAACACACTCTATTTTATGTTGATTCCTGTTGTGGGAAATGTGAGCTTGTGAACAAATACTGCTTTATACTGTAGGCATCTAGGATCTCTCAGTTAAGATATGCATAGGTTAACAGGATGGACAACCAGAAGTGAATGGACACCAATTAACAAGGTGAAGCCCACATAGGAATATGTATGGCCTACTAGTCATCTTCCATGTCAGACTGTGTGAAAGCATTTGCAAGGCTTATACAGTAGAAAACAAACTGGATATTAAAACGAATTATTTCATTGCCACTAGCATCTCATATTGAGACTAAATTTTGTCTTCTTGGTCCTGGTATCCCTATGAGCTCCCACTGCTAGGGACAGACAGACTCAAGAGCTTTGTTGTACTTTGATACTCTTGAGTACTGAGGCAACTTCTAACCCACCTATTAGGTAGTTCACAGCCAGGTAGCACAGGTGGAAAACCTGGCACTGCCCTTTGCTTTCCATGTGATGACAAGGAAACTATTGAAGCTAAGCTTCAGTGTCCCCTTCTTGTCAGGATAATGACCAGATCCCCCTTCCTCTGAAGGGTACAAAAGGCAGTAAGTGACATACAACTGAAAACTGCTCAGAACAGTGCTGACATAAAGGAAGTGAAAGGCAGCATTTGGATCTTTTCCTAAAATTATGAAGCTGTTATACAGAATCCATTATCACAGAGAAAACTACCATCTAAGTGAAGAATGAAGTCTATATAAAAGACTGTTCCCCATATCATTACTAAAACAAGAGCAAACCTGAGGCTGGCTTTTAGATTGTTCTATGGAATCCATTCATTTTTTTCTTCAGGGCACTAGTACCCAGATCCCCTGGAACTCACATGACTATGATGAGAACTTGGGGGAGACTATAAGGTCCTCCTCCAAGAGGCCAAGAACAGGAAACACCTGCCCATGGCAGAGAGAGTCAGAGGCCCAGAGAGACATTCTTATCCTGCAAAGAACTCAGTGGTAGGTGTCCAAACACTGAGGTAGTCTTGGAAGTGGAAAAACAGAGCCAATTCTTGAAAACCAAGGCTGAGTAGGGCATGTGGATGGAAAAGTACCCAAGGCAGATGGACAGGAAGGGGCTGAGCCGGAGGACAGGATGGAGCTGGAAGCCAGCCAAGAGCTGTCAGTGGAGGTGACAGGAGTTCTCTGTTCAATAGAGAGTTGTTTCTTACAAATTTCATTCTCCCACCCACACCAAAAACTGTGCTGCGTTTGTCCTGGCTCAACCTCCGCTTCAGATCTAGAACAAAGAATACATCTGAACTCTCCAAGCTCTAATGTGACACTGAGTTCTGTGTTTTGCTAAGTGATGCCAAGAAAAATAAATTTAAAAACAGGCTTCTACAACTGTCAAAATATCCAGCAGATTAAGAGGAACTGAGTGAGCTCTGCATCTTGTGCCCCATACCTAATACCCTATGTAGTGACTGTCACACCAGCACCTACTTCCCTGCTCTCCATGAGTCACCAGGGCACATTCCTTCTCCAACCTGTCCAAACTGTGGGACACGGATGTATTCGGGTTCTTTCCTTCCTTGGGAGGAGCTGTCATCTTCTCCCATGATGCATTAACTATAGCACCAACACCATGGAAAGGTTTTGCTTTTCCCTCCATGAGAGTGGGCCTCTTCCCCAGCTTTCTACTGCTGCTGTGGTGTGGGCCACCTGTTAGGTGATGTTTCAAAAGAATGCAGCACTACAGGAGAGCACAGGTAACTCAAGTCTCAGGTGCTGGGCCTGATTTCCTACTGGAACTCACACTGGTAGCTATTTGATTTTAATTAACATTACAATTTCTGCATTTCTGCCATGCTAGCTGCCCTTCAGGAGATCAATCAGTTTCGTATGTCTGTAGTCAGTAGACTACACACTCAGATAAAGAGCTTTTCTTCCATCTCATGAAGTTCAAGTGGGCAGTATCACAGAAGTCCTCTGAGACATCACTGGCTTATAGATTTGGTGGGGGACAACATTCTGCCTACCTGAGTCATACTGGATTAGATAGTGCCAACACATGCCTGTTTCCACCAACAGCAGCCACCTGTAACAGCCACGCTACATGTTTTGCTTCAAGTGGTCTTCCCCACAGCTCACAAGAACAAGCGGCATTGTCCCCATTCTTCGAGAGGAAGGAGTACAGGCCCAGAGGAGCAAAAGGGTTTCCTGAGCCATACACCGCACAGCCAGTAAATGCTACAGCAGGGATTTCAGTCCAGATCACCCTTCACTCCACAGCCCACTGCTTCTCCAATAGGATTCCCACATGCCCTCAAGCGCTGAGATCCCCATCTTCAGGCAGACTGGCCTGAGCGCTCCTCCAGTTGGGATTTTCACACTGTAAAAGCGTTTGCCTCAGCTGTCAAGGATTGAGGTTGGGAGAACTACTAAGACAGGATCTCTCTCTCTCTCTCTCTCTCTCTCTCTCTCTCTCTCTGTCTCCCTCTCTCTCGCTCTCTGTGTGTGTGTTTATACAGGATCTCTCTCTGTCTCCTCTCTCTCTCTCTCTCTCTCTCTCTCTCTGTCTCCCTCTCTCTCACTCTCTCTGTGTGTGTGTTTATACAGGATCTCTCTCTCTGTCTCCTCTCTCTCTCTCTCTCTCTCTCTCTCTCTGTCTCCCTCTCTCTCACTCTCTCTGTGTGTGTGTTTATACAGGATCTCTCTCTCTCTCTCTGTCTCCCTCTCTCTCGCTCTCTGTGTGTGTGTGTGTTTATACAGGATCTCTCTCTCTGTCTCCTCTCTCTCTCTCTCTCTCTCTCTCTCTCTCTCTCTCTCTGTCTCCCCCCCATATGTTTATAAAGTATATATAAGATAAAACTGTATTGGTTACTTTTCTCATTGCTGTAACAGTATACCTGACAGCAACAACTTAAGGAAGGAAGGATTTATTCTGGCTCCTGGATCAGGTGGGGATGGCCAGGTGGCAGGTGGGGATGGCCAGGTGGCAGGCAGCTCCGTGGTGACAGGAAAATGAGGCAGTTGGTTAGTCAGGTTGGCAGTTGGGGGCAGAGAAAGGAGCATGCCAGTACTCTGCTCATTTCCCCCCTTTTTTTCCTTTGTATTCATTCCACAAGTCCACATTCAGAGTGGATCTTTCCTCCTTAGTTAAACCTCTCTGGGAATTCCCTCACAGACACACCCAAAGGTATGTTTCATTAACACCTTAAGTGTCTACTAATCCAATTAAGTCTGTGTCAAAATTGACCATTCACAGAAGTCTTTTTATAATGGGAAAAGGGTGTGTATTTGTAGAAAGCATTAGAAACAATTAGAAACAAAGCAAGAGAAAAACAGAAAACGAACACTCCTGAGCAGATAAACATCAGTGACAATAAAAATAAAACTAATAGAGGTTGAGTGATGCTCAAGAAGAGAGGGTTGGTTAGGAGGGGTCTTCTTGGGGGCTGGACATAACCTATGTCTTGACCAGGGTGGTAGTTACAGGGTACTGGGTGCAAAGATCACCGAACAAGATCATGTCATGTATGTAACAGTTCAGCAAAAATGAAGAAACCATGTAAAATGAAATACAAGTTCGAGTTCCTCATTTTCAACTAAATATATATCTCTGTTTGCCATCAGATTAGTGTAAGAGGCCTAATATGAGTTAGAAATGTAATAGCTAAATTATTTGATATAGTCTGTGAAATTGTGCTCCCAAGAGAAACTATACTTCCTGTACCATAAACAATGTTGGAATCATCAAGCAGCTCACCCATGCCATTCAGCAGCTCTGTGGGCCACCCTTACCTATCCTGCAGAAGTCTGGGCACGTGTCAAAAAAGTCTCATTTCAACGGTCAGAATGTGAAGTCTGATATATTAATCCACATTTCAGTTCGACACAAGACGTACATCCTGCTCACACCTGACCTGTTCCAAACCAGGAAACCTGGACAGGAGACCTCGTCTGCTCTCTCCACCCCAACTTTACCCACTGGCTGTGGCTTCAGATGCTCAGGATGAGGTTCCAGGAAAGAAGAGTCTGGTGTGATGTGCAGGTGGAACCTAGTCTTGGCCTCCTCTGGGTCTGACGGAAGGACAGTGGTTAGCTAGCTTCTGTAGAAGCATGTTGGTGTGGGGGCGGTGGTGGTTGAAAACCACTTTGCTGGGCACTTCAGACCAGCTCCCCTGACTCAGGCAATACCTGGCCTCCTGTAAGTCACTTTCAACTTCAACTCCCCTAGGCCCTGAGGTGCTGGTGTTCACGTTACCCAGACTCTCTCTGTGGGGATTACATCACTCCTCTGGGCGGTGGACAGTCCTCTTGGGCAGGGGCAGGGCTGAACTGAATTCCCTGCAGTTTTACTTGGCCTACGGTGTAGAGAGGGAGCCTGTGTGCTTGCATACACCTCTCCTCTCTTTGCCCATGGCATGTGGCTGGTGGCTTCCTTGAGGTGTCTCTTTTGCTGCTGATGTGAGGTAGCAGCATCTCTATTCCTTCCCTGTGTGACAGGGAACTGACTCTACCACCCTCCACTGACATCTCCTATGTTAACTTCCCACTAATGGGTAACTACAACTATGGGTGAATTGCTTTCAAGAGCTCCTTACTCATCCTCCTTGGGCAGCCCAGCAACAGCCCTTAAGCATATGCAGGCTTCACGTCCTCTATACCTCCTCCTGAAGGTCTGGGGCAATGGGAAAGATCCAGTGGAATAGCTTGTTGCATAGAATTGCACTAAGCACAATGCTGGGAGCGGCCCTTTCCTTTCTATGATGGGAAGCTCCTTAAGGCAGAGACCACGTGGATCCTGTCACTCATACCTACTCCAGTGTGCAGCTCTTATTAGCTGTGCTCAGCCCTCACTGGATGCATGAAAGGTGCATCTCTTCCATCCTTAGCAGAAAGATACTGAATCACAAATGTCCATTTTGCACTTCATGCTTAATTCAAAGTGGTCTTTAAGTTCTGTCACATCTTTGATCTGAGCACTTCAGGGTCCCAGTCTCTCTGTCTAGTTCTCCTTGTAGGCTGCTAGCCAGCATTGAGTCCAGGAAGGCCTGACAGGGGTCAGTAAAGGACTGTACATGGCTCTGAGCCAATAAAGTAAAGAAGGGCCTGACTTTACCTTGCAAAAATGGAATGAATTCTACAAACTTTGCGTGCTGAAAACTTCAGTTTGATACAACTTAAAAGCAGAATACTAGGAACCAAAGCATCAAATGACAGAGGGCAAAATATTTTGTGACTCAGGCTGAGAAATCTCTCCCTTACCAGATACCAGGTTATTTCTGGGCCTCAAGTAGCACCATGATGTCCAGCTCAGGGGACTGTGGGTGCCAAAGTAGATGGATGCCTCTATAGAGTTCCACTTACAGAGGAGACCCAAGAAAGGGACCCCTCAAGGTTGATCTAGTTCAGCTGCTGGGCTGTAGATGCTAGGTGGAAGGGATGCTGCCTGGCAGATGAGAGAGGAGGGAAGTCCTGGTTCACATGGTCAAATCATGCAGTTTGCAAATGTGAAAGAGCAGATGTTGGTAACACATGTGGCTGCTTGTCTCCATATGTCTCCCCTGTGTCTTCCCTTCCTAGTTTCTAAGTCTCAAAGATTCTACCTGTAGAGCACCAGGAGATGGTTTACAAGTGTAATGACTTAAAAGGTAACTTAAACATGAAATCCTTGAAAGTCAATGCTGAAACTCCTGAATTACCTGAGCATGCTTGGAGACCCAGTGACGAAGGACATTCAGGACTCGATTGGTGGCTGTTCTCCGTATGATAAACTCTTTGTCACATGTTCTGTCTGTATTGTTAAATCCTTAGGAGGAAAAGAAACACACATTGTAGTTAAGGCCAGTCCCCAAGGACTGGAAAAGGTCACTTATTTTAGGACTTTGGTTAATGAAACTCACAAATGCTACATCTTGGCAAAGAGGAGAGAGTAGCTATAGATTTGTGAATTCTGCTCGCTTATTAGACTCTCACAGTGAGTCTTCTGCACGGTTACAGGTACAATTACATGAAGAAAGCACACATTTATTAAAGGCCACTGATGAAAGCTAATGCTGTGCTAATGAAACTTCCATTTATGCCTGTCATGCTCTACAATACAAAGCCAAGAAGGAATTTTAACAAAGGTTGGAGCCAGCATGAATGTATACCTTTGCCACAAACTTATTATGCAACCAATAACATTTTGAACATTTGTAGATGGATCTTGGCTCTCAAATGATGTAGATACTTTATTGCGCATGCCTAAACTGACAAGCAATGTAGCCTGATTCTTGAAAACAGATAGTCTAAAGTTACTAAAAGTATTGATTCAAATGTCACCACAAAAAGTGATAAATGAGATAATAGATTTGTTGGTTATTTGATTTAATCACTCCACAGTGAAGTATCAAAGCATCTTATTATATCCTGTAAGTAGATAATATATATGCAATTATTGTTTGTCAGCTGAAAATAAAATAACTAAAAACAAAAAGACTATCTGGATTGAAATTGCTTTTCTCTGACTCAGACAAATTATATCATTTGTCTGGTGACTATTTTCTGATATCCCTCATAAATGTTCTTGTCTCAAGGAGTTCTTATAGAACTATGCTTGTTAACACAAGCTAAGTCTTTGAACAGTACCTAGCAATAGCAAGAGCTCAATAAATATGAGTTATTACTATAAGTCAGTATCCTTTTCTTTTTCACAAGAGATGAACTTCAGAACCTTGCACAATCTAGGCAAATGTTCTACCACCAAGCTATATCCCCAGCTCTGGTCCAGTCTCTTTGAGTTCCTCTATACAGCCCATGTCACTCCCTTAGTCACCTTTTCACTATCAAGAAGACATTATAGGGGCTGGAGAGATGGCTTAGCTGTTGGGAGTGCTAGCTGCTCTTACAGAGGACATGGGTTTCAATTCCCAACATCCATCTGTAACTCCAGTTCCAGGGCATCTGACACCCTCTTCTGACCTCATCGGGCATTGCACGACACGGGTGCACTTGCGTGCAGGTAATACACTCATACACATAAAAAATAAAGAAAAAGAAAACATTTTAAAACTTAGCGAGGCGTGGTAGTGTACGCCTTTGATCCCAGCACTTAGAAAGCAGAAGCAGATGGATCTCTGTGAGTTCAAGGACAGTATGGTCTACAAGCTCTGTCTCAAAGATACAAAAATAAAATTAAATTTAAAAAATTATATCTTTTAAAAAATATTCTGTATTAAATTCTCAAAAAATAAAAAATTCATAAAAATTGAAAAGCATTCTGTCATCCAATCATAATTAAGCAATAAATTTCCTTTGAAAATTAATACTTCTCATTGGGAGTGGTAGTGTATGTCTTTAATCCCAGCACTTTGGAGGCGGAGGCAGTTAGATCTCTGTGAGATCAAGATCAGACTGGTCTATACAGCAAGTTTCACGACAGTTAGGGCTACAGGGAGACCCTGTCTCAAATACAACAAACCAGCAACAACAAAAACAAACAAACAAACCCCCAAAAAGGGAACATTAATACTTCATGGACTGGTGATGTAACCTAGTATTAAAGCATTTACCTGATATGTCAAATATCCAAGGTTCCAGGCCCAGTTCTGCAATAACAACTCTTCCTCAGAGACGTCCATAAGCATTGATTCCATTTTCTTGTTTCCTACTATCTCTACATCCCACTCCAAGCTTCTTACTCCCTCTCCCCACCAAGACAGCCCTATCATCGAGATCCTCCATGACCAAGTCTATAATCTTTCCTTAGGAAATGTATCACCTAAGTGACCACCCATAACCAATAACTCACTTACATTCCCCTAATCCCATCTAAGTTCCAGACCAATGTATCCAAACCATCCTGATATTTTTCCTCTTGGCTATTTCAAACGGATCTCAAGCTCAGTATAATAAGAAAACGCAAGGCCTTTCCCCCAAACTCTGTCTTTGTTTTAGTAAAGAAACACTGCCATTTATCAAGGTAGGTAAGCCTGAAGCTTGTCTGTTTCTCCCTAGCTACAAAGTCAAAATCAGGATTAATCCCAGCAGTGATCTCCTGGTCTATCCCCCCTTGTCTCCTTCCCAGTCTGGCATCCCAGGAGTTTAAGATCTTTTCAAAGGACAAATAGAATGTGTCATAGCAGCATTTAAGGCCCTTCAGTGGTTCTTACAAGAAGTTCAAAAGCCCTTAACATAGACTGCAAGATCGCTCAGGGTTTGGTCCTCTAGGCTTTTTCTGGAACCATATTTTTCTATTTTACCTTCTATTTCTCCACCCTTCTGAATCTTCATGATCCCTAGGCCTTTGAACAGACTGTTTCATAAGGAAATAATTAGTCACTGAAAGCCAGTCACCCCTTCCCCAGGAGCGTCCTTCCTAGCCAGAACAGGATAAATTTGCCAGTAGATCTCATAACAACATACACATTTACTCTATGGCACTGATTGTATTTTCTACTTTATACTCGTCTATGTAATTTTATGATCAATATTTTGTCCTTCACGAAGATGGGAGTCTAGTAGGTTTAGCTGAACTCAAGTGTCTATCTATCATAAAGCACATGTTGTACATCATTATACATATGTGTTATTTATTTTTATTTGTGTGAGTGCCTTGTGGAACAGGCCTGTGTGTGGATGAACCTGTGCATGTGTATGTTGAAGCCAGAAATCAATGTTGGGAGTTCTCCTCTGTCACTATCTACCTTATTGTTTGTTTGTTGTTGTTGTTGTTTTGGTGTTTTGGTGTTTTTGAGACAGGGTCTCCCTGTAGTCCCAGCTGGCCTGGAACTCACTACGTAGGCCAGGCTGGCCTCAGACTCACAGAGATCTGCCTGCCTCTGCCTCCTGAGTGCTGGGATTAAAGGCCAGCTCTACTTTATTGTTTTTAATGCATGCTCTCTCATCGGACCTTGAGTCTTCCAGATCCACTTGTCTCTGTCCCCCACTACCATGCCTAGCTTTTATGTGGGTGCTGGGGATCTGAACTCAGGTTAATGTATGTATTTAGTGGATAAATGAAAGTCCAGATACTACGCTCTTCCTAAGTATTTTTGAATGACAGTATGTATATAAGAATGATTGTCTGGATCATTGAAAGAAAGTCATCAAATATGACAAAGTTAACTGGACAAAATAAATCTCTAAACTTCCAAAGAGCAGAAGTCCCTTCTCTTTCTTCTTTGAATGTAGACAGACATCTTCTACCCACCAGCAGACATTTAAAATTCTGTCAGAGGATGGTGATAATATGCTCTTGGCAAACTAGATATACCATAAAAAGTTTTTTATTGAGAACCTGGAAATTCTGAGTAAAATGTTACAAATATTGCAAGTAGCTATCTGAGTTTATAAGAAGGTTCTCTAAAGTCAAATATACAGAATGATCTGAAAATCTGAGGCAAGTCCCTGAGTGGAGCTGGCTGCATGAGCAGGAAGGAGAACTTTCTAGCTGTAATCTGGAGATTATACCATCCATGTAGTTCAAGGGAAGAAGTGTCAGGAAGATCGAGTGGTCATTACTCCACAGGAGGGAACTTATGCCTAGTATTGTAAACCTGCAGGGAACTCATGGTTGGGAGTGGGGGCGTAGGCCCTAGGGGAGAACTTACTGTGATTAATTTGCTAAATGAACAAAGTATCAAACTGTCTTCTAAGTACTTAGCTATATACCCACAGATTAGGACAGCTCTCAACCCTCATCAGAAAAGCTTCATTTGGCAGTGGGTGGCAGTTAATGCAGAAACTCTCAATTGGTCAAAACTCAGAGAATGAGTGACTGTGGAGCATTCAGCTCTAAATAGACATTTTCCACACCTTCCCAGCCCCCATCCCTCCCACTTCTCCATCCTCCAACTCTCCTACTACTCAAGGCTGAAGTACCATTGCAGAAGAGGTAGTAGAAAGTTTGTTAAAACCAGAGATCAGGGAAGAATGATCAGTGTCTTCTGGATTTGACGTGGCCATTGCACTCATGAATTCATAGTGGCTGTGGTTGCCTACACAAACCCTCACAAGATCAAGCCAGTTAACATCCCATCATGGATGGGAGAAAGGCACATGAGCGCATATCCTGTCCCATCCCCCCCCCCCCCCCCCCCCCGCCGAGCTCAGGAGCTATTATTGGCAATTGATGGCTATTTGGAGAGAGAGAGTCATGTTTTTCTTTAAGGGTATAGGCCTGCCCTGATAGGTTGGTTGCCCATACTCCAATGGATGGCCTACACCCATGTGAGCAGCATTAATTGGACTCATTAGGCTTAAAGGGGGGGTGGCGCATTGGGCTGGAGAGATGACTCAGCAGATAAGAGTACTAGCTGCTCTTGCAGAGGACCCAGGTTCCATTCCCAGCACCCACATTTCAGCTAACAACCATCCCTAACTCCAGTTCCAGGGAATTTGATGCCCTCATTTGACCTCTGTGGGCATTGCATGACCCAGGTGCACTGACGTACATGCAGGCAATACACTCAGATACACAGAATAAAAATAATAAAATTTTTTTAAAGGGTATGAAGCTGGGGGGGGTGTAGCGGAGGTCTCTGAGAAGAGTTGGAGGGAAGTGAGTGAGAGTGGATATAATTAAAATGCATTTTATATACATATATGAAATTCTCAAAGAATTTTTAAAAATCTTTAAAGGTTGGGAACTGAGACTCCCACATAAAGCTGGAACTATTAAGGGGCTGTCCTCTGACAATCTACGAGCAAAAAGACAACTGAGATCTTGCCTACAGCTAGGGGTTTAACTCAGTGGTTCAGTGCTTGCCTAATATGGGCACAATTCTGGATTTAATCCTCTACATTCCTGCCCTTCAGAAGAAAGAAACTTGCTTGCCTGTATACAGATCCCAGTGGGGTCTAGAATGGGGTGAGGCTCCCTGAAAACTGATTACTGCAAGCCCAGGACTGAAGCTCAGACTGGATCACTATCGCATGTCTTTCCTTGATGAGAAGATACCACAAGGTGGTCCAGGCTAGTGACAGTCCTGTGGATCCCAGCCATGGTACTGAAGGCGCCTCTCTGCAGGAGCACACGCATGCTCAGTCTCAGTCTGTACTGGATTACTATTAACAAAACCCCTGAAGAAAAACTCACAATCCACAATTGAAAAACATTAAAATAATCCACCAAAAACAAGGATCAAGAGGCATACAGAACAGGAATCCACCATGCCTCACTCCACACGTTCACCCCTAAGAATTACTACTAAGAAGTATCATGTCTGGAATACTGTCACCCAGACACTGATATCTTGCCAAACTATGGACCCTTTCTGGTTTCAGGCACTGGTTGAACTGGAAAATTAGGGCAAACCAACTCATTGAGAAAACTTTAAGAGCCAAATCACCGAATGTCCTAGTTTGCTTTTTAGTTGCTGCAATAAAATATCCTGGATTTATTTCCACAATTCAGGATTATAGCTCATCACTGAGGAGGCATAAATACAGAAGGAACTTGAAGCAGCCCATCAAGAGCAGACGTGCAGGCTTGTGCTAAGCTCACTTTCCCCTTTTTAATACAGTCCATGACAAAAACCTAGGGAATGGTGCCACCCACAGTGTGTGGGTCTTCCTACTTTAATTATCATAATCAAGATTCCCCTACAGACATGCCCACAGGCCAACCTAATCTAGACAATCCTTCATTGAGACTCCCTTCCCAGGTGATTACAGATTGTGTCCAACTAACAATGAAAACTAAGCATTATACCATATGTGTGAATTTAAAATTGAGTATTGGGACTGGAGAGATGGCTCAGTGAATAAGAACACTGACTGTTCTTGCAGAAGACCCGGGTTCAAATACCAGCACCCACATGGCAGCTAACAACTGTCTATAGCTCCAGTTCCAGGGGATCTGACAGTCTCTTCTGTCCTCCTCAGGCATTGCACAATACGGGTGCTCTTATCTATATGCAGGCAATTACATGCATACACATACAACAAAAATAATAAATAAAACATTGTTAATGCTGTAATGAAATGCTTCTAATCATGTGGTTATTAAATAATTCAAAAAAAAAAACTCTAAGATTTAACTGTATGATCCTTTCCCCCACGGTAATCCTTGTGGAGTACTGCATCCCTTGTAGCCACCCATGTAATTAGATCATCCACTCTTTTGTAAAGGTATCTTGGCTCAAGCATCTGTCCATCTTTCACCTTTATCCACGGTAGACACTCAACTGTTTTTTTTCTTAGCAAGCACTGAATCATTTCCAATGAAAACTGTTCAAATGTTTCTGCAGCTATTGAGATTATATATCAGAATAAAGGTCATTCTTGCATTATGCTACCATAACTATTTAAAACCTATTACAACAGAAAATACATCAAATAAGAAGAGAGGCAAGGGACTGAAAAGGAGGAAAATTTATACTTTATTATTTAAATGCAATGATACACAGACCAACTTTACTGCCCATTTTGTAAGTAGGAAGTAGAAAAATGGTGATATGGAAATGAAGCTGTGCCTAAGATGATTATGGGGAGTCTAGTTACAACCAGCCTGAGGCTACCTGAGGAAAACTTGCAAAAGAAGGAACTCTTGAACATGGTACAGTATTTCAGTATCAACAGCGTGGTCCACGGCACTGTTTTTAATGCCAACAAAGCATTTTAAGCCAAGATTTAACTTGATAAGGAACGTTAGATAGAATCAAGAAGAGTCAGTGATTTTGACCTATATGATGCATGAAGGTGGATGACCTGGGAGGAAAAGCAAGTGTGAACTGTTGGTTGTTTTATTGTTCTTGTAGGAATGGTTTCTGGTCAGCTTAATAAACAGGCTTAGTGAATGAGTGTATTAAAATCATTTTAATGATTCCAAAAGTGGGAATGATTCTTCGTGAGCTAAGAATAAGGTCAATTCAGTGAGGTACCACTTTCCACTTCATACAAATGAATACAATCTGTCCAGCAGCATCAATGTTATCAGGGTGATTTAGTTTACTACGAATTCTTCTAAAAGTGTGATGACAAAAATGTGCAACCGGTTTGTACTCTTAGTATTGAATTGTATTCCTGGGGCTGCTGCCATGGAGCATTATTAATATTTATTCCTGGTCTGTGCCAGGCACTATGCAAGAAACTTTATGTGTGGGTTATAATATAACTCTGTTATCCGAGGACAGTAATGACAATTGTTCACCATGTGGCCAAGTGCTGCATTTCTATCATAAGTTATGTGACTTATTTACCAATAAGAGCCACTGCATAGGAAAGATGCTGTTATCTCCACTTATGGATGAATAACAAAACCAGAGAGATTAAGAAAGTGACAAAGATCCCCAAACTAGTAAGAGTCAGAACCAGGCTTTGGGCTCAGGTTTATCTATTTTCAAACCTAGAGCACCTTTAATCACATCTCACTTCCTAAAGCCAGAGGTTTAGTCTTAAATTTATTTTACAAATAGGTGAAATAACTCTTAAAGCTACAAGAGAAGATGTTATTTGGATATGTTGGGAAAGCAAATGTTTTCCTTTTACTTCTCTTGTAATTGTTGACAAGGAATAGCATAGCCCACTAGAAAAAGATCTATTTCATGTTGAGCAGATTTTAAAACAAACATTTAGTTATCTAACCAGAATTTAAATTTCCTCAAAATGCTCTCTTTTGACTAGGAATAAAAGGATCATATCTCAACATAATAAATGTTATATATGACAAATCTATAGCCAACATCATACTAAATAGGGTAAAGCTCAAAGCACTTCTACTAAAATAAAAAACAAGACCAAGATGTCTACTTTTTCTGCGTTTATTTGAAATAGTATCAAAGACTTGGGTATAACAATAAAACAAGAAAAAGAAATAAGAGAAGAAGAAGTCATCATATTTCTATTTGCAGATGATATGATTTTCCACATAAAAGACCCTAAAGACTCCACCAGAAAACTCTTATATCTGATAAACACTTTCAGTAAGTTACAAGATGCAAAATTGACATGCAAAAACCAGTAGTCTGTAGCAAACATGCTCATAAAGACATAGGGATAGAATCCCATTCACAGCTTTCACAAAGCAAATAAAAACCTTGGAAGAAACATAACCCAGGAGTAAAAGCCCTCTACAATGAAAACTTTAAAATGCTGGAGAAAGAGATTAAGGTGGACACTACATGATGGAAAATGGTCCCATGCTCACGGATTAGAATTAATGTTGAGGAAATGCCTATACAACCAAAAGCAATCTATAGATCTAATGCAATCACTTCAAAGTTCCAGTGCTATTATTCACAGAAATAGAAAAACCAATCTTTTTTTTATTTAATTTTTTTTTAATTTTTTTTTTACAATTAAAGTTACAGTTTTAACAATATACAAAATATTACAGTAATTCAGATTTTTTGGCATAATGATTACAGATTTGATAAATACATTTTATATCACATAATAGCGATGAGGATTATACAAAAGCTATTAAAACAATTATGAGAATAAATTCTATTGTCACTTAAGTATCTAAAGCTATTTTCCTTTGCGTTCTTCCAGAATGATTTGTTCTTATTCTTTACCTTAATTTGAGGGACTTCAAGAAGATACTTGTTTTTTTTTT
>NW_008355775.1:4424625-4429925 GCF_000622305.1 Nannospalax galili
ATTGCTCCATGTGTTATTATTTTTTCCTCTGTGATTTTTGGCATGTGAATTTCTTTTGTAGTTTCTGATTCTTATGTGAAACTCAGGCCTTCAAGTTTAGGTCTACTTCTTTTGGTGAAGTTTTTTTTGTCTTTGTGGTTTACTTTTGGGGCATGAAAAGCTGGTCCGTCTAAGCTTCTGGTTCTCTCACTTGATTTTATATTTGAGTGGCCAGATTGATTTTGTCTTCAGGATTTCCCACAGAGGCCCAGTTAGATGAGGGTCAGATGATTTCAGGCTTTCTCCTAAGGTCTGGATTCCTCCAGGAATGATTTTGGTCTCAGGAATTTGGGGGTTGGACTGGCCTGGGAGCCTGGCCCTGAAAAGATGCTGGTCTAGGGCAGCTGGTGGCCATGCCACCCAGAGATGCAAAAGCAGATGGGGCACGAAGGTGCCCCAAGGACTCCTGGGGACTGCACTGAGGAGATGGGTTGGTCTGGATTCAAAGGATCAGGAAGAGGAAAGGTCAGCTCCCATGTCCCAAAAAGAGGTTGGCAGGTGGTGCAGGCCCAGGGAAGCAGGGGGAGGTGAGGGCGAGGCCAGGCCCAGAAGCAGTGCTCCTGGGGCACGGAGAAGGCACTACATTGGTCTGGATGAAAAGGGTCAGGAAGCAGTATTGGTTCCCCAGGTATCTGGGGCCCCAAGACTAGGAATGGCGCAGGGCTCAAACTAGGAGTATAGAACGGCGAGGCGGGGGCATGGACGGGTGAATGTGGCTTAGGGAGTCCCAGCGCGGAGAGCTGCGCTATAGACTTACCCCAAGAGGCCTGAGGATAGTAGTCAGAAAAACCAATCTTAAGTCATATAAAAGCACAAAAGGCCCTGGATAGCCAAGAAATCCTGAGTAAAAAGATTAATGATGAAGGCATCACCATATCTGATTTTAAGTTGTACTACAGATCTATAGTAACAAAAAAACAAAAAAATCCACATTGCACTGGCATTAAAACAGACATGTAGATAAATGGAATATATTAGAGGGCCTAGATATAAACATATGAATTTATAATCATGTGATTTCTTGACAAAGATACCCAAAATATACATTTGATAAAAACAGCATCTTTTAAATAAATGGTTCAGGGAAAGTAAATATCAACCTGTAGAAAAATAAATAGATCCTATGTCTCGCCATGTATAGAAATCAACTCTAAATGTAGCAATGGCCTTCATATAGGATGTGAAACTATTAGAGAAAAAGTAGAGGGAAGCATTTTAAGACAGAACTTTCTGAATAAGATTTGAGTTGCTCATAAAATAATGCCAATAATTGAAAAATAGAACTTTATTAAATTCAAAAGTTTCTGTTTAAGAGAGAAAGTTAGTTGCATGAAGACACAGCCTACAGAATGGTAGAAAATATTTTCTGGCTATACATATGACCAAGGATGAATGTCTACAGATTTAATACTAACTCAGTCTCAGAAAGAACTAACAAAATTTAAAAACAAGAAACCAAACAACCCAAGCAATAAATGGACTCATGAGATGAATAGACAGTTCTCAGAAGATGAAACACAATGGCCATTGAGCACAGAAAAACGTTCAACCTCATCAGTCATCAGAGAAATGAAAATTAAACTACACTGAGATTATATCCACCCTAGACAAAAGCTCTGTCATTAACAAATTGCACAACAATAAGTACTGAAGATGTGGACAAAAAGAGTCTCTTCTCCACTGCTGGTGGGAATTGTAAGCTAGTCCAGCTATTATGGATGTTGCTAAACAAACAAAACAAACAAACAGAAATAGATTAGCCATATGACCCAGCTAGACCATTCCTGGGTATTTACTCAAAAGACTCCAAGTCTTTATTGTAGCACTATTTACAATAGGTAAGTCATAGAACCAACCTAGCTGTCCAACAGAGGAAAGGGTAAAAGAATGTGCTATCTATACACAGTAGATTTTGTTTTCAGCCATAAGAAGTTCTATCAGTTGCAGGAAAAGGATACAACTGGAGATAATCATACTGAGTGAATTTGGCCAGTCTCAGAAAGACAAATGTATGTTTCTCTCATATATGTTTTCTAGATTTTCATACAGACACATAAACTCATGTATGTATACATGACATCAAAGTTGACATGCAACTGTCTAGGGGAACAAAGGACTAATAGGAGGGGGAAATGAGAGAAAGGGTTGAGTAGAGGGGTATGGAGAGGAATACACTTAGCAAATAATATACACAGTGTCCCTGTGAAACCCAGCCTCACAGACAATGAATGAACACAGTGAAAAGTATAAAGCAAGAAAACGTGCTCTTTTCCCAAATTCATTACATCTCTTACATGACCATTATATAGACCAGCATTTTAAAAACTTCACCATGGCATAATAAAGAGGACTAAAATCAACGTAATGCATTGTGACCAGTATTAAAGAGATAAAGTCAAAAAGGATCATCTGAATGAATTGTCCATAGTGATGATGAGTGTCCTTTAGAGAACTCGTGTGTGTGTGCGTGTGTGTGTGTGTGTGTGTGTGCATGTGTTTGTGTTTGTGTGTGTGTGTGTGTGTGTGTGTGTGTGTGTCTTGCCCAGGGACATGTTGAGGAACGAGCAGAGTGCTCCATCACTCTCTCCTCATCTTCTACCTGGTCCTCCATGATGGTGTTCTCTGTCTCACCCATACCCCCTACTCTCCAGTTGACTGTTCTGTTCTCACTTCCTTGAGGACACAGCCCTCTCTTGGGGATTTCTATGTACCCCCACCAGTTCCAAAGTTTCCAAACCCTCATTTCAAGCTTCCCAGGAGACATTTCCATATTAATAACATGTTCTTCTCCCAAAGCTTGAATCTCTGTTTCTTTCTCTCCAATTCCACTCACTCTTATTTTCTCATTGACTTACAGGGACAGCCATGATTTTGGGCACTCAGGAGAGAAACCTTATTCCTCTCCATCTATCCTTGGGTTTTTCAATTCAGTCAACAAATCTTTTAAAATTAGTAGTAGCTGTTATATTTCCATCTTTTCCTCCATTCTCCTATCCCATCCTAAGTGTTAGTGCTGCTCCAGATCATAGCTATCTTCACCTAGATAGCCTTCCCTTCTCTATTCTATGGCTCATCAGTCTCCTATATTCCATGAACTGTGCAGCACTGGGTGAACAAAGGAGAAGCACTCCTTGTTCTTATGAGGTTTTTTTCTCTGAAGGGGATGGAGATAACCTTCAAACAAGCAAAATGCCAAAAATTTAAACCTGAAACCCTGGAGATGAGCAAGATGCCTGCCTCAGAGCAACCTCCTTAAATGCTTTCCCTTGTAGCTGCTCCAGTGCAAGCACAATAATGCTCTGTTATTCCACTGGATATGTCTAGAACATTTTCCTAGACATGAAGAAGGAGCTTGCTCAAAGCCCAAGTTAACACATTTTAAAAACTAGGTCAATGCAGACAAGCAGGAGGTGTGCATGAACACTGTGCTGAGAGACATACTCTGTGGAGAGGTAGTTGTAGGATGGGGTACTTGTAGAGTAACCCAATGGTACATCCAACTGTACCCATTTTGATGGACTATTAGCAATTCTTTGACTGCAAGGAACTAATAATCTACCTCAAAGTGGGTTACAGTACAAAGGAAATATTATTTTATTCACATAGCATTAGTTCTAGATTCAAAGTCCTTCTGAGTTATTCAAGGCAATGATGATATCTGTCTACTTCTTTTCAACGCTAATTCGGCTCTCATTTCAAGGTCACAAAAATGAGGATGGCCATGTAATGCTAGTCTTACAAGCTCACAGCTGAGCCTCTAGAGTATAAGGATGTATTGTTTTTGGTAACTTCTACAGAAAAGGGAGGAATTTTCTAAACTAGAAACCCCCAAACATACCTCATAGTTGGCTGAGAAGCCACATTGAACTCATCATTATGATGTAGGGATGGGGGAGCTAAGATGTCAATCAAAGCACAAATTTAGAATGTGAAGGGGCAGTTTCTAGATGTCTGTTAAGAACATGCTAATGGAACAGTGAAAAGACACAGCAGAATGAGGGATCTTTTTTTTTCTCTTTTTTAAAAGATCTTTTTTATTTTCACTCAGCAGAAAAGAAAGATGAAATCATGAAATTTGCAGGTAAACGAATGGAACTAGAAACTGTTATACTAAGTGAAGTAATATAGACTCAGAAAAAACAAAAACAAAAACGATGTATGTTCTCTCTCAAATGTGAATCCTAGCACCAAATCCTGAAAAGTGATTATGTATCCAGACATAACTATAGGAACCAGGATAATGAAAAGAGCCAGGGAGGTAAAGGAAAAGAAAGAACCTGAAAGAGAAGAACAGTAGGAAACAGGTGTTACTAAGGGAGATATGGATAAAAATGGGGTTATTTTAAGGGGAGGGGTAAGGGAAAATTATACAAGGAACCTAGGGGATAAAGAGAAAGAAGGAGCTCAAGAGAGATGGATCGTAGGAGAAGGGTATTATTAAGGGAGAAATGGGAAAAATGGGGGCACCTTAAATGGGGAAACCATGGTGGAAGGGTTAGACAATGTGAGAGATAAATAATGCCTAGTTAGTTTTAAAAAAGGGAACCATATTAGTCTACCAACCTACTGACAAAATATACATACAACCAGAACAAATAATATATGTCTAGGCAAGGTTTATCTGAGAATATTTGGTCTTTTCCCAAGCTTTATCTACATGGTACATGGTAATTAAAAGTATCAGAGTGGTGTAATTAACCTTCTTGGATGTTTAACAGCCATACTATGAGGCCTATACTAATTTGGACAGAGGGACATAAAGGACAGTTTTTACCCCTTTCCCTCCTAGGTCAACTAAGTTCCAGGAGACTATGAGCATCTCTCAAAATGTCCTGTAACTGTGGTGAGCCTCATGTCCTCTTGATCAAGGAGGCCGTGGAGACCCCACCAGATGGACCTGAACCAGTGTCCAGTCTACAAAGAGGAGGGTCAACACAGAGGAAACATTTCCTCCATGCTTCCAAGTGAAGCCAGCCGTGGTCGAGCAGGACCTTTGACTTATCTTCACACAGATGGGACTGGTAAAAGAATGGAGCCAGGAGCACCTCCCAAATCCATGTTGCCCCTGAGGAACAGATCCTAAAAGGACCTTAAGAGTAAAAATAAATTGTTTTATATGGGCTAACTGTATGGCCTTAAACACCCAAAGGAAAGTATAACCAAAGATTAATGGGGTCAATATAATTTTTCAAGAGTCTATATGTATAGCTAAAGGCTACATAACAAGTAACAATGCCAGACAGGAGATACCTTCCTTTGAG
>NW_008355775.1:4429992-4430322 GCF_000622305.1 Nannospalax galili
CCGACAACACAGTGGGCTCCAGTGGAGGGGGGAGGCTATGGGAAGGTGCCATTTGGGAAGTGGGTATATAGATGAATAAGATTGTGTGGGATGTTCTGTATGAAATACAAAAAAAAAAATCAACAAATTTAAAAAAAGACATAGCTGAGGAGGAAGCATAAAAATTAATTTCATGTTAATTAGTAGAGGTGATAAACATTACCACTGAAATCTACCTGATGACTTTATATCCATACTCAGTGCCAAGGATCTGAATGTAACTGACTGTGACTAGTAATTATCAGATAGATAGAGATTAAAGACACATGTGCAAACATCTAAGTGTTAGTA
>NW_008355775.1:4430518-4457282 GCF_000622305.1 Nannospalax galili
GTTACTGAATATGTTAAAGCTGTAATGAAATGCTTCTTCTAATCATGTGGTTATTAAAAAGAAAAATAAATAAATAAAAGATCTTTTTATAAGTGTGTTATCCTTTCATTTTAAAAATTTTGCTCAGGTTAATCCAGGACTTTTCCTAATACAATTAACTGTAGCAACAGATAAAAAAAAAAATACATCTCTACATACAGGAAAAGAAGATTAGCAGGCCTATCATTATTTATGATTAAAAATACATGAATAGTAAAATCAATATCATTGCACTAATCTCTCAAGAAAAGTCAGTAACAAAAACTATCAGCTGAATTGCTTTTATGGCTCTTTTGAAGCTATGTGCTTTATGATTCTTAAAGGAATGATTATATGCTGAGTTGAAAAGAAAACGGATTGAAGTCTTTTAGTATTACATCTCTTTCTTCTTTCTTCTCACAATTCCACAAAGTATATTTCTTGTTTTTTAGATAAGGAAACTGGGGTTTGAGAAGTCCAATAGCCACCTAAAGTTACAGATGGTAAAATTAGAGCATAAGACTTCTGCCCAGATGAACCATTCTATGACACAGGCTCTTCCCAAGGGAAAATATCACCATGGCTCTTGGTGAGGAGCTGGTGGTTGCTCCTGTTGGGTGCTGTGTGATTTCAGGTCTCCACTGCCACTGCTATGCCAGTATAGAACTGTAAAAAGAACACAGCACCAATGAGAAAGGCATAGGTGACTAAAAAGTGAATGGCGACATAGGTTTGTTGGAACAATAGCAAGAACCATCTGGAAAAGAAAATTACATCAATCTTTTTTTTTTTTTTTTTCAATAGATTTTGATAGGATTTTTTTTTTAGACCAGCCTGGTCTCATTGGTGGGAATTTTTTAAGAACAAAATCAGCATAACCCAGAAAATCATTTAAAAACACAATAAAGACTCTAGAAATGGTTAGGATGAAGGACACCACAGAAGGAGCAGACTCCAAATTTCCTGACCATTTCATTTTTCTGCTCCACTTTAGGACCCACTATGTGAGAAAGGAAAGGAAGGAGATTTTTATGTACAATAGTTTGAATTCCCTGATGGGCACTAAATGCCTAATGTAGAAAAATATTCACACCCTTGGCATTAGGTATTTTTGCCCACAATGCAAAATAATAATGATTTAAAAACCCTTTCTGGGGACTGGAGAGACGGCTCAGTGGTTAAGAGCACTGGCTGTTCTTGCAGAGGACTCGGGTTGTGCATGGAACCCACATGGCAGGAAAAATCATCCACAAATCCAGCTCCAGGGGATCTGACAGCCTTTTCTGCTCTCCACGTGGTGCACTTACATACATGGAGGCAAAACACTCATACACATAAGATAAAATATAAATAAATAATTTTAAATCCTTTAAAAAGTGTGTATGGGGGGTGGAGTGAGAACAGGGAGACTTTGAGAGGTAAGTTCTTGAGGGGGTTGAAAGAGGTGGGGTGGGGATAAAGTGGAATTGATTCAGGGGTAATATAGGGATGATTTCTCCAGAACTCATGGAGAAGCAGAGGGTGGACCACTGCAGAGGCTGGTGGCCTCAGTGGAAAACAGAAGACATCACTGACTTTGTCCTGGTCTTTGTTTCCACTGACAAATGTGAGACAAGTTCATCAGCAGAGGCTGGAAAGGGAGGTGGAAAGCTGAGTAGAGGAGTTGAGGGGAGGTTCTCATCTCCTGGGGAAGAGGAGGAAGACTATACTCATTTGAGACCTGAGTTATAAAGTGAGTCTAGGAAGAACTCTGGAAGTCTCTCCAGAGGACAGCTCCACTCGACATGAGTTCCAAGTCCATTTGATGCTGTCAATATTGTTATGCCTTGGGATGTCCCATATATATGTCTTTGGTCTTCTTATTAGAAGCTGGACTTACTGTGTGAGGCTTCTATTTCTCTGAATGTGCCCTGGAAGCAGCCACAGACAGGCAGAGAGCCACCCAAGGCGCAGAGACCATTGCAGATAATGGGGCAGAAAGACTGTAAGGGCCAGAGGATGTGGATGACCACAAGGAAAAAGAATTTTCCAGACAGCTGATAAGTTGTTCATATAAATTCACAGCAATGGTGACAGTATGCAAGCTCAAACCAGGAGAAAGAAGCCAGCATAGACATGAGGAAGTAGGTAAGAAGTTCCAACCCCACCTAAGGAAGCTGTGACAACAAATGGCTGCTGGAATAGGTGAGACTTTCTTTTTCAAGTATGTGACTCCTTGTAGATTAAACCAGGCTCCAGTGGATAGACTCAAACTGAAGAAAATTTGGGGACACAGATTAGACTCTATAGGAGATATATATAATTAAATTGGGTAGAGGTCATAAGGGGAGGTACAGATAGGGAAGGAGATCTAAATACCATCAAATTATATTGTATGACTATCACAAAAATTCAATTAAAAAGGCAAAGCTAAAAAAAAAAAAAAAAAAAATTCTTGGTTTTGACCTTTCTCTTGTTCTTATTCGTACTGCAAAATTCCATTCTCCTTTCATCTGAGGCTGCTTTGGGGCAGGAACACCTACATCTTAGCTAGCCTTGAGTTCCCGGTGCTCTTGCCACAACACAGGCTCTGGATAAGTGGGCGCTGGGAGTACATGTGACAACCAGTACTCTCACTGTAGAAATAAAAACTTCTACTGGGAAGACAAGATTTGTACACTACAGATTCCTTAAGTCCAATCTATGAAGTCAATAGCTTTGACTCCCTCACATATGCTATGACTTTATATGTAACTCATGGTGCTGACATCAGTGTGGAGGTGTTCTGCCTCCCCACTTCAGGATCATCCCATTCTCTCATGCTCAGCAGACCTCATCACTGTAACCAGAAGATTGAAATCATCTCAAGCAGGAGAGCAGGGGACACCCTAATTCTCCTTCCTTAAATCTCTCTGTAATTTCATCCTCACTCTTGCCCCTCCTCCTCTAGAGAACATATGAACAGCAAGATATGACGGTTAGAATGTCTTGGAATGGACTGGGGATACACTAAAAAAGGTACTTTTCTCCTTCCGTGTCTCAGTTTCCTCTTTGGTTACAGGAGAAGTGATCCAGATGCTTCTGAGTTCTCTTCTTCAATGTGTCCTTGGATAAAGCTCAGGCCTCTCACCATGTGTCTATAGACTCTTTTTCTTACCATCATCAAGTACCAGCCCCCTGCCCTTCTGGCACCCCAATCTCCACAGCCCCCTCCCATCTGTTTACAAAGACCTCTGCTTAACCCTGCCACTTCTTCACAGGTGACAGTGGCACTTGTGTCTTACTTGCTTATCACAGGCCTCCTTAAAGAATCTGTAGGCAGACAAGGTATTTGGGCAGGGGAAACACAGGTTATCACCTTTGTTCCAGTAATCCACTGATATCTTGGACCTGGATACACCTTAGACAAATGTTGGGTAGGCGTGTCCTCTGAGAGAACTAGCACTGAACTCCCAGAGATTCCATAGGCAGAGGGGAGCGACAAGTCACCCCTCCCACCCATTTAGTCAGCTTCACTTGCATAAGGGGGAGGGTCTAAGGACAGATGCTGAGGAAGCTGGGAAGCAGCGGAAGGTCGCCATTTTGGTGGAGCACTGGCAGGGTGGACCTCAAAAGCTTAGCTGAGATGTAGAGAAAGAGCCCATGGGTGTATGCCTTTATAAGTAACTTTCTTTCAGGCTTTATAAACTTTATACAAAAACCCCAATGGGAATGCATAGTGTCAGTTTTGTCAGTCGGCATTAGGACCTCATGGCCCTAGGATCCCAGAGCACAGCATGCAGGTCTCCCGGGAGAGAATTTGGCATTACAATAAACCAGGCAGTACCAATTCCATACATCCAACTGCATCCATGTGATTATACAAGGGCCCTGAGTAGAAATAGATCCAAACCGCATCTCTTAGGTGTGAAAATCAAAGACAATGCGATGTGTAAAAGAGCTTCATGTCAGACTCTAAGAAAGGATGACAGGGCCTCCTGAGGGTAAGTCAAGAAGTGAGGAATTTGAGCTAATTTTCTGGATATGATCCACAGCTGGGGAAGCTGTAGGTCATACAAACAAGTTAGCAGATTCCCACTGTAGGTATTAGAGGTGGCTGTAAAGAGAATGGGTTTCATAGGAGCATCTCTGGATATTGGCCCTGGACACTGGATTACTTCATATCTCTCTTCACACAGATGGCTTTACACACAGTAGGTTCTCTGTCAATCTATTCAATTACTTCAACTTTAAAAAAAATACAAAGGGTTTTTTTTTAATTATTATTCATTTGACTAGTTCCATTTATTGGAAGACCTTGGCATTTCCTGAGTTAGGAGGTTCATGAACCTCCCTGCTTTGGAATTTACCACACTTCTCCTCCCATCCCCTCCTCCCCAGGGTCTATAACCACAAGACTTGAGGTCTTGTAAAGTACTTTCAGTTTACCAGCTGGGACTCTGAAAAGATGCTTGTAAATGGTTGAGAAACATGCAGTCCCAGAAAAAAAAAGCCTCCATGCAAAGTTGGGCTCACACTGGCCCTATCCTTGGGGTGCTGGCCACCCTGGCTGGCTGGGGGTTAGGCTCACCCATCTTTCCTGTAGCCACAGAGTATGCAGTCTATTTATATCATTCTGATGCAAATGGATGCTCACTATTCAATACTGAAAACTTTCAACATAGATTGTTAAAAATTCTTCAAGCGTATTTGACAGTTCCACATTTCCTTTTGTTCTGCCCAGAGACCTTTACCCAGTCTACAGAGCACTGTAATTCCTGTAAAGGAATCTCATAATTTTATGCCCCCCAACACCTACTCTGTGTCAGGCCAACACTTACTAATTGGTACTCGAATGCCAGGAGGCTTCAGACGCTACCCAAGAATTCTACTCACTAAATCTGAGTTGCCATCACTGTTCCCTACACTAGAGAGCTCTTTTTGAAAACCACAAATTCTGAAAGTATTTTCTATTTAACTTCCCAAGAAATGATTCAACTGCCTAGAAATGATTCAACAGTCGACTAGATATTTGTACATTTTTTTGCTACCAAATCAAAATATATAAATGTGACCTGTATTAATTATTAAACCTCATCAGTCCTAAAAACATCTTTTTCCAAAATCAACCTGGCCTAATTTTAAGGGTAGAGATTCCAAGAATTATAGTAAATAAGTGTCACTTTGGTTAGAACAAATAGCTTCCCTGCCTGGCGGTCCTCTGGAAAGTCTGTGAAGGGCTGTTCTAACCTGGGAGGGGATATGAATGCTGCTGAAAGAATGTCCTGTCCTGAGGAAATGAAGATCTTTGTACTTTTCTCTCAAACTCAAGCTGCTCTGTCTTACTCTTGAGCAGCAGGAAACCTATGGGTGAAAAGATCTCAGGTAGATATTGCCTGGAAGCATCATCTTCAGTGTTCAAGTATTATGATTATTATTATTCTATGGCTAACATCATTCAATGCTTATTTATGAAAGGAACTCAGCATATTTATGCTTTAAAGCAACCCTGTAAGTCATGGGTAACCTCACTTGGTAGAAATTAATCATATGACACCGATGATAACAATACATATGTTGTGTTTACTATATGCCAGGAACTGTTTTAAGTACTTCACACATTTAAAGCTTTTTAATCCCTACAATAACCTCACAAGGTAGCAGAGGTTTTGCACTGCACGATGTCAAATATTTCCCACAGCAACCGCAGATGGGATTGCTACACTCATAGGTTCTAACGTCCCCCTCCTTACATATGTTCTCGAATGATCAAACACCTCCCTGTCAAATGTAGTGTGTGGCCAGCCAGTCTCGAGTTCTGAAACAGCTTCTCTGCTAGAACTCATCTTATGTCTGTACTTCCCCCAGATCAAAAAATAAATAATAAATAAAAGGCTGCTTAGTCTAAGCACAGGACTCAATGTACACCCATGTGCATATAAACTATGATCCCACAAGAACTCTCTAATTGCATGCTTCTGTTGTAGCTATACCACATACTGTATAAACATTTTAAAACATTTTTTTAAGATAGTCTTACTATGAACCCCTGGTTGGCCTTGAACTTGCAGTGATCCACCTGCCTCTGCCTCCTGAGTATGGAGATTAAATGTATACCCCACCATACCCAGCTTACAAAGCATTTTTTTTCTGCCTGAAGTTATTCTAACAGTTTAATAGTGAACAAAGTTGCATTTAAATCTGTAAGAGAGCTATGTGGTGATTTAACCACTTTTTTTTTTTTTTTTTTTTTTTTATTGTTAGCCCAGTTTACTTACATCTACATTAGAACTAAGGTAGTTTTAAATAATGGGCACTTTCTTTCATTAGCACAGCTGGAGACATGTAAAAGGCTAATGATGTGTGCCTGGGTTTTGAGGACTTATATCTAAAAATTGCATTTCCCAGGCTTTCCTGCAACTTGGGTTTTGAATACAAACTGTAGCAAATTAGTAAATGGGAGTTATTTCTGTCACAGCAGCCTCCGTGGTGGCAGGCATGCCCATGGAACAGGCATGGTCATAGAGGCCAGGACTCTTCTAGAGCAGTGCTACAGGACCCTGATGTAAGAGTCACAGAGGCAGCCCAGGACTGCGGCAGTTTCCTGATCATTGACTATGTCTGAGTTAATGTTATCGTAATGTCAACAGTTCCGGCAGTGATGCCTGCTTCCCAGGGCACCTCAGAGCAGAGACAGACTGGCTCAGTGGCCCAACTCTGCAGTGTTCAGAAGTGCTTTCTAAAACCTGAGCCGAAAGCCTTCTCCTCCTCCAGCCCTTTTCTTCCTAGGTACCTAATTCTCTGTAACAAATTTCTTCCCTAGGAAATCATCTCATTTCTTCCCTGAAACCAAGGTTTAATGAACAATAGGAAGCAAGTGACCAGTGCCAAAACTCAGGAACCAGTTCACGACACAATATTTGCACTTCAAAATCAAGAGCTGCTGTTCCTGTCAGATGTCAGAGACAGGTGAGGAAAACAGTATTCAGCAAGTCTTGACATTCAATTAAAACAGCACATTTCATCCAGAGGTACAAGACCCAGAAATTTTGATGTGTAGAAGGAAGCCAGCCTTCTCAAAGAGAATAATTTCTAAAAACGGTGTGATTTCTACTTAAATTCTCAGATGTCTTACAATTTTCCATCATTGCCCACTCATAAGCAAAAAAAGAGAAAAAGAAAGAAAAAGAAAGAAAGAAAGAAAGAAAGAAAGAAAGAAAGAAAGAAAGAAAGAAAGAAAGAAAGAAAAAAGAAAGCAAGCCTGACAGAGGTAAGGAGTCATTGCATAGATGCTTTCTCGTGACCTTGAGGCAGAGCTTGGTGAGTTAGACACTCTTGAGCCCATGTTTAGAGGAAGACAGTCAGCTTTGGCGAGTTTAAAGTCTCCTTCATTTGCACATGTCTGGTAGAATCTAACCTCCCATTTAAATGAGAACCAAACCACTGAAAAAGGTAATTACACAGAATCAGAAACAAAGAACTGTGTTGGCTGAAGGAAGGAATTTAAATAGAAAAGCATAATACAGAAGCAACGAGTTCGCACAGCCAACAGTGTTTACAGGAACATCTTCATTATAAGGATCTTAATAAACATCAAATCATTTGCATACTAAAATTCAAGTTTGGGCATTATTCTGTACAAGGTGGAGTGAGGCTACAGAAGGAACAGAGACATCTGTGTAGGTTGTCTAAGTGGTCCTCTCCAATATGGAGTGTTCCAGAAGCTTAGCAAACAATAAAACTCTATGACTAGTCAATAGCATGTCCTCTTGAGGAGGTGCATCATCGCTTCTGTGTTGAAGATTACAAGAACTGGCTCTTGACACGGATTAACCACATTATATTTTGAGGTCATCCACTAGAACTTATTCTCCATCATCAACTGATGACGAAAGAGGTTCTGTTCTATTAAGACCATACCTCAGGAATGCTCTCTGATGAGGGAATCAAATAACATCTACAGATCTCTGCAACAGCCAATACAAAACCTCTGTTCGGTCAGTATGATCAATTCTGTCACCAGCAAGGTAATTTTAAGCTCTACGAGAGCTTGCCTTTGTATCAAAAATGCTAATAGTTCTGTTCTTTCCTAATTTACTCTCTTAGTAAGATGCAATGATCCCAAGATAGAATTTGATTGCATCCTTGACCCGTGTGAGGCTCAAATTAACATGATATGAATGCTGACAACTGGCACACATCAATACCCCCAACATAAAATGATCCTTAAAAGGCATGGACAATTCTTTAACATTGGATAAATTTGCTTAGTCTAGGCTGCATATGATAAGGTATCTAATTGACATTGGGAAGAAAATACACACAATTAGAAGTTCTTTCTTTTCAAATGTTTTTAATTGCTTCTTGGAGAGTTTCATACAATTCATTTGGATCATATTCCCCCTCCCTGAACTCTTCCCAGTTCCACCCCACCTCCCAACAACCCACCTTCATATTCTTTCCTTTTTTTGGCCATCAACTCTAATTTGTGTTGTCCCAGTACTCTCGAGTGTGGAATCAGTTCTGGAGTGTGCCAACCTACCAGGGGTCATACCCTTAAAGAAAGCTGACTCTTCCTCACCCAGCGGCCATCACATGCCATTAGCTCCTTAGTCGTAGTGAGACTCCATACCCATCTCCCCCATCCATGCTGGGATTTTGTATGGGTTGAGCTCAAGCTCATAACATTTGTGTCACTATTGCACTAGTGGGCATATCTTGCCAAACCAGTCATTTTTGTAGCTCACAGGGTCACCGTTAGGTAATATTGGTGAATATTTTTCTCCTCTGGTAGTATGCATAGCAACTTCCAGCACTATGAAAGCTATCCAATAGGGATGAAGCTTCCAGGTCAGAATGTGCTTCATTTCTCCATGTTCTATGACTCAAGTATGTTTTGTCTTCAGCAATAGGGTCTTATTGTCAAGTTCTAGAGGGCAACCAAGAGCAATGGCAATAGCTTCCACTGTTCGGGAGTTTGTGAGATTCCATTGGCCAACAACTTGAGAGGTAACCCATTTGTTAGGATGAGGTGTCTAATTGGGGTATTGTCCCCTGTTACAGTATAACTGCATTTAACGTGTGTGTGTGTGTGTGTGTGTGTGTGTGTGTTTTAGAGAGCTTCTACAGTAGTAGGCTTCCGTATAGTTTTTCAAAAGGTGTTTAGAGTTAGTTATTCCTCCCCATATTCCCTCCTCTGCCTTGCCCACCCGTCCCTCACCCCATTTAATCCTCCCTGTACTATTATTCCCCTCCCCCTTTATATCACCATATTTGATCTCCACCTTCCCTTGAAATATTCACCCCCCTCTCACCCATGGCCCCTTACTAGTTTCCTAATCTCTAGGCATATTCCAAATGAAATAATATACCCAAGGAGTCAAGTTAGCATCCACATGTAAAAGAAAATGTGCAATATTTGTCTTTCTGGATCTGGTTACACTTAAAATTATTGTTTCTGGTTCCATTCTGTGAATTTTATAATTTCAATTTTCTTAATAGCTAATATTATATTGTATCTATGGACTATACTTTCCTTATCTACCCATCCATCGCTTGATGGACATCTAGGCTGTTTCCATTTCCAGGTTATTCCTAGAGTAGCAATGAGCATGAACTAGAATGTATCTCTTAGTAGGACACAGAGTCCTCTGGATTTATACTCAGAAGTAGCATAGATGGCTCTTATGGTAGATCTATTTTTAACTTTTGAGGAACCTCCACACTGACTTCTACAGTAGCTGCAGCAGCTTGTATTCCCACCAGCATCCTGTCAGCATTTGTTATCCTTTTTTTTTTTTTTTTTTTTTTTTTTTTTTTTTTTTTTTTTTTGTAAGACATTAAAATGAAATATCAAAGTAGTTTTAATTTGCATTTCCCTGATGGTTAAGAATGTTGAACATTTTTAAGTGGTTCTCAGCCATTTGTATTTCTTCTTTTGAAAACATTTTTAAATTGGGTTGGTTCAGCTTTTTTCTGACGTTTAGTTTTTTTAGTTCTTTGTATAGTCTAGATATTAACCCTTTGTCAAATGTACAGCTAGTAACAAATTTTCCCATTCTGTAGGTTGCCTCTTCACTTGGATAATGATATCTTTTGCTGCAGAGAAGCTTTTTTGTTTCATGTGGTTGGTCCTATTTGTCAATTGTTGGTCTTAAGCCTGTACTATCGGGGTCCTGTTCAGAAGTCCTGTCCTGTGCCTATAAGTTCCAAGTTATTCTCTACTTTTTCCTTTATCCTAAATAATAAAAGAACTGCTGGAAGTATCACCATCCCCAATTTCAAACTATACTATAGAGCTATAGTAATAAAAATAGCATGGTACTGGCATAAAAGACATATTGATCGATGGAATAGGATTGAGGAGTCAGAAATAAGTTCACACACTTAGGGACACCTAATTTATTTTAAAATAAAGAAGCCCCCACCCCCCAAAAAAAAAACACTCTGGGAAAAAGGACAGCATCTTCCACAAATGGCTCTAGGCAAACTGGATAGCTACATGTAAAAGAATGAAGCGCCATCAATATCTCTCATCCTGCACAAAATTCAACTCCAAATGGATCAAGGACCTCAACAAAAGTTTCTTTCTTATTAACCTCCCAAAATACAAATTCTGGCATTTGATTTAAGATTCAGCATGCTACAAAACTTCCTTTAGAGTTTTAATTAGAGTTTTCTTTTGGATAACACTCTTGGAAAAGGACTGAAAAGTTCTCACTTTAATCCTTTCAACCTTTGGTCTAAAGAAAAGAAAGAAACCTTTGGTCTAAAGAAAGAAACTTTGGTCTAAAGAAAAGAGTTCAGTGTTCTCCTGCATTTATAATACTCTAAACACCATTCAGAGCTTAGACATTATAGTCATCAGAATGAGGTTTTAACTGAAAAAAATGATATTGGCATTAAAACGGCTAACCCCGTAAAATAACAGGAATAAGGACAAGTGAAAGCATGGGCTAACTGAGGCATCATTTACATGTCATGATATTCACCACTGTAAGAATATAATTCACTGATATCGAGTACATTTATTGGGATTGTAACCACAATTCAGTCAGAACATTTTCCTCACTCCAAAAGTATCCCTAGTGCCAATTTGCAGTGCAGGGGATGGGGGTGGGTCTGAGAGGACATGGGGGAGGGGACTACATGTGGTCAAA
Organism: Nannospalax galili; assembly: GCF_000622305.1. NCBI lineage: Eukaryota > Metazoa > Chordata > Mammalia > Rodentia > Spalacidae > Nannospalax > Nannospalax galili. Next base: position 4,441,654 of record NW_008355775.1, read on the forward strand.
ATACATTGTATGAAACTCAATTAATAAAAATATTATTAAAATAATAACCAGAAATGTTTCTAATTTTTCAGCATTTCAAATGATTTTGGCTTTTTAGGGTGTAAGAGTTCAATTTAGAAAGTCTACACAAGTATTCCAAACTGAAAAGTCTGAACTATCTCTGGCACTAAAGATGTTGGATAATAGCAACTGAACTGGTATTAAAATGAATAATTAGTATTGTCAAAATATCTATTTGTTCTTTCAATGATCTGTTTGGGGGCAGGCTCTGTTGTTTAATGCATTTATAATGAATTTCTATAATAGATTATAATGAAATTCTCAAGGATTTTCATATGTTTTTTGACAAAACACCCCTCTTTGCTTTAGTAACTTTCTGGTCTTGGTTCTGGTCTTATTTTGTCAGATATTAGTATAGCTACTTCTGTCTGTAATAATTAATCTTTGCATAGAATATCTTTTACTATTCTTTTACTTCAACTTATTTCTTTCAATTCAAACTCAGTTCATATGCTGTCGGCTTGTGTTTTTTTACATGATTTGAAAATATTTACCTTTTCAGTTATGTGTTTCATGTAGTATTTAATGAAATTTGGCATGGTTGCATTTATATCTATCAGTTCATTGTTTTCTCTGTTCTATCATCTTTTTCTTGCCACTGAAACAAATGTATAAATATTACACAGTCTGAAAAATCTGAACTATTTCTTGTCCCAGAGATGTTGGATAGGCTATGGCCAGAAGGTGCTATGCCAGCTGTCAGGGGAGAAAATCATCAACAGCTTTATCCAGCTGTAAACCCTGTGAGCTACAATAATGACCAGCCTGGCAAGATATGCCCATTGATGCAATAGTGGTATGAAGGTCATAGGAGTAACCAACAGCTTTCTGATGGGAGCTAAGGCACATTCCACAACAGGGAACTCATGCTTGGTACTGTTAAGTTGGCCATGAACCCATGTGGAGGCCATATGCCCTAAGAGAGAACCTATTACTAATATTTTGCTGAATATTATCAAACTGCCTTATAAATTCTGATCCTAATATCCACAAATTAATGCAGTTATTGCCCTTCACCAAAGAAGGTTTTTTTTTTTTTTTTTTTTTTTTTTTTTTTTTTTTAAAAAAAACAGAGGTAGCAAAGAGACCCACAACTGCTCAAAGTACAGGGAATAAGTGACTATGGAGTGCTCATCCCTAAATGGACCATCTATATCACATTATCTTCTCCCAAGACTCAGTGTACAGGGCAGAACAGGAGGCAGAAAGTCTGTAAAAGCTGGAAGATGGGGAAGATGACTGAGAAATAGTGTTTTGGGGACATGGCAGGGCCATTGCACCCATGAACCACAATATCTGTGGCTGCTTACACAAGACCTGCACAAGACCAAGCCAGCCAACATTCTAGCATGGAGTGGGGAGGAGCTCATGAGGCCTCACCCCTAGCTGAGGAGATATTGCAGTTGATGGCTGCTGGGGCAGGGAGAGTTTTCGTCACAGATGTGGCCACTGGTAGGTTCCCCCATGCTCCAGGCCATATACCCATCTGCATACAGGCAGCACTAACTGGACTCAGTGGATTATTTTTAAAATGTAAGAGGAGGACATGAAGTTAGGAGAGGCAGGTGGGAAAGAGGAATCTGGGAAGAGTAGGAGGGAAGAGTGAGGGTGGATATGATCAAAATATATTATATATATATTTATATACATGTGTGAAATTCTCAAAGAATAATATAGATCTTAAATAAACCATTAGTATTGGTAAAGTATCTGTTTGTCTTTTCACCAAATTGGGAAGCTCTAATCCTATCCTACAGTATTAGAGGACAATAGTTTGATACAGACCTCACTGGCATGAAAGCAAGATGCTGACAAGGTTTTCTTTCTTTCTTTCTTTCTTTCTCTCTCTCTCTCTTTCTCTCTCTCTCTTTCTTTCTTCTTTCTTGTTCCTTTCCTTCTTTCTTTCTTCCATATATATGTCAGTTGTAAGGAAAACTCATTTTCTAGCCTTTTCTTGTTTTTTGAGAGCTGCCTTCCTTCCTTGGATCCAAGCACCCTTCGACCCAGCTGTGGCTGGTTAGATCTTTTCACATTGCATGACTCTGACACTAACCCTTCTGCCACCTTCTTCTGTAGAGTCTTTGTGAATATTTTGGGCCTATCTGAAAAATCCAGAATAATCTTACTCTCTGAAGGTCAGTTGATTAGTGACTTTAGCTACAGCTGCAATTTTAATTCCTTCTCCCCTGTCAGGCAACATATCCACAAATTACATCAATTAGGATGCAGACATGTTGCAGGAGGCGGGTCAGGATGCTGACATATTTGCCCAACTTGATGTCTAAATGCCAGTTTTGCTCCATCACATATCCCTTATGTTTCTTTTGTGTTAAAGGTTTCATAATGTACCTTTTTAATTCTAATTACTTTATTAATATTTGTATCTTCATGTGCAACCATAGTATCACCACCTCAGGTTGGTTACAGTGTTAATGTTCCCTGCTTGTTACTAAGATTGTTAATGTTTTTGACAATACATTAACAGCCTGAGCTCTTTCCATAATCTGCTCTCCTCTACTAAGTGAATTCTTTCTAACAGAAAAACTCCTGGTTTTCATAGCTTGCCACATACCAAAGGAGCTGGGGTGAGAGAGTGAGAGCAGTCTCAGCTTCAAGTGCTATAGACAGCCACTGTCCTTACTCAGGCTTCTTTACATACACACATACACACACACACACACACACACACACACACACACCATGCACATCTGGTTGTTAGGAGTTCATATTTGACTGCTTTTGATCATTTTGTGCAATTTTATCATTGCTATAGGAGCAATGTTTTCCAAGAGCCTCATTCCAACACCATATTACATTTAAACACATAAAGTTCTGGTAAAAGATGTTTTTTAGAATTTTCATCTGAGATGACTAAAAGTCATATTTATTTCTAAAGGTGATAGCCTTCAGAAACTAATATAGCACTTACAATATACCTATATTGAGGCAATAAAGGTATTCACTTTGGATATTCATCTTTTTAAAAAATAGATAAAATTTCCATCCTGATTTTGGCAAAAGCAAAACTACTGATAACAACTCTGAATTATTAGTAATTATCCAAAGGCTGAACTGTTAGTGCCCATAATTTTCATTTCAATTTGAAAAAAAAATCTGTCCTTTCCATAGACTTAACAATGATTCAACAGACCTTTTTACTGTCAAAAACACTATGCTCTGTAGTGAAACATCAATGAATAAATACAATCATTATGCATAAAAATGAAAAAAGACTAAAAAGTCACAAAGTGAATCACATTAGAAACAATTTGAAACAACACAACTGAGTTTAGCCCTGGGTATGCTCCAAGATGCAGCCTATAAGAATTAGCCCCAGGAATGTCATCCAAGCAAGCTGCTCCCATGAAATCTCAAGGAAAACTTTGGGTTAGAAAATACCAGAACTGACTGAGGCAATGCGGAGATGCTTTCCTTGATCCCCACCTTCCTGCCTTTCCATTCTCAGAATTCTCTACATCCCACAGAATCAACTCTTTCTGCATTGGCCAGCCAGGCAGTAGGAAAATGGAGGTGGGTATGAAGCACTCATAAATAAGTCCTATGCAACAGGAATTGAAACCTAATCCATTTGCATCCTGAAACACAGACTACATTGTGATTGTTGCTAAGCTGAAAGAGTTCATTCTTAAGATCTCTGATGTATTACTCCCACTCCCTTTTTTGTTTGGTGATGAGAAAAAGTGATGTCCAAAAATCTAGTAACTGTCCTAACCTCAGATTTGAGGCTGAAGTCAGCAAGCACCCAAAGCTGATTTTTTGATCCCCTGAAAGGCTCAGCTGGTGCTTCTAAGCCAACTATTCCAAATGACCTTCTCTTTAGCAATGACACCAATGTGCACAAGGTACATTCACCAAGATGAGTGACATTTTCAAGATAGAAAATGGAAAGCATATATATCTATTATTAAGATGTCAGTTCAGTAGCCTTCATGAACCAAAAATTCCATCATCTCCTTTGGCCTCTAAACAGAATGGAATCTAGGCAATGTCTTCTGACTCACAGCACAGCCAGGAATCTGCCTCGAGCCTTTTCCAAAGTAATGAGAGGTACAAATAGGCTCGGAGATGCTTCACTAGAGGTGAGAGACCTGCACCAGCTCATCTTTCTTCCCATTCTTTCACTTTGTTTCTTCTCACTTCAACTTCCTGCTGGCACCTAACACCTAGCTAATTGTGAACTGAGATCATTATCATGTTATTAACTTATACTTTCTGGCCTTAGACTCACAATTAAATGGTCTCTATCACTTCTTCACTGTGTATTATATATATATATATATATATATACATATATATATTCCATAACAAATGCCTACACTAACATCTCTCAAACTCCTTTCCTTTCTTGAATAGTCCTAGTATTAGCCACATTTGCTGCTGCACAAACCCACTAGCATGCCTCTTGGCTCTTCTATCCCCAATTATTGAAAATATAACAGGACCATAAAATTTTGAGAATGAGAAACTTCCGGTTTTGATCAATAAAGGATGTTGAAGGCACAGAATATGTTCTAAAGAAATAGCTGTGGGTAAGTTTTAAAATGACAAAGTAAGTGAATAAAAATGGATAGGTAAGCTCTACTTGCTGTAACAGCTTTCATATATTTATCTGAAGAAAATTCTATGAGTGCAAAGAATCTATCAACATCCCTAAAATCGTCTTTTGTGTGTCAATCAGTATTGTAAGTATCATTCTCAGAAAGACTTTGGAACTGATCTCCAAGACTTGCTGGAAAATTAAATTCAAACTATGGCAGCACACACAAAGTCATAAAGGGAGTCCTTGAGAATTCCTTAAATTAGAAAGTGGCTGATTCTGACAGGGAAGGAGTTGAAATCCACATCTGAAGTGGTGGCCCACACCTTTTAATCTCAGCACTTGGGAGGCAGAGGCAAGCGGATCTCTGTGAGACTGAAGCCAGTCTGGTCTACATGGTGAGTTCCAGGCCTGCTGGGGTTACAGGAAGACTGTTTCAAAATGACCAAAAGAAAAAACAAACTGTCTCTTGAAATATCAGCAGCATAGTGTTCTGAAATACCACTTAACAAAAGTAATTAGGAACACTGACCTAGGATTCAGTTTGTGAGTCAGTCCTAAGCATCCTTGAGTAAGGCTCCTTACATCACTGAACCTGTTTCTTCCAGAAGAGGAGCATGGTATCTGCCTTCCCACTTCCCAGGTTTGTTATGACAGACACTGGTACCATCACTTACTTATGACCTTCAAAACCAGAAGGTCATCACAAATGTAAAAAACAGGGTCAAGCCCTCATAACCCATAGTGCTCACAAAGAAAAGGGAATGCAAACATCCCTTGCAAGAAGTCTTCACCACTGCAGCAAGGAAGGTGGGGAGGTGGAAGCAGGAGCTTTTGCTGAAGCTGCTTGCCTTTGGTGGCTGTCCCTGATGGAGACTGCCTTGTTTTATACACCATTCACGGGGATTGAGACAGCTGACTTTGGCAGTATGACACTATGTGCCAGATGAAGCTTAATCCAGAATGAGATGTTCCACTGTTTTTAATTAATTCTGAATTGTGTGTAGGATCTTGGAAATTAGAAGCAAGCACAAAGAAAACTCTGCAAAGAGGAGGCAGATTAGAAGCAGGTAACATCCACACTGTGGCCACTTGAATATTACATGTAACTAAACATCTTCTCTGTATAGTAGATGATCTAATAAGATTTGAAAAATGAGAACTTTGGTTTCCCATGGCAATTTGTTACACTTATTAAACATACAACACATCATAACATTATGATTTTACTTTATTTTAACTAGTATATTTGGGGTTTCTGTGGCTTATAACTCCTGACTTTCTAAACCAGTGAAATACAATTTGGTTCATTATGTCTTTCAACACTGCTCATTGTGAAGCATGTGTTAAAATCTGAGCAACATTAATTTAGTTCAGTATAGCAGACACTTTATCTAATACCAGCTAAATTCCTTAGACTGTTGCATAAACTAGGAAGCATGTACCCACAAAAAGTCAACTTGCAGATCCAGAGGATAAAAGTATTTCACAAAATTAAAAAAAAAATCTGCTGCCAGAGAAAGCTAACTGGAAGAATGTCTAAAATACTTTGAAACTATATTAACCTTTTTTTCCAGGGTTATACACTGAAGCCTTATTACTTCGCTAATATGACATCTTTTTGTTTTCAAGTCCAAAGTTTAAGAACATGGCTAATAATGACACTGATTATAGCCAGCATGTTGGAGTTTACATCTTGAACCTTTAATATTTACTCCATGCCTAGCCACATAAGCTTTTCAATTGGATTGTCAGATTTTAGAGAATGGAAACAATGCCTTTGGGGTAGGGGAGTGGTATGATGATAGAACCCAGAGTCTTTGCATGTTAGGAAAGCAGTCTACTACAGAATTATACCCCAACCCCCTACAGATTTCAATTTTCTCTTTCCACAGTCCTCAGAATGACACTGATCCCAAACAAAACACTTATATAACAAATTAAAACAAAACTCAAGAAAACATTCATAATCTAGTCTTTAGAGAAGGGAAGAGTCACATGTAGAGATCTGAATCTTGATACGAACCCTCTCCAATAAACAATAGGACTTAGACTTTGGGTAAAAAAATTCTCAGTAGTTCTGAGCATGGTGGCATAGCCCTGTAACTCTAGCACTTGAGACTTAGAGGCAGGAGATGACTGAGTTTGAGACTAGTCCGGGATACACAGCTAGTTTTAAGACCAGTCTGAGCTACCTGAGATCATATCTCAAACAACAAAGGAAAACAACAGAGGATGTAGTTCAGTAGAGCACGTTGCCTGGCATGTGGAAGCCCTGAGTTTGATCCCTAGCACCACAAGTAGAAACACAAAATTCTCAGCAGTGACACTTCTGGGAGCCTTCCCAGCGAGTAGGATCCAGAGGTCAGTGGTGGTTGGACATTCTACCCTCTACCACTACCTTCCTTCAATTTTTGGGGCTCCCTTCTCTGTAGTTTCTCCTTTAAAGTCATTGGCTTGCTTTCTAGTGCAGCTCAGGAGTTAAGTTTTGGGTCTCAGAATTTCAAGTAAGTATATGGAGAATATAAATCACCTGTTTTCCTACTAAGAAGTTTGTTTGGTTTTTGTTTCCTTAGAAAGCTTAAGATTTCATCTTTGCCTTCGTCTTGGGCCTTATAAACATAATTCTGAGAATATGGATTTTCTGCAAAGGGGCCTCAAACTGAGCCAGTGCAACCTTCTGGGTAGCCAAGATGTCAGGCTAAGTGTAATGTGTCACAGAGGCCAACTTCAATTATATCTTAAAATGGTAATTACAGTTTTAAACTCAGCATTGCAGACAGACAATAGCTGCACAGGGAAGCTCCTCTCAGTTTGCAGAAGATGGTGGAGGCCATTAAGTTCCTTCCTATTGCTAAGCAACAGCTCAGTGAAGATCAAACTGCTCTTAGTTCTCAAACAGCACAAAAATGAGTCAATTTGATTCAGAGTACCTACAGGTGATGAAGAAGAGCAGCACTATGGAGTGGCCTTGGATACAAGATAGATTCATGCTATGTAGTGATTTCAGATAGAATTCCTCAACCTCAAAGTATTTGGTAGACTACAGGCCTAGAGAGCTCTGTTCCACATTTAAGAACCCAAATATGCTTCTCTTTCCAAAACGAAAATGCAGTTTGATTATGTACAATTTGAACAAAGTCTACAGGTGTCTATGATATCGTCTGTGTTACTTATAAATGACCCTAAAACCTAGAGACCAAATAGCAATCATGTATTAACTCACACCTTCTTTAGGATAAGAAAGTGGAGGCTTGGCTAGGTGACTCTGGCTCTAGGTTTCAAGTAAATTATTAAGTCGAGATGTTCACCAAGCCTACAGTCAGCTGAAGTTGCCCTGGGGTCGTGAGGGTGTATTCCCAAGCTCATGAATGTGGCTGATGGCAGGAGATCTGTTTCCTCATCACAAAGAGGCTGTTTTCTCCCATAGCAAGCGAGCCAAGAGCATAACAGAACAAGATAGAACATACTGTACCTCGATGACTGGGTTAGTCAGTTTTCCATCAGTATGGCAAAATTTCTGAGAAAACAACTTTAGGGAGGAAGGATTTATTTTTGGCTCCTGATTCTAGATGTTTCTGTCTATGGTCACTGGACCCACTGCACTGGGCCTGTGTTTGTGGTGTACCATCACAGTAAATAGCACAGGCACAGCAAAGCTGTTCACCTCGCAGCAGCCAAGCCAAGAAACACACAGAGACTGAGGAAGAATCCCAGAACAAGATATACCCTTCAAAGTCACATCCTTGGTGACAATAACAGTTAATACTGCCAATTTGATGGGATCTAGAGTCACCTAGAAGACAAGCTTCTGGGCTCCCTGTTGGCTGGGATCATGGGCTGAATAAAACAGAAAAAAAATGAGCTGAACACAAGCATTCATCCCCCTCTGCTTCCTGACTATGAATGAAATATAGCAAGCAGCCTCAAGTTCCTGCCACCAAGACTTTCCTGCCATGATGGACTGTGCCCTCAAACTGTGAGCCAAAATAAACCCTTCTTCCCTCAAGTTTGCTCTTTGTCAGATAGCTTGTCATAACAACGAGGCAAGCAACTAATATAAAGACCTACTCCTTCAACCAGGCTTCACCTCCCAATAGTTCATTCAGCTAGAAATGTGTCGATGGATTAATCCATGGTAAAGTTACAGCCCTCAGGATCCAATTAGCCCTCAAACCCATCGTCTGGTAAATAAGACGTTAGCACACTAGCCTTTGGAGGATATAGTTAGATTGATGTCATAACAATGATCCTACAAGATCCCACATGGCTAATTCTACTTTATTTTATACATTAGAAGCAAGTCACTAGATTCACTCCAAACTAAGAGGAGAAGAATTAAGTTCTACCTCTTAAAATAAGTGTAAAAATCATAAGTTTTGTGTGTGTGTGTGTGTGTGTGTGTGCACGTGCGTGCGTGTGCATGTATTTGAGACAGGATCTCTCTATTCTCTCTATGTACCCCTGGCTGCCCTGGTACTCATTATGTAGACCAAGCTTGCTTCAAACTCACAGAGATCTGCCTGCCTCTGCCTCCTGAGTGCTGGGATTAAAGGCATGTGCCACCATGCCAGACTGTGGACAATCCAACAGAAATGTTCATGCCTTCTCTAAACAAAATGGCTATACTGCAGAAACCCAAAGAACCAAGTTCAACCTCTGCTCATGCATACAAAACTGAGGTTGGGGCTGGCGACATATCCTGGGGGCTCTTCATTTGTTTATGTTTTTAACCATCGATGATTAGGAAAAGAGCCACAGAACAGGATTCCACTCTGCTATTCATTATCTGTGTGACCTCAGGAGATATGCTCAATTCTGTATCTCAACATTCTCCACTGGAAAGTAAGTATGATAATAACAATAATAGCAATAACCTTCCATATGAATTAAAATACTTGTTATGTAGTATACTGTATTGAAATATATAACTCCAGATTGCTGTATTCTGTTAACAATGCAACCACTCACTTTATATACAAAAATATCTAAGAGGGCAGTATGGGACAGGGCTTTACAGGATGTAGGTGAGGCCTTAGAAAGTCCTTCGGAAACAGTAACCATCATTACTACATATTGACAGTCAATGAAACTTCTGAGGTATTCCATCACCTGGGAAGCCAACAGGCTATAAGTTGTGCCAGTAAGTACACAACTAGTATGAATGTTTATTGTATAAGTAAGCAACTCACACAGGACCCATAGTCTAAAGATTGCTTCCTGACAGATGAGAAGCCTTGGTCTCCTTCACCATAGACCTTAGAAGTTTCAAGGCTCAGTTGCCCTGTGCTGTCTTCTACCGGGGTAAAATCAACAGATTTCTACAGATTATTTAAACTATCATATGTAATCTTCAGTGTGCTAACCTTTAAAGATTTTATGACTAGAAGCTTATTGCATAGTTTAAATGTATGGGGCTAATAAAAGGCTGTATAATTGTCACATTATCATGGATTATTTGTCCCAATTGAAAATTCACTGAGAAAACTCTCTTTACTATAGTCTAGAATCTCTAACTTTTCAGAATAATAATTTTCCCTTTTTGTAGTATTGATATGCCTATTACTATACATATTTATTAAAGCTCAAATAGTCAAAAGCCCGGAAAGCAGAAGTTTTTGAGTCTCATAAGATGATGTTTGTTTTGTGATTCTGCTGCATCACCATTAAACAACAAAACCCTTTCTAACTCATCTGAGGTTGAGCATGCTCCCCTTGGTGAAAGTACTTTTTTGTACACTAATTTCTAAAAAATGTATATCCTCTTCAGAGTATAAAGATCCCTAGGTTCCAATGTTGTTCCATCTTTCTAGCTGTTCTTGTTCAATCTAAGATTTTTTTTATCTTTAAAATAATAGGCTTAACGCCTATTAATATATTTTCCACTATGGAATGGTTCTACAGAACCAGAATCTAATTCTAGAAAGGCATTGAAGAGCACACCCAAAGAGCAATACCCTAGAGGACCTAATAAAATGTCCTGGGAAACTACAGGGTTACTCACTAAACCAGAAGAAGCAGGGCCAGCACTATGGGGTGCACTTGGTGTCACACAGAGCCCCATGCCCAGAAGGGCTCAGGCTTAGCTTATGTCCTCCTGTCACTTTCTTGAAATCTTTAATAACTTTTCAACAAGGAAATGAAAATGCATTTTCATTTTGCACCTTGCTCCACAGCTCCTCAAGCAAGAGGCTATACCTCCATGAAATAGAATTCTGAATTCTGAAAAGTAAGACTATGCCAAGGGAAAAAGAATACAGTAAAAGGAAAGGTTTCATTTAGAAAATGGAAATATTGAGAGTAAGAAACATTGTATATAGCCAGCATCTGTCCTTAGACTTCTGAATGGCAACATTAAAACAGATTAGACACACAGAGAGCTCATTTTCTGCTATGCTCTGACCAACCCTTAGAGAATCAGATAGGGAGAGCAAGCGTAGTCTCTTCCAGTTGGTAGGTAGCCTCTGTCTGTTTTCTCACCATCACAGGTGCCACACATTTCCATCAGTGACATCTCTTTTTTTGGAGTGCTTCCCTCTGGGAGGCATTTCAGAATCCCTAAAGAGGCAAGTATATTTAGAAGTCTCCTGGCTGTTCTTTTCCCCTACTATCCATACTCCGTTGGGATGCTCTACAGTAAAACATCTATATGATGTTAAACTTCTGATTTTGAAAAAGAAAATCAATTTGTGATTCCTGCCAGGAGTTTCAATTTTAGCTTGTAATAGAAATATTGGCAAATGCCTATATTCTTTACCTTTTTTTTTTTTAACAGGTTCGCTAGTGCAGACAAGCTATTTAAAGAGGGCTGAATCTTCTCACAGATCCTGAACATATGCCAGGGTACACATGTGACATCAGCTTAATTGACAGAAATCAATATCTTGCTGTGAACATAGCCCAATTCTCAACACAGGTATAAGTGCTTTCTCTGACTAGAACATATCACTACACCTACAAATGAAATCACAGATCCTTCAAGGCCAACTTCTGAGCAATCATAGAACAATCCCTGATTACTAATTTCTCTGGGCTTATCTCTTTAGACCCCCATGCACTGTGTCTGCCAGTCAGAGGAACATCAGGTAGGTGCGGAGCTGACAAGGCAGAAGATGTGTATGCTGCAAGCAAACATGGACGTGAGAGCCAACAACAGAATTGGGTAACCCAAGTTTCCCAGCTCCTGCTCTTTTGCAGTTACTATGGTATTAGAGGTGATGCAAAGGTAATGGGGCAGCAATTTGGTAGGAGATCTGATTCCCCTTCCTAATGCTTTGAGAGCCTGGGCAAAGCCCTTTGCCATATCTGCTCTCACATGTGCTTCGGCATCATCTATAAAATGAGGCGATGGTCCCCATGATGGGGTGACAATGATATATCCCTCAAACCTTTGAGATAGGATTCTTACCTTCTAAAAGCACAGTAGACAGAGATAACTTTTTGAAAAACAGTTCAGCAAAAAGAATAAAAAAGCTGGGTGGGGATGAAGAGATTTGGAATCTATTAATATCTGGTGGCATCTCAGCAAATCTCAGCTGTAGCAACCCATGACTCCATCTGTAAGTGATTACAGTAAATCTGAGGTCAACCACTGGTGGCCTATAGCCAAATGTGGCCCACAGAAGTATTTTGTTTGGCTAGAACAGTGTTTATAAAGAATACGTGTTCACTTCCAATGTTTAAAAACTGAAGATTTCACAAAAATATCCAGATTTCTGGCTTTTCTTTTGAAGAGAGAGAGAGAGAGAGAGAGAGAGAGAGAGAGAGAGAGCTCATCTGACAGGCCTGGCACCTCCTCACAGCAATGGGTAGCAGGAGCTGAGCCATGGCCATTCCCTGCAAGTGTATGTCAGCTTCCTGTTTCCCACTTAGGCCACCTGCCTGGCCCTAAATAGATGGAACAGTGATATAATCAGACAGCGATTAAGCAATGTGAGGAACAATCAGCTTGCATTGTACCTTTCTGGAGCAGAGTGAGTGAGAGAAAAAGTCTGCACACAGAAAGAGAACTTGGCCCTACAGCTCAGCCAAGGAAGAGAGTCCCTAGAATTCTGCAGTAAGGATTTGCATGTGCCTAGGGGGAGCAGGGAAGACATGATCAGTAGGGTAGGTACTGTGCATGATCCAGCTTGCCTGTGGCAGCTCTCCAGGAAGTGTATGCAAGGGCCACCTGCCATAAGCGTTCTTAGCTGGTCTGCAGGCTCAGGGTTGCATTCATACCAGTGAAAGATGCAGCTTTTCAATTCTAATTACAGGCAGCGGGTGGGGAAGTTTGTACATGTTTATCTAAAAATAAGACAAGATCATTATTAATTTAAACCTGGCTTGCCAAAGCTCTTTGTTTTCCATTAACAGTAATGATAATATTTTTCTTTAAAATTACAATTTAGAGAATTTAATATCTTTTTTAAAAATATATCTTATTCTCCAAGCTTCAACTTGCTATTCCATGATGAAATGAAGGGGTTTTATAAATTTTTAAAAAAAGGGGTTGAAGAGATGCTCAGTGGTTAAGAACACTGACTGCTCTTGCAGAGGACCTGGGTTCAGTTCCTAGCAAGCACCCACATGGTGGCTAATGACCACCCAGAACTCCAGTTCCAGGAATTTGACCTCTCTTCTTACCTCTGTGGGCATTGCATGACATGGGTGCCCTTATGTACATACATGCAGACAATATGCTCATACACATAAAAATAATAAATAAATAAATAATTTTATGCCAGGCGTGGTGGCATACTCCTTTAATCCTAGTCCTTGGGAGGCAGAGGCAGGTGGACCTCTGTGGGATCGAGGCCATCCTGGTTTGCATTGCAACTTCCAGGTGGGCTGTGACTAAGGAGACCCTGTCAAAATAAACAATCAACAGAAAACCAAAAAAAAAAAAAGTAAAAATAAATTTTAAAAAGAAAATAGAAAATGTATCCCAAACTAGAGTGCTTTAGCAGAAAACAAACAAAATCACACTCTGAATCAGTCAAGAGGCACGTGAGGAAGCATGGGAGTGAAGAAGTACCTGGTGCTTTCACCTCGAAGTTCTACCATGAATGAACAAACCTGTGAAGATATAGGTGATCTAATTCAAATTGGGATGCCAATAGTCTGTGCACAGAGAAAGCTCTTTCGGGGATTATATTGTTGGGTACCATTTGTGGGCTGGTTATATATCTATATGCCTATAAACAAAAATAACTACTACTTCCCGTCCTGTGAATCTGGAGTCAGTGTCCCCTCCTGTGAGCCAGAGTTACAATGTAGTACTCTCCTGTGGACTGAAGCTGTGGTCCCCTCCCACAAACCTAGAGCAATGGTCCCTGTCTCATGAGCTGAAGCTGTGGTCCCCTCCCACAAACCTAGAGCAATGGTCCCTGTCTCATGAGCTGAAGCTGTGGTCCCCTCCCACAAACCTAGAGCAATGGTCCCTGTCTCATGAGCTGAAGCTGTGGTCCCCTCCCACAAACCTAGAGCAATGGTCCCTGTCTCATGAGCTGAAGCTGTGGTCCAGTCCTGGGAGCTGGATCAGTGACTCCTTCCTGTGAGACAGAGTTGTAGTCCCTTCCTATGAACTAGAGCTGTGGTCCCCTCCTGTGAGCCTGAACTAACTGTGGCCCCCTCTTGTGAGCTACAGTTGTAGTCCCCTTCTGTGAGCTGGAGTTGAGATCCCTACCATGAACCTGGAGCTATGGCCCCCACATGAGCTTGAAGCTTTGGTCCCCTACTGTGTGCCACAGTTTCACATCCCTCTTGTGATAGACTGATGGTGGAACAGATTGGAGGATGGAGGACTTCCCAATGTTGGGCAGCAGTTTCAGCCTTCTCTGAGTGACTGTATTCCCCACAGCCCCTCCCCTGAGGTCCCAGGTTGTGCATGGCAGTGGCTTTGCCTCTCATTCTGGGGACAGGGGAGGCATCAGTCTTTGTACATTATCATCTTGGGAGAACTTATTCTCTGGAACAGACCTCCCACTTCCCCTGAGGCCCAGATGTAGTCTTCACACATGGTGCTGGGCATCCAGGTCTTGATATTGAACCTCTCTCATTTCCAGGCACCAAGAGGTTTTCCATTATTTCTCTATTACTCTTCTACAGCCACAATATGCCTTCACATATGCCCTAACTGAACATCTAGAGATAAAAATCACTGTCTGGGAAATTTTTAAAAAAAGGAAATAGAAAGTACTGTAATAATTAAACTGATATAATTCTCAAACTAAAAATATGTAATTATATTTTGGAATATAAATTCACAATTCCTTTGCATATTATTTACTGACAAAACTGTACTACCAAGCTTCAACAATAATGTGAAATTCATCACTGTTTCTATGAGTTTGCCACTCTCGTCCCAAATTCTCCAGCCTATACAAAGTTTTTCAATGTAATCGTGTTATTTCCTATAGAAAGCAATGCTAGTAAAAATTTTTAAATAAAAAATAAAACAAAGGTAGTTTGCAACCCATGCAGTGAAAATGAAAAAAAAAATCACCTTCTATATGATCACTATTGTACATCTTCCACAGCCAACAGGGACTTGAAAAGGAGCATTTTCAATTCAAACAGAGGCTGAAACCAGGTGTGTTTGCTTGCATTTGTAGTCCCAGTTACTTGGAAGGCTGAGGTAGGAAAGTCACCTGAGCCCAGGCCTTCAAATCCAGACAGAACAAAATAGAAAGACCCGTATTCTAGTTTCCTTTCTGTTGCTGCGATAAAACACCCTAACCAAAACCAACTCAGGAGAGGAATGGGCTTATTTCACCATACATGTTATATTAGGGTAGGAACTCAACTCAGGAACCTGGAGGCAGGAACCGTGAAGGAATGCTGCCTGCTGGCTTGCTCTCTGTCTTACTCTGACCCTGCTCAGCTTCCTTTACAGGCCAGGGCCACTTATCCAAGTTAATAGCTCACGGTGGGCTGGGCCTTCCAACATCAACTCTATATAACTGCTCACAGACTAACCCGATAAAGACAATCACTCAATTGAGGCGCTTTTTTTTTTTTTTTTTAGGTG
>NW_008355775.1:4458802-4461163 GCF_000622305.1 Nannospalax galili
CTCTCTCGTCTTAATCATCTTTTCTTATAAGGGAATGAGCCATACTGGATTAGACCCACTACATAACCTCATTTAACCTTAATGAACTCTTTAAAGACTTCAAAAACTATCTCCAATTACACTGATACTTTTTAAGTAAAGGAGTTAGGACTTGAGTGTACATATTCGAGACACAACTCAGTACATAACAAAGTAAGCCTCAGAATCAGACTCAGCTATAACAATTATTAGGCAGAAAACTTAAAGTAACAATGAATTATGTTAAGGACTCTAATGGGCACATACATGAACTGTAAGCAAATAGATGAAACTAGCAATCAAGAAGAAATATGAGAAATTCAAAACTATAGACATGGAAAACAGCGGCAATGAATTCATAGTAGACTCAGCACCACTGAGGGAAAATCAGTGAACTCAGAGACAGGTCAACAGAAATGCCCAAACTGAAATGCAAAGAAAATAAGGGATGGGGATAAAGAAACATCAAAAAACAAAGCAAAAGCATACAACACACAAGAACCATGGAACCATTTTAAAAGGTACAACGTATACATGATTAGACTCTCAGAGAATGTAGTAGCAGAAATATTTATAGTAATAATGGCAAGACCTTGCCAGAATAATAGCAGACATGAAACCCTGATCATACATCCGAATCCTTAGGTATGTACTCAACAAAAAGGGAAACAAACATCCACACAAAAACTTGCATACAAATTGTGCTGGATAGCTTTAGTTGTCTACTTGACACACCTGGGAAAAGGGAACCTCAATTGGGGGATTTCTTCTATTAAATTGGCCTCTGGCTACATCTATGGGGCATTTTCTTGATTGTTGAGTGATGTGAGAGGCCCCAGCCAATGTGGGTGGTGCCACCCCTGGGCAGGTGGGCCTGTGTTGTATAAGAAAGTAGGCTGAGCATAGGCCGGAAGAGCAAGCCAGTGTGCTCCTCCATGGTCTGTGCTTGAGCTCCTGCCTCCAGGTTCCTGCCCTGAGTTCCCTCAGAGATGAACTGTGACCTGGGAGATGTAAGATAAAATGAGCCTTTTCCTCCTGAAGCTGTTTCCTCACAGCAATAAAAAGCAAACAGAAATGTTGATGGCAGTAACATTCATAGAAGCCAAAAAGTAGCAACAACTCAAAAATTAATGAATGAATAACTGGAATATGGTATATCCACATAACAAAATATTATTCTCCAATAAAAAGAATCAAGCAGCTGGGACATGCCATAAAAAATGGAGAAACCTCAAAAGCATTATGCTAAGTAAAATAAGCCAGATGCAAAAGTTACATAATATGTGATTCCATTTATATTAGATATCCAGAATAGATTAATTTATAGAGATAGAAAAGACTCTAGCAGCTCCAAAACACTAGAGAAAGAGACAGATAGGGAGTGACTGGAAAAAAGGCCTAAGATTTCTCAGCAGATTAATGGAAAAATGTCTGAAATTTATTGTGGTGATGGTTGCACTATCCTGGGAACATTAAAATCCATTGAGCTGTACATTTATTTATTTTAATGTGTGTGTGTGTGTGTGTGTGTGTGTGTGTGTGCATGAACAGACACAGCATGTGCCAGAGCACAAGTATAGAGGTCAGACAACAATTTTGAGTATCAGTTCTCTCCTTCCACCATGTGGGTTCCATATGAAATCTATCTCAGGTCATCAGGCTTGGTGGAAAACACCTTTACCTGCTGAGCTATGTCATCAGTCTGAACTACGTTATTTAATATAAGAGTTGTATGGTATGTGAATGATATCATAAGTCTGTTATAAAAATGTAACTGGAAGAGAGACAGCTGGGTACACAAACTTAATTCAATAAGCTTTAACATGTAAGACAGAATGTGTGAAATCCTGTGGGTGGGCTCTGGGGGGTTGCAGCTAGGGGTAGTCTAAATATGATTAAAATGTATTGTATGAAATCCACAAAAATTCAATAAAAATATACTTTGACAGAAAAAAATAAACAAAAGATATAACTTGAAGAAATAACTGCAACAGTTTCAGTTACTTTGGGATAAAAATAGTTTCTCACAACATAGAATGCTAAGCAACCTTCTGTATTTTATTTACTTCTTTATTTATTTTTAATTTTTTATTCATTTTTTATGTGCAAGAATGTTTTTCCTGCAGGTATTAAGTGCACCTATGTCATGCAATGCCTTCAGAGGCTAGAAGAGGGTATTGGATCCCCTGGATCTGGGGTTACAGATGGTTGTTAGCTGCCATGTGGGTGCTGGAAACTGAACCCAGGTCCTCTGTAAGAGCAGCCAGTTCTCTTAACCATTGAGCCAGCTTCCCAATCCCCTGTATTTTAAATAATAAGCAAGAATAAGAGTTTAAAATTGCA
>NW_008355775.1:4461544-4475587 GCF_000622305.1 Nannospalax galili
TTAGATACAGAATGAAATCAAACCATAACTTCTAACTGCCTAGAGAAGTGAGTTCGAACCACCCAGAAATTTTAACATTCTCTTGATTTAAATTAGTTCAATAATCACAAAATCTATCTACATCAGAATCTATTATGAAATTTGGGAACAGTCACATTTTACCCTTAACTTATAATATCTCAATAATATATATATATATATGTGTGTGTACATATATATGTGTGTGTGCATGCACACACACACACACACACACACACACACACACACACACACATACTCAAATACGTACTCCATCTAGTCCAGTGATTTTCCATCTTGGATCCACATCCATATCCTGATTCCCAGGATATTTCTCTTACAAGTCTGGGTATGGGATGAAGAATTTTTTTTTAACAAAAATTGCTCCAAACCCAATCGATACAAAGTCTGCACATGAACTGACTACACATCAAATGACTGTTTAAAAGATGTAGAAAACAGACTAGGAATCATCTAGACTATAAGTATAAGGTAATCACCAACAAAGGATCCACTGTTTCTCTAAGCAATCATAGTGGTACCATTAATTTTCCTATAAGTACACCCAACCATTCCTCTACTTTGCTAATTTACTTTGACTCTCACAGAACTATGAAATATGTAATCTTCCCACAGATAATCAAGAGTTCCTTATAGTACCTCCACTGCCATTATTTCTACTTCCATAAAAATAACCCACCTCACACTTTCCATACTTCATTTAGATCATTTGATAAACTCTGCAATGAAGGCTCCAGTTTCAGGTTTATAATAAGCACCATCATGTGCCCTGATACGTTTTCTCATTGGATTTGTATTTCTGTTCAGAGTATAATCATATCCAAGCTGCACCTGCAGATTCTCTATATCAACAGCCATTGGAAATGCACACACCTTAATTTCCATTGAAATTTCTTCTAAAGCTTTGATGGATACCTGCAAATAACATCCCAACCAGTGTGGCAGTACACAAGGTCCCCATCAATTCTTATATAGAGTTAAAGCAGTACCACTGACTCAGACACCATGCGAGTGGGACTCAGCATCTGCACAATTTGACAGTATAGATAAAAATCAGAGTGGCAATATGATATTATTCTACTTTAGAAACTATTACCAATTAATTTCCACAGGAATCTGTGAATTTTGGGGGGGTCTTTTTTTGAGACAGGGTCTCCCTGTAGCTCCAGCTGTCCTGGAACTCACTATGTAGACCAGGCTGGCCTTGAACTCACAGAGATCTGCCTGCCTCTACCTCCCGAGTGCTGGGATTAAAGGTGTGCACTACCATGCCCAGCAGGAATCTGTGTATTAATGCCTGGTCAACTGTTTTGACTTATGGCATTTGCTGCTGCTTTTCATTGTGATTCACTTAGAAGAAATATGGCTAATGGCTGACTGATGGTCATCAATACTCCCACCTCCATTCACCAAAGTACAAATGTCCTATAACTGTTGTGATTCTAAGAATTATTTGGATTGGATTCTGTATCATTCAGCTTTGTGTGGCTATCATGAAATAATCTGAGGGAACTGATTTATAATCAGCCTATGAGAGAAAAGGACAAAGATGAAAGAAAAGAAAGAAAGAAAGAAAGAAAGAAAGAAAGAAAGAGAAAGAAAGAAGGAAGGAAGGAAGAAAAAAGAAAGAAAGAAGGAAAGAAAAGGGAGGGAGGGAGTGAGGAAGGAAAATGGAAGGAAGGAAGGGAGAAAGAAAATTTTCATCTATTAAAGTGCTAGGCTTTTATTTTAAGTATTCCTTTGCCCTGAGGTTGACTGGTGACAATTCAGAAGGAACTGTGGAGCAAGTGGAAGTGAGCCATGAGGGAGCTTGGGCCACCATGCCCCCCCATATCTCACACGTGCTTCAGACTTGGGAAAAGGAAATACATCTTAGCCATGTGGCAAAAGGGCTGACGAACAGCATAAAACAGCATAGGGCTAATCACATATCCTCCTGCACAAATGAGCTGGAACTTACCTGGGAGCCTCCTTCCTGAAGACTAGCTCTCATAGCTTCAGAAGATACTAAGCAAGCTGTCAAGAAAGAAGACCAATCAATGGTCCTACCCAGCTGTAAAGCCCTCGAACCACAATGACAACTCAGCAAATTATCTCTATGGTGAAATAGTGGCACTTTTATCTTGGGGATTGTTGTAGTTTGTTTCTTCATTGCTGTGACAAAACACTGACCAATACCAACTTGGGGAGTAAAAGGGTTTTTTGGCTTACATCTCCCAGGTCACAGTTCATCAAGGAGCCCAAGGTAGGAACTCAGGGCAGGAACCTGGAAGCAGGAGCTGGAGCACAGGCCATGGAGGAATGCTGCTTACTGGCTTGCTCCCCTGGCCCCTGCTCAGCCTGCTTTCTTATGCAACACAGGTCCACCTACCCAGGGGTGCCCACAGGGGGCTGGGCCCTCCAACATCACTCAACAATCAAGAAGATGCCCCACAGACAGGGCCACAGGCCAGTCCTATGGAGGCAGTTCCCCAATTGAGGCTCCCTCAACCCAGGTGTGTCAAGTTGACACTAAAGCTATCCAGCACAGGGGTAATCAACAGCTATCCAATTGGACTTAAGGCCTGCCCAATAGGAGGGAATCCATGCATGGTACTGTAAACATGGTCAAGTGCACAAGGCTGGAGAGGTCACAGACACTAGAGAAGAACCTGCTTCTGTCACTTCTCTAGCCCAACATAATTTCTGTATCGTAAATACATACCCGTATATTCACAGCCAATTATACCTCTCATCATTCATCATAAAAAGCTTCTGTTTATAACAGATGGAGACTAGCACAAAGTTCTACAGCTGGTCAAAATATAAAAAATAAGTGACTGTGAGGTGCCCAGCCTTAAGCAACACATCTACAATGCAACCTCTACACCTAAGGATCAGGGAACATCTCAAAAGAGAGAGAAAGATTATAAGAGCCAGAGGGACAAGACACTTGTGGAGTTAATGCATTCTAGACATAATAGGGAAGGCGCACCAGTGAATCTCCACAGTATGATAGTCTAGCAAGATCTTCATAATGAAAAAAAAAAAGTTGACATTCCAAGGTGGATGGGGAAAATTTCATGGGGTTCCACCTTAAGATGAAGAAGTATAGGCAGTCAATGGATGCTGAGGGTGGAAGAATCAGTTTTCTCCAGGGACTAGCTTCCTGAGAGGTCATCTAACCCAGAGCAGCCCTGAACAGGGGTACACAGACGTACCACTAAATGGACACAGTGCATTTATGTGTGTGTGTGTGTGTGTGTGTGTGTGTGTGTGTGTATAATAATCAAAGAGGAGGACAAGAAACTGAAAAGGGAGTGGGAGGCATAGAAGGAATTGGACGGGGTTGGGGGTGTGGAAATAATGTAAATGCAATGCTCATGTATGAAATTCTCAAAAATTAAAAAAGAAGAAAAAGAAAAAGAAAAAGAATCTCCAATAGAGTTTTAAGAAGCACGACTCCCAGATCACCTGTGTGACACTCACCTGATGCTTGCTTTGCCTATTTCTATTGCCCATGTTCTTAGGGTACAACATGCTGCTTTGATATATGTGTACACAGTGCAGTGATTAAATCAAACTAGTGAATATATCTATCACCCACTTTTTGTGGCAAAGGCATTTAAAACCCCCGCTCAGGATTTTCAAGTGCACAATGAATCATTAACTGTGGTCATCATACTACACAATGGATCTCCAGAACTTACCTCCCTCTGTAACTGAATCTTTGTTGCTGCAGTCAGTGTCTCCCATTTTCCCTTGTGTCCCACCCATCCCTGATAACCACCCTTCTGCTCTTTGCTTCTATGAGTTCAACATTTTTAGATTCCAAATATAATTGACACCATGCGGTATTTATCTCTCTGTGCCTCGCTTACTTCATTTAGCAGAGTATCCTCTAGGTTCATCCCCAAAACTGCAAAAACAAACAACAACAACAACTGCAAAAATAGCATTTCTAAATCAGAACAGGAGTGCCCAGCATCATCCTCTGACACCCTGGCAGCCAAGGGCCACCAATTTAGTAGGACTTGCCACATGTCTGTCCCCGGCCAGCAGGCTTACCTGGTGGACTCCCATAGCCTGCTGCAGCTGTGGCAATTGCAAAAGCAGAAGCTGGTGAAACAGAGCAGTGGGCATTGTCAGCTACCTGTCCTGGTTATTTAAAAAGAAAGGAAATGGAATGGTGAGGCACAAAGATAATACTCTGTAATTAAAATTTTCATTTTATTATCTGTACTGGATGAAGGGTTGAGCCAAATGCCCTGTTCTGTCCCTGTTAATAGGCAAATAGCAAGGTTATTCATTATCAATTCTGTTTTAGGCATATAACAATGAAAACATATGTCCATGCAAAATGTGTATATGGATATTCATAAAAGCATCATTCACTGTAATCAAAAAGTAGAAACAATTAAATGTCCATTAGCTGACAAATAGAGAAAAAAGAAAACATTCATTTACAGAAAGAGGTAGAGTTCTGATACACACTGGAGAACAGATGAGCCTGGAAAGCACTCTGCTGGGTGAAAGCTCATCATAAACAGCCCCATACTGAATGATTCCTGTGTTACTAAGCATCAATAATAGGTAAATAAAAACACAGAGATTACAGGTGAGTGGTTCCAAGGCTGGATGAGATAAGAACAGAGAGAGCTTGTTGATGGATATAGGATTTCTTTTTGGATCATGAAACTTAAATTAAATAGTGGTTATGGCTCTAAAATTAAATAGTGGTTATGGCTGCCTGAACTTGTGAATATGTAAAACCCACTAAACTACACGCTTTAAAAAAAGAGAAATTTTATAGTAAATGAATTATATATCACAACATAAAAACATTTAAGGAATACTCTAAATCATGTTATTAGTAGAGTTTCATTTTCAAAACAACTTTAGGGTTGGAGGTAGAATGTTTGCCTA
Organism: Nannospalax galili; assembly: GCF_000622305.1. Classification (NCBI taxonomy): domain Eukaryota; kingdom Metazoa; phylum Chordata; class Mammalia; order Rodentia; family Spalacidae; genus Nannospalax; species Nannospalax galili. The sequence goes on from NW_008355775.1 coordinate 4,466,489, forward strand.
TCATATGTGAAGACTTTGATTTCACTTCCCCAAAACAGGGATGGGTAAAGTGTACCCCTTTTAAAATTGAAAGAATTTCATTTTAATTTCTGTTTGCATTCTTGGTCTGTGTTTCCACAGTTATACCTTCATTTAGTTTATTTCTGTTACCCCTTGGGTATAGTCATTCCTTTCTTCAGCTCTTTGTATTGCTCCCAGAACTCTCTGAAGGGCTGGTTTTGTGGACAAGAATTCCTTCAGCCTATTTATGTCATGGAAGATTTTTCTTTCCCCTTCAACTATAATAGACATCTTTGCTGGGCAAAGTATTCTGAGTTAGCATCTGCGGTCATTTAGAACTGGGAATACTTTGGTTTAAGCTCTTCTTGCTTTCACAGTTTGCAGTGAAAAGTCAGCTGTAATTCTGATGGGTTTTCTTTTATATGTGACTTGTTGATTTCTTTTGCAGCTTTCAGTGTTCTCTCTTTGTTCTGAACGTTTAGTGTTTTTAAAAACTATGCTATACCTGTGCTATATGCAAAAGATGTATCTTTGTATTTATAGACAAACATTCCAGTCACCACTCATCAAAGAAGCTTACTTTACACCAATCGTACTTGGTAATCAGAGACTATTACCAAGTACCACAACTAGTCACACACAGACATTGTCTATGAATTGCCCAGGCCTAAGAGACACATCTACAATGCAACCTCTACACATGAGGCTCACAGAACATAGAACAGGGGTGATGAAGACGACACTAAGGAATCTCTCAATTCTCATTAATGAAGATCCCTTATGCAACAGAGAACCAGGAACACAAAAGGTCACAAATGGCCAAAGCGTAGAGATTAAGAGTTTGCAGATTGCCGGTCCTTGGACAGGATTCCTATATTAAACTCCACCCACCCAGGGATCAGAGACCATCAAGGAAGAGGGGTGGAAAGATTGTAAGAGACAGGGAGGAGGTGCATGACCATATGGAGACAGAGTCCTACAAGCTCCTGGGACCTTCCTCATATGATTCTATGGCAGCATACACAAGTCCCATGCAAACTTAGGCAGACAATAACCTAGCATAGAACTGGGGAAATAAACAGCAGACCCCAATCTTAGCTGAAGAAACACTGACAACTGATTGCTGCTATGTGAGGAAGAGCTGATCTTCCTAAAACAAGAGACTCTAGATAGGCTAACTATACCTCAGTGGATGGACTTGCTCTGGGAAACATCTGGGGTCACTGACTTGACACATTGGGCCTTAACCCAGATGACAGAGTACATGGGATCCAGTGGGGAGGGGCTATGGGAGGATGCCAGTGGGGATGGGAGTAAAAAGATGATTAAGAGTGTTTGAAATATTCTGTATAAAATACACTAAAAACAAATAAAATAAATATATAAAATTGAAAGAATGTGGGTCTGGGAAGATGCTTCAGTGGGCAGAGTGCTTATTGCACAAGCATGAGTATCTGAGTCTAGATCCCCAGCACCCACTTAAAAAAGCCAGGCATGACAGCACACAGCTGTAATCCCAGCACTAAGAGGTGAGACTAGTCAGAGCCAGCTGACTAGTCAGTCTGGAAAATTAGTGAGTTTCTGGTTTAGTAAGAGGACCTATCAAAAAAATCGGGTAGAGAGGGATAGAGGAATACACCTGACATCCACCTTTGTCTTCCACACATGCATGTACAGGCATGCACACTTGAATGCACATGTACACACACACACACACACACACACACACACACACACACAACTGAGGGTCAGAAAAGTGAGGTTCAGCAAGTGAAGGCAGTTGCTGCCAAGCATGATGATCTGAGCTTGATTCCCCAGGACCCACATGATGGTGGGAGAGAACCATCTCCCAGGACTTGTCCTCTGATCTTCACATGCACACCACAGCACGCACATATTCCCCTCCCTCCCAGTAAATAAATACATGTTTAAAAAGTGTCTTTTTTAAAATGAAAAAATGTAATGAGTAGCCTCTGCAGGCACTTTCCCTTCTCAGACTGTACTGTTCACATAGCATTGGGAAATGCTGATACCAGCACCATTGTGTTTCCCTACTCTTAGGAAAACAGTATGCTATGATTCTTATCTGAAAGTTTTTAACACCTCACCACTGAAATTTTATAGTCGTGCTGTAAATAAATATGTAAATAAATAGATAATAAACTAAATAGTTGGATAGGTGATAGGTGGCAGATAGATGGATAAATAGATAGATGACAGATGATAGATGATAGATAGATAGATAGATAGATAGATGATAGATAGATAGATAGATAGATAGATAGATAGATAGATAGATAGATGGATGATATAGATAGGTAGGTAGATGATAGATACATACATAGATAGATGATAGGTAGATAGATAGATGGATGATATAGATGACAGATCGATGATAGAAGATAGATGATAGATTGATAGATGATAGATAGATAGATGATGGATAGATGATAGATATAGATAGATAGATAGATAGATAGATAGATAGATAGATAGATAGATAGATAGATAGATAGATAGATAGATAGATAGATAGATAGATAGATAGATAGATAGATAGATAGATAGATAGATAGATAGATAGATAGATAGATAGATAGATAGATAGATAGATAGATAGATAGATAGATAGATAGATAGATAGATAGATAGATAGATAGATAGATAGATAGATAGATAGATAGATAGATAGATAGATAGATAGATAGATAGATAGATAGATAGATAGATAGATAGATAGATAGATAGATAGATAGATAGATAGATAGATAGATAGATAGATAGATAGATAGATAGATAGATAGATAGATAGATAGATAGATAGATAGATAGATAGATGGATGGATAGATAGATACATAGATAGATAGATACATAGATAGATACATACATAGATAGATACATAGATAGATGATAGACAGATAGATAGACAGACAGACAGACAGATAGATAATAGATAGATACATAGATATATAGATAGATACATAGATAGATAGATAGATGATAGATAGATAGATGATAGAATAGCTAGACAGATAGATAGACAGACAGACAGACAGATAATAGATACATAGATATATAGATAGATACATAGATAGATAGATAGATAGATGATAGATAGATAGATGAATAGATAGATAGATAGATAGATAGATAGATAGATAGATAGATAGCTGAAGCAAAAAGTTTCTAAATATGCCTAAATATGAAAGTGGGTAACAAGTGTATAGGTGAACAAAGAAATTACTGCCTAGACAAGAAAATGTGAGGCACTCTCCTATTTGGATCCACCATCCAAACAGGATTCTAGTTTCCTTCCTATGTTCCTAAGAGTCTATAATATATAATAAATAATAAATTCCTACATCAATTAAAATTCTGTATGTGAATATATACACATGAATGCAAAGCTCTAATAGTAGCAGCATGAATAGTATTTAACCCTTGCATGGGTGAAGCCTTCCTTCCCTCCTCTGATCCTGTACTTTTCCAGGTGGCAATAAACTTGAAGAGAGACACTGTGGCAATTATCAAGGAAAGTGCCAAGTCCTAGGTCATCCAAAGCCTTAGGAACAGTGGAAAGACTTGGCTAATTCCAGAGCAATCATGTGGTAAATTAGGAAAGTCTAACCTCCCCCTTTCACTTGCCAGGACCACCCACCTGCTAGGGTGATCAACAATCCCTCGGAGTCTGAATGCCCTGAGGGCTAGAATCCATCAAGGCAAAGCTGACTAGAGCCTAATCCAGACCCTTCTTGCTGCCCTCAGAACCAAGGGCTAATAATGACCGCTTCCATCAAGTGGCTGGGGCCACAACTGAATGGCAGTTTGGAGACATGCACTTTTAACTTTTGTCAAAATGCTCTAGCTGAAGCTTAACACAAGAAACAAAACATGCTCTGTGTTTTGCTTGGGTGACTTGGGGAGGGGACTGTGACTCTGGTTTCATAACTTTCTCTTCTTACTTGAAATAAGTGGCATGGGAAGGGGATGGGAGAAGGCATTTCAAGATAACTATTTTTTTAAACATGATTTCTGGGGATTGAAATCAGTTCCTCTAAGCTATCTCCCCAGCCCTCAAAACAAGTCTTATTTGGATATATTTATTTGAGCAATGATAGCAGAAAATGGGAAGATAAACTATTTCTTCTTTTTGTGCTGATACTCTTTCCTTCTAATTAGAGGACATTTGTCGTGTTTCAAAACAAATTACAGGATCATGCATCGTAATTTTCATAACTGTATAATGAAGAAATATACCAGGTCCTACCACTAGCAATGATAGGCCCCATTCAACTGGACCTTAATTTATGGGAAATTTAAGTTACTATTAAGGTCTCCCCAAGCCTACTCACATAGGTTACACTGGGATTCATGTAAGAAAGCAGAATCTAGCCGTGTTTTGGTAAAATCAATGCTGAGATCCTTCAACTAGCCATACCTTGAGGACAGGCTTTTCATTGGTCTCATTCTGCACAGAACACAGTGCAATAACCAAACAGTATTAGCTAGACTGAGGTGAAAGACTTCCTAATTATTGATTTTTCACTCCTCAGTCCTATGTAACATTATCTGCTTCCAGTTAATTAATTTATCTTTATTTTATGTGTATGTGTGTGTGTGCCTGAGTGTATGCATATGCAGCACATGCATGCAGGCACCCATGGAGGCCAAAAGAGAGTGCCAGATCCTTGGTAATGGAGTTACAGGCAGTTGTGAGCTCCCCAATGTAGGTGCTGGGAACAGAACCTGGGTCTTCTGTGAGACCAGCAAGTCCTCTTAGCTATTAAGCCATCTCTCCAATCCCTCTAGGTAATTTTTATAAGAGACAAAACAGTATATTGGGAGTGAACCAGTACAGCAAAAGAAAAAATGTAGATGAGTTTTCTATTTCCGAGTCTGTTTCTGAGGTCTCACCTCCAGGCTGGCGATAGCGGAGGTGCCGGGGAGTCGAGGGGGATCTGCAAGGTGACATCTCTGTGGCATCAGCTGTGGGGAAACTTTCCATTCCTGCTCGATCCCCTGGTGCAGACTCCAAGATTGCTATTGGAAAACACAGGAATGTTAACCGGGTGGTGAGTCCAAGGGTGTCTTGTCAATATCAAATGTGTATATGATCTTTACAGATAATAAGCATTTCATATTAGTTTACACATTTAAAGAACGCTAACATGAAATCAAGTCATTCTTCCCAGCAGAACATTAATAATTTAAATATGAATGAATCTTCTGTATTGAAGCTTCTGATCTGCTGATCTTGTTGAACCTGCCAGCTGATCTGTGCAATAGGATGGTAAAAAGAACAGGAGGTATGCAATAAGTCTCCTGCCTTCCAGAATGTTTTGGCTTTGTTGGAGTAGAGAAAAAGGAACTTTTCAGATTATAAACGAAATCAGAATTGGAATGATGATTACTTCTTTGCTTGGGCTGTCCCTTAAGGCAACCAAAGTTTGATCGCTAACCCTGTAGCCCAGGAAGTTCAAACATTGTGGAGAAGTTCTAGAACTGTGCTACCCAACATGGTAGCACATATAGGGCTGGTAAATATATATTGACAAAATTAAAGTAGTATTTCAGCTCCCCATTTTTACTATTCACATGTCAATGCTCAGTAGCCTCTGATGGTTAGTGCCTGTGGTATTGGACATGAAGATAGAGCAATTCTGTCTCCTGGGAAGTTCAACCCGGTAGCTCTGAGGTGTACATCGCCAGTAAGCAAGTGGAATTTCTTTTTTTTGCTGGGTCTTAGGAATGTTAGACAAGGACTTTACTACTAAACTTCATCACTGGCCCAAATGGAAATTTCTTCAATGAACTGTTGAGAGTTTAAGATGATTGGAATTTCTGAGCTACAGCTGATACCCCCAAGATGGGAGACTCATCTCTCTGGGGTCACAGAACTGGATTATTGTTGATGTCACTTCTAAACTCCTTCCACAGACTTCTTAACCAGGTGAAACAATAACTGTGTATGTTCTTCCAAAGAAAGATAGTACCAAAAAATTAATATGAATCCAACAGTCCCTTTCTTTATTATTAGGCCTTTCATTGGCTCTCATTGATTAATTTTAGTGTCCTCTCCATTGACTGTGTGTGACCCTGGTTGATTGAGCTGCTTCCTTTCTGGTTCCATTCACGATCTCACTCAACAAACTTTACAAAATCCATAATGAGTTCATGTGAAGCCATTTTTAAACTTGTATATTATTTACTCCCTTAGAAATCAGGCCAGAATTTTTATTGAGCCTTTGAAACTCAAAAGGACTGGAGAAAGGAAATGGTTAGAATCTTCCCTTGAATGACATAATTACAGTAAAGCTGGCAATGATGCAAGACACAGACAAAAAAAATCAGTGCTTAGCTGTTAGTTTTATTATTTTCTAAATAGCTCCTTCAAAATTCAGTAATGGGAGGCATCTGTTGTGTAAGGCAGAGCAGAATATCAAATGTGTATCCTTGGTTCAATTCAAGCACTCATTCATTCATCTGAGGAAAATGAGAAAAAATTTAGTCAGCAATACATTAAATCCAAAACCATTTTTTTTTCCAGTGGGAGGACTGGATAGGACCGTAATGTCATAAAAGAGCAGAGCAGAGAGGGCAACACGGCCAACACCACTGCTATGCGGTGCTGTGCGTGCTGTGAGGAGAAGCAGAAAGAGTAGCTCTGAGCTAATGTTCAGAGGAGAAACCGCCACCACGCTGCTGCTGTGAGGGTAGCACTTCCTTCTGGCTTGTTCACTTCCAATCAACTCTATGCAAACAGCTTTGCCTGCAGGAGGAGTGGGCAGATGTAGGCTAAAAACAAATGCTAAAATCAGGAGCACTTTCAGCCTACAGGCAAACAATTTTCAAACTAAGGACACAGAGACAGAGACTGGTGCTGTGGGCTGCGCAGCCACACTTTTGGTGACTAAGTTGCGAGGTCACAGTCTGAGCTAACACAGATTGGGTAAGGGCTCCATCCAGCATGCAGCCCTTGGGCTCTCCTTTCCTGCCTGGCCTGTCATTGCCTAGATTTTCATTGAGAACCCACCATTGGGAGGAATCTAAGTCTTTGATTTTTAGAAACATCTTGGATAAAAGAAAGTAGGGACTGCCTGGTGACAGGAAGGGCTTCTGGATGAGCCAGAACAGATTCAAGGTTGAGGTTTTGAGGAAATTAAATTGCATTATTTTTTCTCTAAAAAATTCATTGCCTCACTCGTTTTGAGGGGCATTTACTATTTATTTTTCTCTTTATGTCATTTGTACTTTTCTTGTCAAAAAATATTGTAAAACTGCATTATCATTGCAGTGACAATGAAATTGGAAGGTCACTGGTACTTGTTTCTATGAGCAGGCTCTGAAATGGTCTAGATGGATAGCAGTGAGAGAGACCTATGTTCTTAGTGTGGGCATCATGTGCAAAGCTGATATTATACATGTAGACTGTGGGGCCAGATTCTGAAGTGCAAAGCAGAAAACATACCAACTCTCGGCATGGAATTCTTATTCAAGTTTGCCAACTGTTTTAACTATTAATGTTATGCAAAGCACATGCAAACACCTTTCAAATTAGAGACAGATCTGAATCTTTTTTTCCTTGCCAATTGGAATTTTCAAGACTAGACAGTAAGGTGAATAAAGCAGCAACCTTGGCCTCCGCAGAGAACACATGCACCTGCACACACAAGTGCAAAAGTGCACACACACACACGTAACACACACACACATAACACACACACATACACGCACACACATGCTGAATTGTCAGACTGATGCTGCAATGTCCATTTATGTCTTCTATAAAGCTGCTAATGACCAATATTGCCCCCACGTCAATGCAGAATAAAAGAAAAAAACTAAATCTTTGACTCATGAGTCTTACCTATTCAGAAAAATGCCACAGAACTACCACAGGCCTAGCCTTAATTCTAAGCATTTTACTCAAAGGATTTCATTTATTAAGTCCCAATATTCAGGAAAGATATACCTGTACAAGCAAGCTAGTCTCATCTTTCAATGTGACTCATGTAATGAGTTCATTCCTGCCTCCATTTTGTCCAATGAGAAGCTCAGAAGCAAAGTGAGGGGATTGTAGGAGTTTAGGGGAATACACAGTGTACCCTTGTTCTCATATAATTTTCACCATTTTTTCCCATCACCTGATTTCCTTACCTATTTTATTTTTAATCCACTTGTGTCTAGTCATGTGTCTGACTACCATATTAAATGATTTTAGGGATAAAGTGGGAAATAATTACATGGAAAGAAATCAGAAACAGCTATAGAAAAGGAAAGGAAATAAATACACAAAGAAGTGGTTAATGGAAGGATTAGGAAGAGGGAATCAGGAAAAAAACAAGAGCTGGGTGCAGCAGGGTGGTTAGCATCAGGAAGAAGTCCAAGAACCAGAGGGCTGACATTTCTAGAGTAGATCTTTGCTTCTGCAGGTTCATCAGCTGCATAATCTTGGACTTTCCCACCATCCAGAGTGGGAGGAACACAAAGTGTAGCTATGACCTGGAACTGCAGAAGGATTACTTCTAATCCATTAGAAATTCACAGAAACCAACTCTTGGAAATAGGACTCTAAATCATTTGAGGCAAGCCCAGTGAGAAAGAGGCATTCAGGCTTCTACATTAGCTAATTCTGTACTGTGGGAGTGAACATGTTTTATCACAAGTTCTCTCCATCTGCCAGCCACTGGCCATAAGCAATCAACGCTGCCACATGACAAGGCTCTCAAGCAGCCACTAGCTGTATCCACAATGATCTCATCCCTCCCTAGCATCTCCTCTGACAGGTCTCTGCAGCCTTTGTTGGTGTCTTTCTCTAGGAGTTTGATTCAGTCTTTCTCATTTAGCAGAATCTCCTCATGCTATGGTTTGAAGTGTATCCCCACAAATGCCCACATTAGAAAATTAATCCCTAACACCTCTTGAGGTGGGACCTCAAGAGATGATCAGGTCATGAAAGCTCTGCCCTCATAGAATTATTATGACAGAGAGTCAGGCCCTTATAAAAGGATGGGTTCATTCAGCTTCCTTCTCCTTCCTCTTGCTCATACAAGGCCTTCTAACCTGTTACCACAAAACAGGAAAACTCATTTCATCCT